>NW_005358236.1:309670-321241 GCF_000412655.1 Myotis brandtii
GGGGCCCAGATCAGGCTGGTTGGCTGCCACAGTGCATGTCATAGCAACCAGTCGCTCCCGTCGTTTCGGTTGCTCCGTCATTCTGGTAGCTTGGCTTTTATATATATATAGATATGTTTCAGGTATGGATTTCTATGTTACAAGATCCATATGTTGCACTTTGTGCCCACTACCCAAAGTCAGATCTTCTATCATCACCATATGTTAGAACCCCCTTCACTACCCACGCCATTTCCTCTGGCAACTACCACACTGCTGTTTGTGTTCACAAGTTTCAGTTTTATATCCCACATATGCGTGAAATCATATGGTTCTTAGCTTTTTCATCATTTTAATCTGCAGATTGCTTACCTTGTAAATATTCTGTGTGCAGGAGGGGGGAAGACATTTTTATCCTGTTTTTCAAATAAAGAAATAGTTAAATAGAATTAAGTACCAATTTCTTTCACTCTATGTGAGGCAAAAAGCTACCTGGGGGGAAAAATAAGTAGAAAGTCAAAAGCATTGGCAGTAGTTAAAGATGATGGCTGGTTTTGACGGCTGTGGGCCTGGGTAGGACAACTACTGTAAAAACATGCAGCGAACAATCTGCTCCATTGTCCTGTCCTTTCCTGTCAAGGGGAGGGAGCGGGTGGCTCTGGACACAGGATGTCA
Source organism: Myotis brandtii (assembly GCF_000412655.1). Lineage (NCBI taxonomy): Eukaryota > Metazoa > Chordata > Mammalia > Chiroptera > Vespertilionidae > Myotis > Myotis brandtii. Next base: position 310,325 of record NW_005358236.1, read on the forward strand.
GAAAGGAAGAGAGGAAATGGAAAAGGGAGCAGAGAGATAGAGACTCTGTGTTCCCAGTGCATATGCAGGCCCTCCCTCTTCTGTGGGACAGTCTGGGCACCGTATGTGTCCCTGTGTATACAGAAGTGGTCCCTGAGGCCCCATCGCTGTCACATTGCTGCACAATCCTCAGCTTAGGAGAACAGTGCTGGAGGTTGTTAGCACATCTCCCTCTGGAAACGAAACTGGCTCAGCAGCAACAACACAATTCCAGAGGGGATCTGTCTCTCCTCCCTCGCTTGGATAATGGCTGTTCCCTGATACCCTTCCTGGCATTGCATTGCACACAGTCCTAAACAGCTGGGCTGCTAAGATGATTTAAAGAGAAGAGAGAGTGGGCTGTTCACCGTGTGTATGTAATGTATTCATAATAAATCTCTCAATGAGGAGGTATAAAGATTTCCTGTTTTTGTACAGCCAAAGAACAGCCAAAGGAAGCAGAGCATTAGGCAGGTATCCAGCGAGTGTCATGAACAGAAACAACCAATATGGGAAATCCAGGGGGGGCTTGCTCCACATTTCTAGTAGTAACAGCATTTTTTTTTTACCTGAAATATGCTAGTAATTTTGTTGCTTGCAAAATTGTTTTTGCCTAATGATTGGTAAATATATTTTTTCTTAATAGTTACTGGATATTCTCCAGGTTCTGGAAACTACATAAAAATAAAGCATTGCTTGTCACCTTTTTTTTTTTCCTTTTTCACTTTATTTCTGAGAAGATAAAATAGTAGAAGATAAAGCCATCCCAGAATGATTTATTTTCAAGAAAATTGAAATAATAAAGCAGAAACAGTAAAGTTTTGTAAAGTTCTCTCTATATATATTTTTTTCTTTTTTTGCGGGGGTTGGGGTGAGAGAGAAGGGGGAAAGAGGGAGAGAGGGAAGCATTGATGTAAGAGAGACACATCAATTGGTTGCCTCCCATACGTGCCTCAACTGGGACCAGGAATTGAACCTACTACTCTAACCGACACTCTAACCACTAAGCAAAAGTGGCCAGGGCAAGTTCTACATATTATATAAGAAATGCATACTTTGAGGTTTAGTAAAACCAGTAACATGTGAAATAAGCATTTTAATTTGTTAAAGATAATTTTCACCTTAGAAATATTTCCTCACCAAAGTTAGAAATGTGTCTATCATGGTCACTTATACTTTATAACAATAAGATCATCTCAGTCAGAGGATGGGAACATGCTTTTGATCATTTAATAGCAGATTTGGCTCATTAATAGATGAGTTGAAATGAAGCCATATAACTAACCCATGTTGAACTTTGCAGAATGTTTATCTCATCTGTCAAGAAATCATTCCTATGGACTTTTTATTTAATAAAGTTTTATTTCTCAAAATGTATAGCTGGTGGGACCTGTTGCTCATGCATCTTCACCAACAGCTAGGACATCCCCACCCTTGGTGTTTCTGGTGTAAATTACTTGAGCTCTGTGCTTTGCAGCTAGTTTAATAAGTCCTTTACTATGGAGCTCCTGAAGGGCTGCCCTGGCTGAGGCACCACAGATATGCAGTCTCTCAGAGACCGCAGCTGGATATAAGCTTATAGTTGGGAACTTCCTTACAGAGTTTGTCATATGTTGCTTTGTCAAACAAGACTAGGTTATTGAGCTTGTCCCGAACTTTGCCTTTGGACACGTCTTCTTTTGTTCTTGCCCCCAGATTTGTTCACTGGGTCTTTGTCCTTCTTTGCCAACTTTTCAATATCTTTCTTCATATTGTTGTCCTTGAGCGGCATAGTGAACTTGAAGAGCAGCTGCTACCACGGCAGCCTCAATAAGATGTCCCCTACAGACTCATTTTACAATAGTAAAATAGTATTTACAAAAGCACAAAAAATAGTCAGAATTTTTAAACAATTCTGCCTTTCCTAGAATTTAGATGCCTATCCCAGCATTGCTGAGATGGACATCAAGTTTTTATACCCTCTGTTTCAATGGCTGTGTGAATGAAGTCGGTATGCCACCATTAAGCACTCCTCTGTGAGGGACACTCAAGCCGCCTCCAGTTTGTCTCTGTTATGAATATTCTCCAGCACACATTTGTTTTTCCAAAATTAGTTTATTTCCTCAAAATAGCTCTCCCGAAATGAAATTACTAGATCAAGTGCTACGATTATTTTCAAGCTCCTCTTTCCAAGCATATTTCTAAATAGTTTTCCAAAAGGGTATTTATTAATTTACCTTACACTAGCAATATATGAGGATTATAGTTTTACCCCAGGCTTAACAAGCTGCTAAATGCGGCATGACTTTTATTTGTGCTTATTTCATTCCTAGAAAGCATGAAAAATTTTGCAATTATTTGTTTACAATTTTTTGGTGTGTATTTGTCTCCTAATTTTTGTTTGTTTTCCTACCAATTGGCATATTTTTTACCAGGTCCAGTCTCAACTGTTTTCCTCACCTTTATTCCTCTGTGTAGGCTCCCATGATTCGTTCAGCTACTGGGTAGATGAGAAGTCCCCAGTGGGGCCTGACCAAACCCGAGCTGTCATGCGCCTTGCCAGGATCTCCTTGGTGAAGAAGCTAATGAAGAAATGGTCTGTGACTCAGAACCTGACCTTCCGAGAGCAGCTCGACGCTGGGATCCGATACTTTGACCTGCGTGTGTCCTCCAAGCCAGGGGATACCGACCAGGAGATCTACTTCATCCACGGACTTTTTGGCATCAAGGTCTGGGATGGGCTGATGGAGATTGACTCGTTTCTTACGCAGCACCCCCGAGAGATTGTCTTCCTGGATTTCAACCACTTCTACGCCATGGATGAGGCCCATCACAAATATCTGGTTCACCGGATGCAGGAGGCCTTTGGAAACAAGCTATGCTCGGCCTGTAATGTGGAGAGTCTGACCCTGCAGATCCTGTGGGAGAAGAAGTGCCAGGTAGGAGAACCGGGATGAGAGAACAGGACTGTTTCTGCCTCTTCTGTATCGCCAGCTGTAAGATGGCTCATTGCAGGGCTCTTAGTCTAGAAGGCATAGATGGTTTGGAATATTAAACATACTCACACAAGCTCCTGGGCTCCAGGATAGCTTCAAGGGCTTCCCTGGATGCCCTTAACCTGGGATGGACACCTGCCAAGTATTTAAAACTTTATGGCAACCTGTTTGGCATCTAAATTGACTTTGAATGGCCTGGCCAGAACCAGCCCTAGCAAAGTTGTGAAATGGACCAGTTGGTCATACCATTTTACTTTCTCCCATAAAGTCCACTTTTAACCCCCCTGCTTCCCCTCAGGGGCAGTCCCTTCCATCCTGCCTTCAACTCAATGTCAGATCATTCCTGCCAAGTACTGATTGATAAGTAAAAACATCAGCTGACAAAGGCATGTGAAGTGATCATTTCAGGTGTGTTAATATTTTTAAAGGCCGTCTTCACAGAATTTGGGTCATAGTGGGAAAGAACTAAGAAAGGAAGAGCCCATGGGAGGGATTCAGGCCTGGAGACTAATCCCCAGTTGCTTATGCTGAGAAGAGTCCCCAAAACTAGACCCAGGAGGGATACACCCAAGAAAAAGAATGTGGGCCTCGGATATATTCTGCTCTGATCCCCCAAAATAGTAGATAGTGGGAAACAAGAGCTCCAGGAATGGTCAGCTTCCAATTTAGACTTTCTTTTAAAAAAAAAGTACTTTTGATTCATAATTGCTCACTTGCTCAGATACATTAACCAAAACATCTTAAAGAGGCAGTTATTTCTCTTTAAAAAAAAAAAAAGTACTTTTGATTCATAATTGCTAGGATACATTAACCAAAACATCTTAAAGAGGCAGTTATTTTTTAACTTATGGAAGAGCTTTTAATTAAAAATCAATTAAAGATTATTCACTTGCAAATACATTTTGAACACCAAGTATGTGCTAAGTGAACACCAGTCTAAGCACTTGGGATAAATTAGTAAACGAAACAAAGATCCTTGCCCCTTAATGGAACTTTCATTCAGGTGGAGGGAGACAGTTCATAGATAGCAAACATAATAAACACATTCCATATAATGCAGAGAGTGGTAAGAGCCGTGAAGAAGAAAGGGGAGCTGGTGAGGGGAGCCAGGGTTCTGTGGGCTGGAGAGTTGGTCACAGTTTTAAATAGGTCTGTCAGGGCAGCCCTCATTGCAAGATGGCATGGTCGGGAGTTAATCACATGGACATTGGAGGAAGAGCTTTCCCAGGAGAGGAGCAGCCCTGGCAGAGCCCTCAGCAGGAGTGTGCCAACATCTTTGAAGAAAAGCAGGGGGAACTGGAGAGCAGAGCCAGCCATGGAGGAGGTCAGAGGAAGAATGGCTGAATATGTGGGCCTGTGGCGCTGTAAGGACTGCGCTTATACTCTGAGTGAAGGGTTCTGAGCACAAGGTACTGGCACCTGACTTAGTGGTAATGGTCTCCCTCTGGTTACCAGGAAGAGACCAGGAATAGGGGGAGGGGACAAAGAGGGGAAACCAGGGAGGAGACTGTTGTTGGGAAGTGGTCAGATTCTGAACCTATCAGAAGGGGGAGCCAACAGGGTTGCCTAATGGTTGAGGTTCAGGGTGTGAAAGGAAGTGAGGTTCTAGGATAACTCCCAGGTTTGACCTGAGTAATTGGAAACACTGGATTGTTTTATACACTCATAAAAGCGCTTAAGTCCTTAGACTCACAGAGGCTAATGAGTTAAGTCTTAGTATCTGTTAAAATTTATCTAAGCTATTTTTCCTCACAAAAACATGTGTAAGTGATGGTTTGCCAAATATTTACCACACCCCTTCCTCCAAACCTGAGTTTATATACATTTAGACTCACAGGTCTCATTTGGAGAGATTTTTTTTTAACCCTGTGGAGTCTCTCTCTTACAATATTAAATAACTGGTGCCCCAGTGCATGGATTTGTGCACATTGAAAGGAAATTAATTAGAAGGTAGCCAGCAGGGCAGGACTGGGTGAGACAGGCCAGACACGCCCTGAAGCCAACCTCCTGTGGTCCCTCCCTGGCCAGCTGCACCTGGGGCAGGGCCATGGCTTGAAGGTCGTCTGTGGAGTGAGCCAGGTCCCTTCAGCAGGTGGGGTCCCTTGACCTGGCCTGCGGGGATCGGGCCAAAACCGGCTCTCCCACATCCCCCGAGGGGTCCCAGATTGTGAGAGGGTGGTTCTCAGGTGATGCACCTCAGAATCAGGCTCCCTCCCCTCTGGTTCCAGGTGCGTCACATGAGAACCTCCACTGCCAAGTCACCGCAGCTCAGCAGCTCCTGCATTGAGCATCTTCCCCCTGGTGTTCAGTGCATGTCATAGCTATCATTCGGACAGTCACTTAGCCTTTTATATAGAGAGATAGGAATAGCAACAACAGGAACAGCTAACATTTAGTGAGCCTTTACAATGTGCAAAGCACATATATTAACTCATTTATCATTTCAATTACACTATGAGATAGGTATTTTGTTATTATTCTCTCTTTATAGGTGAGAAAACTGAGGCATAGTGAGATTAAGCAAGTTGCCCAGGAGAACATGTTAGTGAGTGACAGGAGCCAGGATTCCACTACAGGCTCCCCAGAGTTCCCTCAGCTTTTCAGGCTCTCAGGCTCCCAGGGATGCTCACACATCTTGGTGATTTTCACAACTGGTGTCATAGACTATGCTAATTAAACACTCTTTTTATTCATGCCACACCACACACACTAAATTGTTATGGAATCTGTAGTAGTAATAGGTGTCTTCAGGAGTAATGAATGGTGTGGACAGTGACTGTCTAGCAACACAGTGATGATCTATCAGAGTTGTTAAGTATGGGCTAATCTGTATCCTCCACTACAGATATGCCTAAAATTATAAAGACCCTGTGATGACATCTCAGGAAAAGGGAGAATTTCATCAATTTGAATTCTAGGCTGTCCCTGTCCCCCTTCCTTTCCAAAGTTTTCCCTGACAGGTTTCTCCTTAAAAGCAAAATGAGACAGCAGAGCCATCAGTCATCCCTCCCTGTTGGGCAGTACCCTACTGGTGGTTAAGCTTTAAATATTCATTATGTAATGAGCTGCCTTGCATGTAAGCCCCTAAGTATTTTATTACTACAATTTAATAGCAAGAAGTGTATCACCATTCAGTCACATTTTATTTACTCAAAAGCAGTTACATCACCGCTCACAGATATATATTTGTACATGAGTGGCTATGAGTTTTCAGGGTATAATGAATTCGAAAATTTAATCTACAGATTGGCAGTATTTAGAATCTTACTGAGAAAGTAAGAATACATAACACTAGCAAAATACAAAGCAACTGATATACAATTACAAGATAAAATGTCCTCAAATGTACTATATGAAGAATGGGGTTTTTGTAACCAATCAATTGAAAAATAGTACATAGTATACATCCATATCCCAGGGGCCTCAGAAAGGACCGATCAGAATAAGAGGAAGTCAATGAAGGAATAATTCTCAAAGGAAATGAGATTTTTAAATCTGAATCTCAAGAGAAAAACTGAATATAATTGCTGAGCTGGATGGGGAGAGTATCTCAGAGAAAAATACAGCAGAGTGAGGGGGGAGGCTGATGCAAGCACAGGCCCTGGACAAGAGTTACTGCCCCTGAAAATCTGTGGAATAAAAGTTGGTGTGCTAGTCCCACCTCCTACTGTAAATAGAAATTCTCCTGGAACCTTTAGGATCAAATCACTCAAGAAGGCTCTTGTGGAAAGGCATAAGATCCCTTTCGTGTAATTGGTACTTTTTACATCTTTTCCAAGGCTAAGCAAAGAGCAGCACTGTCCTCTCATTCCCTGACATTCCTTCCAGGGGCAGGCAGCCTGGTCAGTGATCAGAAGGGCCCTGTCCAAGGGTCACACAGCCCGCCTCTCCCGCAGCCCGTTCCAGGGGCCAGCTTTCCTCACTCAGGGACACTGGAGACCCCAGCCTTCCAAACCAGCTAATTACCCCGCCAGCAGGAAATCCTCCCCGATCTCCCAGACAATCTGCTTACAGTGAGCCTGTGATTAACCTCATTAGCACATGTGTTTACCACAGACAGCATTAGCAGTCAGTCCGACATTACTCAAAACCATTACAAACAAGAACAACCATTAGCCCGTTCAGGGCTCTGGGCCTGGCACTCCTACTGTAGGCCTCCAGGAGCAGTTAGCCAGGCACCATGGTTAAGAGATAAAGGCTCACAGGAAACAAAACACACATTCAGAGTCCTTTGTGGGTGCCTGGAGGATTATGCTCTCCGTCCAGCTACCCAAGGATTGCAGTCCAAGGAGTGTAAACAGCACGCTGCGTTCCTCCAAGTAGAGATCACTGTGCCCGGAGGGGGGAAAATATGTTACTTCTAGAAACCTAAGCAGCAGAGCTCTGAATTGGGACAACCAAAATAGCAACTCCCTGTCCCTCAGCTGTGTCTCAGAAACTAATTAATGCTGTAGAGGTGGCTTGCTAATTATTTCAAAATCACCACCGTCCTGAGAGGTCCCACGGGAGACCCGCGCCTCCCAGAAGTCTTCTTCCCTGCCTAGAGTACGCTCCTGCTCCCTCCTGGGAAGGGATATTTCATTCAGAATCAGTACGCACAAGTTCACTGTGTTGATCTCAACTCCTAGAGCAGGGGTGGGCAACCTTTTTGTGAGTGCATGCCAAAACCAACAAAACCTCTGACTCACAATTCTTCTGCGTGCCAACCCTAATTTTTTGAGAACATGTTACGCCTACTTGATATCTCTTAAGGTGTCCGTATGTGAAGAACCTTGAAGAAATAATAAAATTCATTCGAGCGACAAAAACACAGTATATGATGATGAAAAATACATTTATTTTTTAATGTATACATGTACACTGATAGTCCGACAGAAAACTTTATGACTCCGTTTGATATTATCAGTGGGACTTCTGCTGCTGCATCACTGATGACAGAGATTTTACATCAGGTTTATATTTCGTGACCTTCAGAGATATCCACGAGCTACTACTTTCATCCGTCAGGCTACTCCTATTACGAGACTTAACAAAATTCATCACTGAGAACAAAGATTCACAAGCGTATGTGGATGAAACCAAAACACTGGTCGGATCTGGGAAGGCAGGGAGAGTTAAGGCAGAGGCATAGAAATTGCTCTTCCCCTCTCTCGTCAATCCATGTCTATGGTCTTTAAGATAACTTGTTATGTAAAATTATTTATTTATCTAAGATGCACCTACACTGAATTTATCTGAAAAATAAAAAAGTCGATATTAAGAAAAAAATTGTAAATGGAAGATTATAAGAGAGGGTTTTGAGTGCCAGCAAAAGTTACTGGCGTGCCATGTTTGGCACGTGTGCCAGGGGTTGCCCACCCCTGTCCTAGAGCTCAGTGCCAATTTCATGAGTAGCTGAGTCATGACTTGTAGTTTCAGGGGTTCTCTGCCTGGGGTGAGGAATATAAGAAGTCTGTGAATTTAACTGAAAAGTATATACCCATAGATTATGGATGCAGTCACCCTCAGAAGTATTGGCCCTGTAACTATGACTTTACCCCTATAGAAATCACACATATCTCCATATCACACATCAGCTATTGCAGATATCTTGAAATATCATTTATACTCATCATTAATTCAAAATTATGGACCTTATACTTACCATAAAATATTTTTATTTAATGTATTTATTATGAAACACATACATCAGTTTATTACAAATTCAATTAATATATTCGTAGCTCTATTTCCATCTTATTGATTTCTTTTGTAATCCTTATTTTATGCGTTCATTTAAATCATAGCCTGAGAAGGGGTTCAGGGTTTTACCATACTTTCAAAATGCTGACAAAAATAAAGTTAAGAAGAGGCAGAGCAGCATCGAACAGACTGTCAAACTACAGCGGAAAGCCCAGGGAGGGTTGGGGGGGGTGGTGGTAAGAGATCAACCGAAGGACTTGTATGCGTGCATATAAGCATAACCAATGGACACAAGACAAATTTTAAAAAAAGAATCTTTAACTCAGACTTATGCAAATGCTTAAATCCTTGCATATTAACTTTTCTAAATATATATATATATATACATATATACATATATAACAATTCTTGAATTTCCATGTGTTAATATTTGTTTGCCTTTCCTCCTAGCAATTGCATCAAGCCAAGGAGTTGATACTCAGTTTGTTCATGACTTGCTTTACTTTTTCTGTTTTGGACATCTCAGGTTCTTATTTTCTATCACTGCCCCTTCTACAAGCAATACCCCTTCTTGTGGCCTGGAAAGAAGATCCCAGCACCCTGGGCAAATACCACCAGTGTGCGCAAACTAATCCTCTTCTTGGAGACCACTCTGAGTGAGCGGGCCCCACGTGGCTCCTTCCATGTCTCTCAAGCGATTCTCACCCCCAGAGCAAAGACCATCGCCCGAGGCCTGGTCGGTGGCCTCAAGAACACACTGGTTCACAGGTAAGAATTTGCTCCCATCTCCAGAGTAAAGTTATTTTTTTTAATGTATTTTTATTCTCTTCTGAATAAACAGCAGTAAAACCATACAGTTTGAATATTTAAAATACTGAAAGAGAAAATATCTTATTTGAAAAAGCTGTCCATTTGAGGTAGCTTGCATTAACTGAGTCCATAGGAGCTCTAAATACTTTATTAAAATGTACATATTACACCATAAATACGTTCTAAGTTTTGATGCTAAAGTATAGCCCTTGAAGCCAACACCAGCCTGTTCACCTCATCCTGTGCTTGCCACTGTCCTCTTAGCTGCCCCAAGTACTCACTTATGAAGCGTTAAATGTGACTTCTGTGCTAGCTGCTAGGGATTCAGAGATAACCCTTCAAAGATTTGGGATGTCCTTCCCCTTCCACAGTGACAATGAGTCCTAAGAAGCGGCTTAGGGTGCCACCAACCATGCTATAGCTTTAAATACTTCCACAGAGCAGACTCAATCCTGACTGTGCCATTAGGCAGGAGAATCTCCAGAAATTTTGTATTAGATTATGTTCTTTATGCTGGACACCAATAGCTGATAAGTGTTGTCAAGAAAAAAGATGCTCTCTGGCTGGTGTGGCACAGTGGTTGTGCATCCACCTATGAACCAGGAGGTCATGGTTCAATTCCTGGTCAGGGCACATCCCCGAGTTTCAGACACAATTCCCAGTAAGGGGCATGCAGGAAGCAGCCAAACAATGATTCTATCTCATCATTAATGTTTCTGTCTCTCTTCTCTTCCTCCCTGAAATCAATAAAAATATATTTGGAAGGAAAAAAAAGGAATATATATCTACATGCATGTGTGTATGTCTATATACATGTATATGTGTATGTATGAAGGGACTGTTATAAATATATTTGGATGTAGGGTATCCTTTTCAATCCAAGCTGAGGAATCTAACTTGCTTGGGTTACAAGGGATATTTGCAAAAATCACTTTGGTTCTGGAGTTCCAGGTGGTGAGCATCAGAATTCAGACAGTGAAAGATTCATCCAGAAGCATGTTCCTATTTGTCTGTTTGTCTCTGAGTCTGGATAGCATGCCTTCAGGTAGCAGGAGTTCACCTGGCAGGAGTGTGGGTAGTGAGAAACACCGGGACTTCTCTTTCTCGGTGGCAGCTCCTGATGACATGGCCATGAACAATACCAGAAACCCCTTTTTGTGGGTCTCTACTGAGTCTGGACTGAATTGCTTGTGCTGAATTTGGAAAAGAGCATTTCATAAACTAGCAATATATCTCTGAAAGATCCAGAATTATGAACTTTCTTTTCTATAATATATTTTCACTTATCCATACCATTTCCCCCATGCCCTTTGGTAAATTTGGAGACTAACATTACTTATTTATTTATTTACTTATTTATTCATTTAACAATGACGGAGAACCTAGGTGCAGCTTGGTCCACAGATATCAGATGAATAATGCAGTCTCTGCC
>NW_005358237.1:0-1312 GCF_000412655.1 Myotis brandtii
AATGAGAAAGGAATTTAAACATTTCACCACAAAAAAAAATCAACTATATACAAGACAGTAATTCAGGCAATGAGGGACAAAAGAGCTATAAAGCATATGGAAAATAAATAACACATTAACAGAAGTACCTCCTTATCAATACAGCAAGTTCTCACTTAATGTCATCAATAGGTTCTGTGACTTTAAGTGAAACAATGTGTAACAAAACCAATTTTACCATAGGCTAATTAATATAAGTAAGAGTTAAGTTCCTATGGCATCTCATCAATGTTATAACAAAACGACACTGAACACAATTATGTTATTCAAGGACTTGCTATAGGTACTTTAAATGTAAATGGGTTAAACTCTACAATTAAAATACAGAGATTGGTAGAATGGTTAAACACACATGATCCAACTTATGCTGTCTTACAAGAGACTCAGTTGGGATACAAAGACAAACAGGTTGAAAGTGAAAGGATAGAAAAAGATATTACATGTATATAGTAACCAAAAGACAGCAGGCTATACTAATATCAGACAAAATAAACTTTAAATGAAAAATGGTTCAAAGAGACAACAAAGGACATTATCTATAATAATAAAAGTATAATATGCTAATTAGACCAGACAGCCGAACGACCTTCTAGATGACCTTCCGGATGAAGCTGGGGCTGCGAGGGCCGAGGCAAGCTGCCGTGACTGTGAGGACTGAGCCCCTGCACGAATTTCGTGCATCAAGCCTCTAGTATATTAATAAAAGGTTCAACACAGCAAGAAGATATAACACTTATACACACTTATACAACTAACGACAATCAAAATATATGAAGCAAAAACTGACAGAGTTGAAGGGAGAATAGAGAGTTCTATAATAATAGTTGGAAACTCTAATACCCTACTCACAATAATGTACTGAACAACCACAGAGAAGATAAGTAAGGAAATAGAGGATTTAAAAAACACTACTACCCAACAACAACAGTACACATATTATTCTCAAGTGTACATAAAACATTTTTCAGGATATGGAGTACATGTTAGGCTTCTAATCAAGTCTTAATAGATTAAAAAAGACAGACATCATACTAGGTATAGGCATACCTCAGAGATATTGAGGGTTTAGTTCCAAACCACCATAATAAAGCAAGTACTGCAATACCAGTATAGTAAGTTGTAATCCAACTGTGAAGCATAATAAAACGATGTTTGTCTGGTATCTTTGTGATCACAATATGATACAGTTAGAAATCAATAACAAATGGAAGGCTGAGAAATTCACCATATTGTGAAAATTAACACACTTTTAAACAACCAATGGATCAAAGAA
>NW_005358238.1:0-792 GCF_000412655.1 Myotis brandtii
TCTCTCTCTCTCTCTCTCTCTCTCGCCCTTTCTCTCTGAAATCAATAAAAAAGTATATTTTTTTAAAAGCTGCTCTTTAAAAAAAAGATAATATATGAACGTATAGGCTAATCTCAACTGGAGGCTATCACGAGTTTCTCAGAAGCTGTAGCATTCTTAGCTGTGCCTTAAAGATGAACAAGTAGGATTTCTGTAGGTAGAGAGTGGGGTGGGGCAGGAGAAAGGCCAAGTAAAGGCAAATGTTCACATCTGCTACAGCTAACTGATCCTCCTTAGCAACTGCTGAGCCCTGGATAGAGATAGCCACACCCACCCAGATGGTCTCAGATAAAAAAGACCATAGCACTTGCAAAGCAGAGAGCATCTGGAACACAATTTAACTGTCTTAGAACAGATACTTGAGCTCATCTCATTACAGAAAGACACAGAGAACTCCATTCCCAGACGTCTCCTGGTAAAGATACCCAGCCAATTGGGATTCTTGCCCGCTCTCTCCTCATTCCTGTACTGCTACCCGGTGAGCTTCTGAACATCGGCCTGTGAGACAATCTGGGGATTCAATTAGAATGAACACTCCCCTCAAATAATGCTCTTTAGTTCACTTTTGGTAGCTTAGAGTTCATTCCTTCTTCTATTCCATCAACAAATATTTGTGATTGCGTATTATATGCCAGAACTGTTTCTGGGCACTGAGATACAGTAAAGTACATTGAAAAGATCCCTGCTGTGTCCTAGAGCTCCCCTTATAGTGGAGTAAGACAGATAGTAACTAAAGAAATAAACAAGAAAACT
>NW_005358239.1:0-315 GCF_000412655.1 Myotis brandtii
CAGACATCACAGATATACAAAGGATCATACTAGAATAATATCAAAAACTATAATTCAATAACCTAGAAGAAATAGATATGTTCCTAGAAATATATAACCTTCCTGGACTGAATCATGAAGGAATGGGAAACCTAAATGGACTGATAAACAGTGAGAATATTAACACAACCATCAAAAACCTCCTAAATCAAGGGTGGGGGGAAAAAGGAGACATATGTAATACCCTTTGTAATACTTTAAGCAATAAAAAAAAAATTTTTTTTTAAAAAAACCTCCTGAAAAATAAAAGTCCAGAACCAGATGGCTTCACTAGTG
>NW_005358241.1:0-10596 GCF_000412655.1 Myotis brandtii
AGACTCCCGCGTGGGGGGGGGAGACTCTCACAGCACACTCCCCCGTGGGAGTCTGTACTTGTTCTTCAATACATTTCCACCTTTGCTATCCCATCTTCCATCCCTGGCTTCATTCTTCTTCTCCAAAGGGCAAAGAACCCAGGGAAGCCATCCTGCCCAGGGGAACACTGCGTGTTCCAGTCCAAAAAATCCCGTAACATTGATAGCAAATTCAATTTTATTTAATGAAGTATATATTTAGTTAATTTAATATTTATTTAATAAAGAATATATTTATTGAAACCAAGATATATTTTTATTAGTTGTTACTAATCCAAAATTAGAATGGGAAAATGCTTAACAGAATATGGCAAATGCATTAATATCATTATGTGTATATAATTATTTTCCACTGTGGTATTATGAGTTTAAGTCCCATGCCTTCCTTTGACTTCTGATAGCTCCTTACTCTATTCTTATATTTCGCCAAAACAAACTTAAATGCTTATAGTCAATCATGTTATATCCTTAAAATGCAGAATTTCATGAAAATATATCATACTTGCATTAAAGAATATTTTTTAATTTATACATACTACTGCTACACTACTGTGTTTTCTTTTTCTTTTATTATATGCTTGCAATTACATTGCCATTATTATGTTTCGTACTTACTCTGAAAAGAATCAACATTCTCTCCTGTTAAGTGTGTTTAAATCTATCAACATGAAGGCAACCTAAAATCAATCATACTGACTCTAGGTACTTACTCCATAATATTTTATCCTAGGAATCTAAGACAAAAGTTTCACTATTATTTTATTGCTTCAAAGACAAAACAGTGCTCACTTTTTGAATACCATTCTGATTTTCATAATGTCTAACGTTGCTATACCATCTTTCGCCCGTGGTTTCATTCTTCAACTCTGATGGACAAAGAATCCGGGGAAGCCATCCTGCCCAGGGAACACTGCATGGTCGAGTCCAGAAATGCGCTATCACATTGGTGCATTGGCCAAGACATTCATAAGTCAACCCCCTTCATGTTGAATCATGAGTGCACCCACGGGTTCTGTCCCTTTTCCTGTCCCTTATATGATCTTGGAGGCTGACGGACGCCCACCAGCCACTTAAATTTGGTTGCCGTCTAAAAAGCGGGCATCTCTCTCTCTCTCTCACTGCTCCTTTCCGGATGTGTTCTCCAGGGCCAAACCACAGCGGGCATGGGCCAGTCACGTAACAGCCACCAGGGTGACTGCCGCTGGAAGAAAACGTCTCCCATGTCAGGACAAATTGTTGCCGGGTTGGGTTGCAACGGTTCTCAACCTGTGGGTCGCGACCCTTTTGGGGGTCGAACGACCCTTTCATAGGTGTCGCCTAAGACCATCGGAAAACACATATATAATTACATATTGTTTTTGTGATTAACCACTATGCTTTAGTTATGTTCAATTTGTAACAATGAAAATACATCCTGCATATCAGATATTTACATTACGATTCATAACAGTAGCAAAATTACAGTTATGAAGTAGCAACGAAAATAATTTTATGGTTGGGGGTCACCACAACATGAGGAACTGTATTAAAGGGTCGCGGCATTAGGAAGGTTGAGAACCACTGGGTTAGAGCCTTATTGGGTCCCTGCCCAGCTCTGAAGATCAAAGAGGCAAATTCCTCCCCTGGTTCGAGAATCTCAAATGTCCTTACGTGAGTACAGGACCTTGCAGGGGTGCTGGGTTGTTGAACCTTAAAAGACGTGCAGCGGCCTTGCAGAAACAACACATGTAATTAAATTCTGACCCGTGCAGGGGATGCATACAAGGCTTGGTCACCCAGCATCCCGGGTCCTCGCGGCTGTCTTAGACAGCTGGGAGAGAAACTGAGACATGGTTCCAGAAAACAGCGCATTTCTGACCCACTGCATACGCCCACTCCCCTGGCCCAGAACCCAAGCTGGTTTTAATTGGAGAGTCATCTGCCTTTTCTTCTGCTTCTATCTCAGTCAGGTCAGATAGTATCCAGCCAAGACCGCTGCCTCCGTGGTCCAGGTCCCACTAAGCTTAACTCCTCAGTCTCCATTTGTGCAAGCCTCTCTAGTGAGGGTCCTGGGGGAAAACTTCTAGGCAAGAGTTAAGAAAGGGGGGGCAGCCAACTGTTTTCCACTCCTGACATACGAGCATGGCCCTAGCTCTTCCCATCAGGCATAACAGGAGTTAAGCACAGCCCTTAGCGGCTTCTGCCACCACCCTGTAGAAGTTTTAGCCTGTCAGGGAATTCAGCATCACAGCTGTTAAGTTAGCCCATTAATTACTAGGCAACTCGCCTCTCACCTTTATGGTGATTCTGTAAAATGGTCGCACACTCTTGGGAGTGTTATTAAAAGTCTTATTTTCACTATGTTTTTGTTTCCTAGTCGTCATTTGCAGTTTGGACAGGTGAGCCATTTCTCACAATTTGGAGATGCGTCCGGGACTTCTGTGCCTGTGCAGAGGGAAAGGCTGGTTTCAGGGGAGGCGCCCCACCCGATTTTGGGTGGCCTCTTGGCCTAAGCCCCATCTCTTTTAAAAATATGTTTTATTGATTTTTTACAGAGAGGAAGGGAGAGGGATAGAGAGTTAGAAACATCGATGAGAGAGAAACATCGATCAGCTGCCTCCTGCACACCCCCGACTGGGGATGTGCCCGCAACCAAGGTACATGCCCTTGACCGGAATCGAACCTGGGACCCTTCAGTCTGCAGGCTGACGCTCTATCCACTGAGCCAAACCGGTTAGGGCCTAAGCCCCATCTCTTCATAGGTGCCATAGAATAGGCCCAAGACTGTTTTCCTTTGGAAGATGGCAAAAATGACACAAGGGCGATATATGCCAGGCAACCAGGCAAGCCACATGCTGGGCCACAATGGTCAACTGGACCAAGTGTCGTTTTGGTCAGCAAGTGTCCTCGGGGACCGGGTACATGTGAAATGTCTGGGAATTAAAGTGAACGCGGAGTTCTGGTTTGCGGTTCCCTTGTGTGATCTTGGAGGCTGACACAGGAAATGGCCAGAGAGGGACAAAGCAGACCTTGGGGTTTGCACGAAAGGTCACAAAAGACCTGTCCAGGATGGGAAACAGAAATTCTAGGCCTCGGGAACACATTCCCTAAAACAGTGCATTGGGAGAATGCTGAGGTTCTGGGGAGGGCAGTCCCCCAACCAGGGACAGGAGACATTGCTCTGCTTTGGTGCTTTTTCCATGAAGGACATTCTGTGTGTCCGTGGGTTGTGCTGCTTGTAAATATTGTGCATACGAGTGTTTCTGTTGATGTTTGGATCAATCTGCTTAAAGATGGGGCACATCCTGCTTTGCTGGGGGCCCCGCTGCTTGTGGGCAGGCTGAACACGTGGCAGGGATTGCAGGCACTCTAAGGCATCAGGCCAGATTCAGGGTTTGGACTTTGAGAGGCTTTCTGTCTGGGTGTCTGTAATGTAGCTTTGGTTACTATGTTCTTTGCCAGCTTAGTTTGCTCTTCGCCGTTTTGTGAACATAGGGAACCCTCTGCCTCTGTGCTGTGTGGGCTTTGTGCCACTCAGAACCAAAGGTCATTTTGCTGAGCTGGGTTAAGATTCTAAGATCCTAAGGCTAATGTGAAAGTGTAAAATTTCTGAAGGTTGCATATATGTTAACCCAGGGAAGTTTAAACAAAGGCCAGACCACTAGCTAAAGTTGTAGCCTGCCTGTAGCTAACAAACCATGAGCTCCCCCACCTGAGGGAAAATGGGAGGGGGAAGAGGAAAAAAGGGCAGGTTTACTCTGAAAAACAGCTTTTAGGTTTTAAAGTGGCAGAATGAGAGGCGGCCCTTGCCAAACACACGCAGGCACCTGGGGATGGGGCAGGGCGGGGAAATTTGCCGAGCCCTGCCCAGAAGCGCGTCTGTTGAACCTCTGGTACGCAGCTGGTACACAGTGTCGGTAGTGCCGGGGCAGGTGGTTTGCGCCTGCCTGCGAGGGCACAAACCCGGCAGGCTGGCGGCACGGGGCTGGCTGTGGGGCGGCACAGCTTGTTGCTGCTGCACCCATGGAGGCAGGTGGCAAGGGAATGGGCAGGTGGTAGGCGTGTCCGCCCAGCGTTTCGCAGCAAAGGGTAACAGTCCAAAACCATGTTGTCTGTGTCTGTGCTTCTGTGGCATTACTAGAATATTACAATTTATTAGCCAGATTGAAAAGGACTAATTCTGTGGTCTGGACCAAATTTTTAATGTTAACATCGGTTTAAGCTTTGATAATCTTCAGATTGAGTGTAATCTTCAGCTCTTCCGAGTGTAAGCTCTCAAGAATTTAACTGAGAGACAACTTTGTGACACCCGGAGGGCCCTGGGGTGGCACAAAGATCTATTTCCTCTTCCTAAAAAGAAATATTTTTTATCTAAATTAGACCGATGCAATATACTTGAAATTGCACGAGGGAGCTCTGTCAAATAAAAATTACCCACAGGGTTCTGTTTGGATCCAGACACTTGGGATGTTCTAGCGGTTTCATCTGCTTCAGATTCAGGGCCCAGGTCAGACTGGGGACTTTTAGAAATAGCACATGCCAGGCAGGGAGTCGGGCGGCATGAGAATCCTCTGTGCCTGCCAGTGACACTGGTGTTCTGCGTTTCATTTATTGGGGTTTACAAATTGTTTTCAAAGTTTCATACCCCGCCTGCAATAAGCCATGTGCTACCTACAAATTGTTTGTTGTACTGGAAGGTTGTTGTCTCAGACTGTTATAAAGTAAAGGTTTATCAATTGCATTTTAAACAAATCTAGAACCATGCCACTTTTGGATTTTGTCATTGGACAGCCATTGCCTCTTACTGTGGTGCATTTAAGTCTTTAGAAAAACCCAGGGAAAGGACTCTGACTTACTCTAAACTGTAGGCTCCTAAGCAGGTCATATCTTTGAACTAAAAGGGGTTTGCAGAACTGCAGGGAATTATTATAAGAATATATAGAAGGTGGTGCCCCTCCAGCACAGCTGACTGAAATAAACAGATAAGCACTAAATATTCAGGGGTAAATTTTAAGTTTAAAAAAGGGGAAATAAAGATCTCTTCCACCAATATTCACCATTAATAAAAACTAGAAGAGATAGCTTTTCCCTAAACTGTTCCCTGTAAAGCATGTCCCTCTCCCAGGCACTTTTCGGGGGAGCAACCAAGTTGGTTGCCTGGTTTAAAGGGAAGTAAAATCCCTGAGGTGGCATTTTTAAGGTTTGGAAGTAAAACAGCACAAATTAAGGTTCAGTTAAAATTAAGTGTCAAGCCGGTGAGCAGGGAATTTAAATCCTTTCCCCCCAAATCAGGCAGAGGATGAACCCTTTAATGACGAGGGCATACTACACACGGGTGGGGGCCGGAGCTGTTTATACTTTCCTCAGATCCTGGGACATTGGCCAAACCAGGGTTCAGGCTACCGTGTGTCAGTGCCCTTACGTCCTCAGCCTAGAGCAGACCCCTCAGTAATTCAGTTCAGCAGGCACTCCAACCCACCCAGCTCAGTGGGTACTTCAAAGACATTACAGCCAACTCAGGCCCTTTTAGCCACAGACAGGGGACCTGAGAGCGAGACATGGGGTGTGCACGCTCCCCCCATGAGACAGGGAGGCAGGAGGGCGGCCTCTGCGTGAGCTCGGGTCCGAGTGC
Organism: Myotis brandtii; assembly: GCF_000412655.1. Classification (NCBI taxonomy): domain Eukaryota; kingdom Metazoa; phylum Chordata; class Mammalia; order Chiroptera; family Vespertilionidae; genus Myotis; species Myotis brandtii. The sequence goes on from NW_005358241.1 coordinate 5,651, forward strand.
GGCTGTGAATCCACCCTGTGGCTTTGTTTGGCAAAGGAGCCCCTCACTCCTAGTTTGAGAGTGGGGACTCCCTTCAGCCCTGGCCAGGTGGGGGACGCCCGCTGGCAAGGACGTCTCTGTAAGCACAATGGACACAGGAAACACCCTGTGCACTTCTTCTTCTTTCTTTCAGGTGGGAAGTGTGTCGTCCACATACAGACAGCCCCCTAGGATGTATCCTCAAGAATTGGGATCAGCTGACCCACAAACCTTAAAGAAATGCCTGATTTTTTTCTGCCCTTAGGTTTGGTCTCAATACCAACTAGAGAATAGTGAAAGCTGGCCCACGGGGGAAGATTTAATTATAACACCGTCCTACAGTTAGATCTTTTTGTAGGAAAAATAGGAAATGGTCAGAAGTCTCATATGTTCAAACTTTCTTTACCTTAAGGAACAAGCCAGATTTATTCAAGAACTGTGAACTAAGTCCCTCGCTCCTGGCAACCCAAAGTCCACTGAGGAAGTGGCGGTGGCCGCGCCCTGCCCCTCCCAGGGCTGAGCCAACCTTAGCTTGCCCCAAGACAGATGAAGGATCTGGTCATACTTTAGCCCAGATCCCCTTCTCACCCCAGCACATGAGACAAATTAAAAGTGATTCAGGAAAGTTCTCAGAAGACCCTAACAAATATACTGAGGTCTTCCAAAACCACCTCATTCAATTTGATCTCTCATATAGAGACATCATGCTCATATTACACCTGACCTTCTCAGCCACTGAAAAGCAAAATATACTAGAAAAAGCAAGAGAACTTGGGAATGATCACTTCCTTACTTATGCTGGGGGAATAGAGGATTCTTAACAGGACAAGAGGCAGTTCCGCCCTGTAGACCCTCAATGGAATCCTGCAACTGAGGTGGAAAATAAAGCACTGCCAGTTTTGTGTTATAGAAGGCCTCAGGCGGCAGAACAAAGCCTGTCAACTACTCTAAATTAACCACCATTAATCAAGGGGCTGATGAAAACCCTTCGGCTTTTCTAGAAAGGCTCAGGGAGGCGTTGGCCAAGCATACCAACATTACCCCAGATTCAGAATTGGGACAACTAATTTTAAAGGACAAGTTTATCACTCAAGCTGCTATCCCAGACGTCAGGAGAAAATGGCATGATTTGGCTATTGGTCCTGAGAATACTTTAGAGAACCTCCTGAAGACTGCCAGCTCTGTGCTCTCTACTAGAGACCAGGAGGAGGAAAAGAGGAGAAACAAGAGAGACCAGGCGAAGGCAACAGAAATAGAGAAGATCATAGTAGCTGCGCTTCGGGAGAGCAGGAGCCCCCCGTCAGAGCCTGGAGGCAAATGGTCAGTCCCGGTCACTTGTCTCAAGTGTGGCCAAGTTGGACATATGAGCCGGAATTGCCCCAAGAGGCATATTAGACCCCCCAAGCCCTGTCCTGTCTGCCAAGCAAACCATTGGAAGTCGGACTGCCTCTGGAGACTGAGGTCCCTTGGGGTGGGGCTGGCGACCCAGCTGGCCCAATAGGACTGACGGGCCCCGGGGTCTCCCAACCCGGCTCCTCAGAGGACTGCCACCTCCACCCAGGAGTCCTGGGTAAGAAAATTAATTTCCTCCCGATGCTGGAGCCACCTTCTCTGGCAAATCATCCGCAGAGCCTGTAGCCATTACAGGCGTGTCTGGGAAGCCAATAAGGAATTTTTCTCAGCCTTTAGGGTGCAGCTGGGGTAAGTGGTTCCTTTCCCATCCTTCCTGATCCCACAGAAAGCCTCACGTCCACATCAGAAACACTACCCTGAGGCTCTAGAAGGACTCGATATTCTAATAGGCCATCTATTTCAGAAGCCCAAGGTTTATTGAAACCTTGTCATAGTAATTACAATACCCCCATCTTAGGGTACAAGAGCCTAATAGAGGGGGAGGACTAGTTCAGAACTTATAAGTAGTAAATAAGACAGTGATTCCTATCCACCCAATTGTCCCCAACCCTTATGCTTTACTTGTCCGGATTCTGGAGGACACAGAGTGGTTTACAGAACTAGATCTCAAGGATGCCTTTTCTGTATACCCCTGCCTCCTAACTCACAGTTCCTTTTTGCCTTTGAAGATCACAATAATCACAGCCGTCAGCTAACATGAACAGTGCTGCCCCAGGATTTTTGGGAATGACCTCATTTATTTGGGCAGGCCCTTTAAATAGCTCAAAAAGCCCCTTTACAGGCACTGGCTTTAAGTCTCCCCACAGGTCAGCAACATCAACTCCTAGATCTGTTTGTCTTGAGTGAGCCTTGAATGCCAGAACAGGAGGAGGACGAAGCTGCATTGCCATCAACTAAATCACTGGATTCCTATCTGTGTGGGCCTCTAGAGGACGTGAAACCTCTCTTTCGAAGGGATCCTGAAGAGTTAATAAGTGCCAGGTAAGTAACATACTCTGGTACTTCTAGGTAATCAGTGTTTTCATCTTTTTAATAATTCTTATTCTGTCTTTTCATAAGTGTCACCTGAACCCTTGGCTGGTACCTGGAGGAGATCTTCTCTGCCCTTGCTGGGACCCAGAAACCATAAGATGCTCCTACTTAGAGCCGCTTTTCTGTGTCACTGGCATAGCAACTTTCTCAGCCATACTGGCTCCCCAAATCCCTAACTACTAAGTATGTTATAAGCAGCCCAATTCAGGGTCAAATAATCTCAATTGGATATGTATATATTAGAGGTCCAGTGCATGAAATTCATGCATGGGAGGGGGGGAGGGTCCCCTCAGCCCAGCCTGCTCCCTCTCCAATCTGGGACACCTTGGGGGATGTCTGATTGCCGGTTTAGGCCTGAATCCGGGGATCGAGCCTAAACCGGCAGTCGGACATCCCTCTCACAATCCTGGACTGCTGGCTCCTAACTGCTCACCTGCCTGCCTGCCTGATTGCCACTAACCACTCTGCCTGCCTGATTGCCCCTAACTGCTCTCCCCTGCTGGCCTGATTGCCCCTAACTTCCCTCCCCTGCCGGCCAGGTTGCCCCCAACTGCCCCTTCCCTGCTGGCTTGGTCGCCCCTCACGGCCCCCCCACTGGCCTGGTTGCCCCACACAGCCTTCTGTTCAGTCATTTGGTCATCCCTCACTAACCCCCCTGTCGGCCTGGTCACCTCACTCAGCCTTCTGTTCAGTCGTTTGGTCGTCCCTCACTAACCCCTCTGCCAGCCTGGTTGTAGGCAGCCATCTTGTGAGGGTGTGAGGGTTAATTTGCATATTACCTCTTTATTATATAGGATACACACACATATACATATATATACACACACACATACACACACATATATATACTAATAAAAGGGTAATATGCTAATTAGACCCGACATCTTCTGGACATCCTTCCGGACAAAGCCACAGTGGCAGGGGCTGAGGCAAGAGGCAGTGAGGGATGATCAGGCTCGCAGGGGAGAGCAGTTAGGGGCGATCAGGCAGGCAGGCAGGTGAGCAGTTAGGAGCCAGCAGTCCCAGATTGCTTGAGGGATGTCTGAGAGATCCCAGATTGGAGAAGGTGCAGGCCGGGCTGAGGGACCCTCCCATGCACAAATTTTGTTCACCGGGCCTCTAGTATATATATATATCCCACATTCCTCTCAGAGTAAAATGTGCTGAATCGTAGTCGATAGGACAGTTTATGCTGCCACTGACACCAATCAAATCAGGATCACTTCTCAAATCTCTGAGCCTTACTCACAGAGAAGCCCTCAATTGAGCAGGATGAGGTCTGTGCCATAATTAACACTTCTTGCTACAGGTAACTTGGCTAAAGGAAAAGGCCTCACAGTCTCTTGCCCCAGAGGTCTGGGCAATAATTAAAGACATAATGCCATCCCTATTAGCTAGCTCCCCTTCTCAGACCTTGGTTTATACTGTTTGTCTTTAGCCATTGCCTGTTTAACCTTTGGTGTGTTTCATAGCCTCCCATTTAGAAGCCCTAAAGCTATAGCTAGTCCTCCACATGGAACCACAAATGAAGGCAGCTGTATCCATCATCCGTGACCCTTAGACCGCCCACTTCCAATGGGACCCTGACTGCCACCCCCAAACTACAACCCCTTTGCCAGCAGGAAGCAACCAGAAAGACCCAGCATCCCCTGTCACCAATGGCAGTTGGGGTTTCCTAATCGGAAGGGGGGACTGAAATAGGAATTTTTTTGGGTTAAATAGACAGGGTTAGGGAACTTTTAAAATTAAGGGGGTCCATGGAAAAAACACAGGGCTACAGAGTTGCAAAAGGGTACATTTCCATAAGACAGGGAAGTTGGGAGAGGCAGAAGTTACATTTCCATAAGACAAGGGAACTGGGAGTAGCAAGAGGTCTATATTTACAAAATAAAGGAGGGTCTCCTACGTCCCATGTGATGTTTGACCTTTGAGCTCAGGAGTTGCTATAATGACCAAATCAAAGGGAATATTGACCAATCAGAGGGGATACAAAGCACACAAAAAACTGCTGCCTTTATAAGCTGTGGAAAAGGAACTCAGTGGGAATCTTTTCCCCTCCCCACGTGGGAGTCTGTACTTATTCTTCAATGAATTTCCACCTTTGCTATACCATCTACTGTCCATGGCCGTGGTTTCATTCTTCAACTCCAACGGAAAAGAATCCGGGGAAGCCATCCGCCATCCTGCCAGGGGAGCACTGAGTTCCAGTCGAAAAATCCCAATCAATTGCTAGAGCCTTCCGCGCGGATCCCGGAGGCCGGAGCGTCGGGGGGGTGAGGACCAGTCGTCTGCCTCTCTGTCCATGCTGCCGGCAGTCCTTCGCTTGTGTCTAAGTTGGGGGTGATGTAGAGCAGTGGTTCTCAGACTTTTTGACTTTAGGATTCTTTTATTCTTTTAAACTTACTGCGAGCCCTTTATGTGTGCTCTCCCAGTGTGTGCTGAGCTGGGCTGCCTTGTCTTTCACCAGCTGGTGAGAGCTGATT
>NW_005358241.1:14625-20672 GCF_000412655.1 Myotis brandtii
AATAAAAATTACCCACAGGGTTCTGTTTGGATCCAGACACTTGGGATGTTCTAGCGGTTTCATCTGCTTCAGATTCAGGGCCCAGGTCAGACTGGGGACTTTTAGAAATAGCACATGCCAGGCAGGGAGTCGGGCGGCATGAGAATCCTCTGTGCCTGCCAGTGACACTGGTGTTCTGCGTTTCATTTATTGGGGTTTACAAATTGTTTTCAAAGTTTCATACCCCGCCTGCAATAAGCCATGTGCTACCTACAAATTGTTTGTTGTACTGGAAGGTTGTTGTCTCAGACTGTTATAAAGTAAAGGTTTATCAATTGCATTTTAAACAAATCTATAACCATGCCACTTTTGAATTTTGTCATATTGGACAGCCATTGCCTTACTGTGGTGCATTTAAGTCTTTAGAAAAACCCAGGGAAAGGACTCTGACTTACTCTAAACTGTAGGCTCCTAAGCAGGTCATATCTTTGAACTAAAAGGGGTTTGCAGAACTGCAGGGAATTATTATAAGAATATATAGAAGGTGGTGCCCCTCCAGCACAGCTGACTGAAATAAACAGATAAGCACTAAATATTCAGGGGTAAATTTTAAGTTTAAAAAAGGGGAAATAAAGATCTCTTCCACCAATATTCACCATTAATAAAAACTAGAAGAGATAGCTTTTCCCTAAACTGTTCCCTGTAAAGCATGTCCCTCTCCCAGGCACTTTTCGGGGGAGCAACCAAGTTGGTTGCCTGGTTTAAAGGGAAGTAAAATCCCTGAGGTGGCATTTTTAAGGTTTGGAAGTAAAACAGCACAAATTAAGGTTCAGTTAAAATTAAGTGTCAAGCCGGTGAGCAGGGAATTTAAATCCTTTCCCCCCAAATCAGGCAGAGGATGAACCCTTTAATGACGAGGGCATACTACACACGGGTGGGGGCCGGAGCTGTTTATACTTTCCTCAGATCCTGGGACATTGGCCAAACCAGGGTTCAGGCTACCGTGTGTCAGTGCCCTTACGTCCTCAGCCTAGAGCAGACCCCTCAGTAATTCAGTTCAGCAGGCACTCCAACCCACCCAGCTCAGTGGGTACTTCAAAGACATTACAGCCAACTCAGGCCCTTTTAGCCACAGACAGGGGACCTGAGAGCGAGACATGGGGTGTGCACGCTCCCCCCATGAGACAGGGAGGCAGGAGGGCGGCCTCTGCGTGAGCTCGGGTCCGAGTGCGGCTGTGAATCCACCCTGTGGCTTTGTTTGGCAAAGGAGCCCCTCACTCCTAGTTTGAGAGTGGGGACTCCCTTCAGCCCTGGCCAGGTGGGGGACGCCCGCTGGCAAGGACGTCTCTGTAAGCACAATGGACACAGGAAACACCCTGTGCACTTCTTCTTCTTTCTTTCAGGTGGGAAGTGTGTCGTCCACATACAGACAGCCCCCTAGGATGTATCCTCAAGAATTGGGATCAGCTGACCCACAAACCTTAAAGAAATGCCTGATTTTTTTCTGCCCTTAGGTTTGGTCTCAATACCAACTAGAGAATAGTGAAAGCTGGCCCACGGGGGAAGATTTAATTATAACACCGTCCTACAGTTAGATCTTTTTGTAGGAAAAATAGGAAATGGTCAGAAGTCTCATATGTTCAAACTTTCTTTACCTTAAGGAACAAGCCAGATTTATTCAAGAACTGTGAACTAAGTCCCTCGCTCCTGGCAACCCAAAGTCCACTGAGGAAGTGGCGGTGGCCGCGCCCTGCCCCTCCCAGGGCTGAGCCAACCTTAGCTTGCCCCAAGACAGATGAAGGATCTGGTCATACTTTAGCCCAGATCCCCTTCTCACCCCAGCACATGAGACAAATTAAAAGTGATTCAGGAAAGTTCTCAGAAGACCCTAACAAATATACTGAGGTCTTCCAAAACCTCATTCAAGTATTTGATCTCTCATATAGAGACATCATGCTCATATTACACCTGACCTTCTCAGCCACTGAAAAGCAAAATATACTAGAAAAAGCAAGAGAACTTGGGAATGATCACTTCCTTACTTATGCTGGGGGAATAGAGGATTCTTAACAGGACAAGAGGCAGTTCCGCCCTGTAGACCCTCAATGGAATCCTGCAACTGAGGTGGAAAATAAAGCACTGCCAGTTTTGTGTTATAGAAGGCCTCAGGCGGCAGAACAAAGCCTGTCAACTACTCTAAATTAACCACCATTAATCAAGGGGCTGATGAAAACCCTTCGGCTTTTCTAGAAAGGCTCAGGGAGGCGTTGGCCAAGCATACCAACATTACCCCAGATTCAGAATTGGGACAACTAATTTTAAAGGACAAGTTTATCACTCAAGCTGCTATCCCAGACGTCAGGAGAAAATGGCATGATTTGGCTATTGGTCCTGAGAATACTTTAGAGAACCTCCTGAAGACTGCCAGCTCTGTGCTCTCTACTAGAGACCAGGAGGAGGAAAAGAGGAGAAACAAGAGAGACCAGGCGAAGGCAACAGAAATAGAGAAGATCATAGTAGCTGCGCTTCGGGAGAGCAGGAGCCCCCCGTCAGAGCCTGGAGGCAAATGGTCAGTCCCGGTCACTTGTCTCAAGTGTGGCCAAGTTGGACATATGAGCCGGAATTGCCCCAAGAGGCATATTAGACCCCCCAAGCCCTGTCCTGTCTGCCAAGCAAACCATTGGAAGTCGGACTGCCTCTGGAGACTGAGGTCCCTTGGGGTGGGGCTGGCGACCCAGCTGGCCCAATAGGACTGACGGGCCCCGGGGTCTCCCAACCCGGCTCCTCAGAGGACTGCCACCTCCACCCAGGAGTCCTGGGTAAGAAAATTAATTTCCTCCCGATGCTGGAGCCACCTTCTCTGGCAAATCATCCGCAGAGCCTGTAGCCATTACAGGCGTGTCTGGGAAGCCAATAAGGAATTTTTCTCAGCCTTTAGGGTGCAGCTGGGGTAAGTGGTTCCTTTCCCATCCTTCCTGATCCCACAGAAAGCCTCACGTCCACATCAGAAACACTACCCTGAGGCTCTAGAAGGACTCGATATTCTAATAGGCCATCTATTTCAGAAGCCCAAGGTTTATTGAAACCTTGTCATAGTAATTACAATACCCCCATCTTAGGGTACAAGAGCCTAATAGAGGGGGAGGACTAGTTCAGAACTTATAAGTAGTAAATAAGACAGTGATTCCTATCCACCCAATTGTCCCCAACCCTTATGCTTTACTTGTCCGGATTCTGGAGGACACAGAGTGGTTTACAGAACTAGATCTCAAGGATGCCTTTTCTGTATACCCCTGCCTCCTAACTCACAGTTCCTTTTTGCCTTTGAAGATCACAATAATCACAGCCGTCAGCTAACATGAACAGTGCTGCCCCAGGATTTTTGGGAATGACCTCATTTATTTGGGCAGGCCCTTTAAATAGCTCAAAAAGCCCCTTTACAGGCACTGGCTTTAAGTCTCCCCACAGGTCAGCAACATCAACTCCTAGATCTGTTTGTCTTGAGTGAGCCTTGAATGCCAGAACAGGAGGAGGACGAAGCTGCATTGCCATCAACTAAATCACTGGATTCCTATCTGTGTGGGCCTCTAGAGGACGTGAAACCTCTCTTTCGAAGGGATCCTGAAGAGTTAATAAGTGCCAGGTAAGTAACATACTCTGGTACTTCTAGGTAATCAGTGTTTTCATCTTTTTAATAATTCTTATTCTGTCTTTTCATAAGTGTCACCTGAACCCTTGGCTGGTACCTGGAGGAGATCTTCTCTGCCCTTGCTGGGACCCAGAAACCATAAGATGCTCCTACTTAGAGCCGCTTTTCTGTGTCACTGGCATAGCAACTTTCTCAGCCATACTGGCTCCCCAAATCCCTAACTACTAAGTATGTTATAAGCAGCCCAATTCAGGGTCAAATAATCTCAATTGGATATTTATCTCCCATATCCCTAGAATAAAATGTACTAAATCTTAGTCTATAGGACAACGTATGCTACCACTACCACCAACCACACACATATATATACTAATAAAAGGGTAATATGCTAATTAGACCCGACATCTTCTGGACATCCTTCCGGACAAAGCCACAGTGGCAGGGGCTGAGGCAAGAGGCAGTGAGGGATGATCAGGCTCGCAGGGGAGAGCAGTTAGGGGCGATCAGGCAGGCAGGCAGGTGAGCAGTTAGGAGCCAGCAGTCCCAGATTGCTTGAGGGATGTCTGAGAGATCCCAGATTGGAGAAGGTGCAGGCCGGGCTGAGGGACCCCTCCCATGCACAAATTTTGTTCACCGGGCCTCTAGTATATATATATATCCCACATTCCTCTCAGAGTAAAATGTGCTGAATCGTAGTCGATAGGACAGTTTATGCTGCCACTGACACCAATCAAATCAGGATCACTTCTCAAATCTCTGAGCCTTACTCACAGAGAAGCCCTCAATTGAGCAGGATGAGGTCTGTGCCATAATTAACACTTCTTGCTACAGGTAACTTGGCTAAAGGAAAAGGCCTCACAGTCTCTTGCCCCAGAGGTCTGGGCAATAATTAAAGACATAATGCCATCCCTATTAGCTAGCTCCCCTTCTCAGACCTTGGTTTATACTGTTTGTCTTTAGCCATTGCCTGTTTAACCTTTGGTGTGTTTCATAGCCTCCCATTTAGAAGCCCTAAAGCTATAGCTAGTCCTCCACATGGAACCACAAATGAAGGCAGCTGTATCCATCATCCGTGACCCTTAGACCGCCCACTTCCAATGGGACCCTGACTGCCACCCCCAAACTACAACCCCTTTGCCAGCAGGAAGCAACCAGAAAGACCCAGCATCCCCTGTCACCAATGGCAGTTGGGGTTTCCTAATCGGAAGGGGGGACTGAAATAGGAATTTTTTTGGGTTAAATAGACAGGGTTAGGGAACTTTTAAAATTAAGGGGGTCCATGGAAAAAACACAGGGCTACAGAGTTGCAAAAGGGTACATTTCCATAAGACAAGGGAACTGGGAGTAGCAAGAGGTCTATATTTACAAAATAAAGGAGGGTCTCCTACGTCCCATGTGATGTTTGACCTTTGAGCTCAGGAGTTGCTATAATGACCAAATCAAAGGGAATATTGACCAATCAGAGGGGATACAAAGCACACAAAAAACTGCTGCCTTTATAAGCTGTGGAAAAGGAACTCAGTGGGAATCTTTTCCCCTCCCCACGTGGGAGTCTGTACTTATTCTTCAATGAATTTCCACCTTTGCTATACCATCTACTGTCCATGGCCGTGGTTTCATTCTTCAACTCCAACGGAAAAGAATCCGGGGAAGCCATCCGCCATCCTGCCAGGGGAGCACTGAGTTCCAGTCGAAAAATCCCAATCAATTGCTAGAGCCTTCCGCGCGGATCCCGGAGGCCGGAGCGTCGGGGGGGTGAGGACCAGTCGTCTGCCTCTCTGTCCATGCTGCCGGCAGTCCTTCGCTTGTGTCTAAGTTGGGGGTGATGTAGAGCAGTGGTTCTCAGACTTTTTGACTTTAGGATTCTTTTATTCTTTTAAACTTACTGCGAGCCCTTTATGTGTGCTCTCCCAGTGTGTGCTGAGCTGGGCTGCCTTGTCTTTCACCAGCTGGTGAGAGCTGATTAAACAGGACATGATGTTGGTAGCTTACAACCGGCCATTGTGAGAATATTTACACCATGGAAATTGGCAAGTACCACATTGCAGCTTTATTGATGGAGACCTGGTTGTTTAACATTTACCAGCATACCATGACTATATCTTATCAATGTCCACTACCTCACAATTTTAAATTAAGAAATATATATTCCTAGCCCATTTGGCTCAGTGGATAGAGCGTTGGCCTGTGGACTGAAGGGTTCTGGGTTCGATTCTGGTTAAGGGCATATGCCTGGGTTTTGGGCTCGATCTCCAGTGTGGAGCCAGCAGGAAGCAGCCAATCCATGATTCTCTCTTATCATTGACTAGAGGCCCGGTGCACAAAAATTTGTGCACTCGGGGGGGTCCCTCACCCCGGCCTGTGCCCTCTTGCAGTCTGGGACCCCTTGGGGGATGTCCACCTGCTGGCTTAGGCCCGC
>NW_005358241.1:20971-29358 GCF_000412655.1 Myotis brandtii
CCAGTGGTTGTGTTAGGGTCAATTTGTATATTACCCTTTTATTATATAGGATGTTTCTATCTCTCTCTCCCTCTCCCTTTCTCTCTGAAATCAATAAAAATATTTTAAAAACGTTTTATAAAACATAAAATACACAGTGTATCTCTCATTAGCCATCAGTGGCCCTGACAGTGCTGTGGACCCCCAGGAGGGCTGGGCTCTGGGGGAGCAGCTGCTGCCCACAAGGGTGATGGAAGCCCCCTCCCCCCAGAGTGCCCCGCACCCCGGAAGGAGGCCGCCTGGCCTCTGCAGGGGGAGCTGTGCCTGGGGAGCAGGGCTCCCCTCCTACCCTGCCCTGCCCGGTGGGACACACACCGCGGAGTGAGCGGTCATGGGCACTGTGCAATGTAACTGGGTTTTGAGGCTTAGCTGTGCGTCAAAGAGATTTGACGAAGAGGCTGAGAGTAGAGGAAAAATAAAGACATTTTATTTCACTTTATAGTTGGAACCACCGCCATCAGACTCGTAGGTGAGGTCGGCACACGTTTTTTGCTTCCCACATCCCCAGCCAAGACAAAAAGTGCTGAGGGCTCCACAGCGGAGGCACAGAGGATGGCTGTGTCCAGCTGCCGCCCGTGACGTCCTGCCTGCCATTTCCTGTCCGCTGCTCCCTGTCTGTCGTTCTGTCTGCCTCCCTCCTGCTATTGCGGGCTCAGGCCGCTGCGGGGCTGGCAGCAGGGTCCCAGGTGCAGAGCCCGCTCTTAGAGATGGCCCCTCCCCTGCACCACAGACAGGTGTCTCCTGGCGGGTGAGCCCTCCTCCCACCGCCGACTCCTGTGACCGACGTCATGGGCCTTCTTTAGGGAGGAGATGGGTTCAGACGGGTTGGTCAGGTGTCAGTGGGAGGGGCCTGGCTAGAGCTGCCTCCTGGCTCCTTGTGTCTGGGTGAGAGCAGGGGTGGGGGGACCCTCCTGGAGGTGGCAGCCCTGAGGTGGGCTCCCCGAGGCTGCGTTCTTGGGACAGCCCGGCATCCCCTGGGTGGCCACTGGCTTACAGGCTGCTGGGGACCTGGAGAGGCAGCCCAGGCAGGGCTGGTGCTGGGTGGCTCCCACCTGCCTCTGGGAGGGTGGGAGTTTAGTGGTTTGCTCTCCCAGCCCCGCTCTCCGACTCGGGAGGTCTGGGAAGCAAGCGGAGGCCTGAGACAGGGTTGCATTTTTGGAATTCCAAGCGTGTCTGCTTCCTCTCTGCCCTGCCTCTGTCTGTTTCCAAAACGTTGCCAGATGAAATCTGCTAGGCCCTGCCAGGCCCTCCTCATCCTTCCACCAGGGGGCAGGGGCAGGGGCAGGGGCAGGGGCAGGGGCAGGGCAGTGCTCCCACCAGGTGTCTCCCAGGCCTCTCCCAGGCGACCCCATGGTTGTGGGGAATTTGGCTCCAGAGCACCTGGTACTAGAAAAAGGCCCAGGAAAATGGCATCACAACCTAGGCATATCATAGGGATGCTTTTAAAAGTTATGCTTGGAACATCATATTGAAATGCTAAACGTAAATGTTTTTTAAAGCTCAATCTTACACTATTCTTAAATTGTGGTTATAATTACTCCTATGCAAAGGTGGTGTGTGTGACATTCGTGACAAGGCTGGATACCTGGTGCTTGTGACAGCATCATAGAAAGGGTCACTTTTTAAAAAATATGTTTTTTATTGATTTCAGAGAGGAAGGGAGAGGGAGAAAGAGATAGAAACATCAATGATGAGAGAGTATCATGGATCGGCTGCCTCCTGCACGCCCCACACTGGGGATGGAGCCCGCAACCAGGGTATGTGCCCTGACTGGAAATCGAACCGTGACCTCCTGGTTCACAGGTCAACGCTCAACCACTGAGCAACACTGGCCGGGAGAAAGGGTCACTTTTTGAAAAGAAAATCTGCTGTCAAACTTCCTGGGCACCTGAGAGCCTTGGGGCCTGGTCAGCGGTGGTGCCCCTCCTCCTTGCCATGTGGTGGGTCTTTCTCTCAGCTGGCCACCCTCCCACTACAGACTTCTCTTCCCAAGGGTCTGGAGTGCGGGGCCAAGAGCTCTCCACCCACTTTCTTTGACTTTCTCACGCTCTGCATTTTTCTTGAAAGGTTTGCCCCTGCATGTGCAGTCCCTCTGTGGGGAGTGCATTTGAGATGGGCAGCCAGAGCGCGTGCAGCTAAGCCTGTGGACATGTGTGTGAGGCCACAGAGGTCCTTCCGTGAGAGGATTTTCCTGAACATGCCCTTGGCTCTCTCGCTCCTGCACGCCCCCCACTGGGAATCGAGTCCACAACCTGGGCATGTGACCTTGACCGGAATTGAACCCGGAACCCTTCAGTCAGCAGGCCGACACTCTATCCACTGAGCCACACCGGTCAGGGCTTCCTCATGAATCTTCAGTTTGAGTTGCTCATGGCATCAGCTGACAGGCCCTTCCACGATGGCACACTCGCGGGCAGGCTGTGCTGGCTGTCCCTGGGGTGGGCGTGGCTTCGGCCTGAGGTCTGGGCTCCTCTGCACAGGCTGCTTGGGCTTCTCTAAAACAGGGTGGCCGAGTTCCAAAAGTGAGGGAGGGTCTCCAGAAAACCAGGGGAAAGCCCTGCAAGCCGTCACCTCACTTCCACCCGCGGGATGGACGGAAACGGTCACAGAGGCTTCTTTGGTGCAAGGAGTGGGGATTTGGCTCCAAGTCTTGATGGGTGGGTGTCAAGGTTGTAGAGGAGCAAGAGGGCTCAGGGAGCACGTGTGTCCAGGGAGCACATGGGTCCAGGGAGCACGTGTGTCCAGGGATCCTGAGGGCCCAGGGAGCACGAGGGTCCAGGGCAGCGAGGTTTTGGAAGAGCGAGTTGCAGTTAGCTGGGAAATAAGACCTGCCACGGGAATGAAGATGTGGGAGGCAGCTGTGAGGTGGCCTCCAACGCTTCCCTCCCTGGGCTGGGGCCCCGTGCAGCCCCTCCTCTTGAACAGGGCTGGGTGTATGCACCTACTTCTAATGAGCAGAATGTGGCAGAAGTGATAGAATGTCACTTCTGAGATCAGATTACAAAGAGGCTGTGGGTCCCATCTTGGATGCCTGCTCTTGCTCTTTGTTGACTTATTCCTGGGGGACACCAGGTGTCCTGTCAGGAGGCAGCCAGTGGAGCAGCCCCCAGGGCAAGGGCCATGGCCTGTCGAACCATGTGTGGGGTCGTGATGAGACAGCAGCCTGTCTGACAGCTTGGCCACATCTGAATGAGATGCCCTTGCCACAGGCCCCAGATGATCCAAGCTCAGTTCCGACCCACAGAAACTCTGTGATAAAGATGTGTGTTGTTTTAAATTGTTAATTTGGGGTTATTTGTTACATGGCAGTAGATAACACAAATGGTTTTGCCATGAAAAACAGACTGAACCCAGGAGGCACCCATGTGTACTTTTGACCCAGAGACAATGAGGGCCATCTTCTCTCTGGATGTTCCTTGCTTTTTGCCTGCTCCATGGCTCCAAATGTTACCAGGAAACCCCCAGTTGGGCTCGGGCTGCCTGTCACTGTGTCCAGTAATGAAGGTGGGGTTGAATCAGAGTAGGCGTTTACTGAGAAGGCCAGCCAACCAAGAAGACAGGGCACGTACAAGCATTCAAATCCTGTCTTCCAGCAGGTGCAGGGGGCAGGACTATAAAGGGGAAGGGGCTGAGGTGCTAGGTGCAGGCTTGGGCTCTGCAGACGTCAGCTACTGTAGTCCTCAGGCGATGAGATGATGTTGCTGAGATGGTGTTGACTCCCAGTGAGTCGGCCTGACCATGCTTATTGGTTCTGCTTGCTGGATTCACAGCTGAGTCACCTCAATTGCTTCGCATAGGCCTTGAAAAGGAAACTTAAGAAAAACGTAACCCCCTATTCACATAAGTGTATGCGTTCTAAGATTTAAGATAATATGATTATCTTTCAGATTAATTCAGGTGCTCAGAGGGTAAGTCCCCATTACAAATAAATTAGGTGTCATGCGGACAGCATCTAAAAGTGTTTAAATGAAGAGCGAAAGACGTGGGCAACTTTAATCTCGAACCAGCTTGTAATTAAGCCAGGTCTCTGGCCTCCTAGAATCTGATGTATCCATTGCTTTGCAGTTGGGGAGAGAATTCCACGGGGAAGCAGCTCATTGCAGGAATGTATGTATTAGATTCCCAGAACTTTGCCAATTATTTTTTTCTATAATTCAAATGTGGTTTTAATCTCCCTCTTTGCAATTTCCTCTTGAGTGATCATAAACGCCTTCTTGTCTTTACACTTAGCTGGTATTTACCGGATATACCAGTTAATAATGCGGATTTTGTAATAAAAGAAAACATGATAATTTCAAGAGAAACATCAAAAGTGCTTTATTGAAAGTAATGTCCATCGCTAGCTACACATTTCCCCATCTTTCAGGTAATTTGTGAATACCGTCCCAATAGAACTTTTCTTGTTTTGAGGCAAACCTTTCAGAGACCCAATTTTCCACTTCTTCGTACGTTTTGAAGTGCTGCTCAGAAAGTGCGTGTGCCATCGATCGGAACAGGTGGTCATCTGAAGGAGCAAAGTCTGGTGAATACGGCGGGTGGGTTCATACTTCCCAGGCAAGATCTTTTAACGTGTCTTTAACTGGTTTTGAAGTGTGTGATGGTGCGTCATCATGAAGCAAAATTACTTTGCTGTGTCTTCTGGCACGTTCTGGTCGTTTTACAATCAAAGCGTGGTTCAAATTGATTATTTGTAGCGATCAGCATTAACCGTTTCACATGGTTTTAGAAGCTCATAATACACCACACCTTCCTGATCCCACCAAACACAGAGCATTGTCTTCTTTCCGAAGCGATTTGGCCTCGCAGTCCATGTTGATGGTTGACGTGGATCAACCCATGATTTTGTGCATTTCGGATTCTCAAAATAAATCCACTTTTCATCGCCAGTCACAATTCGATGCAAAAAAGACTTTCTTTCGTGCCATTGAACCAACATTTTACTGATGACTTTTCGGTTTTCCATTTGTCTTTCATTCAGTTGATGTGGCACCCATTTTCCTTCCTTTAAAATCTTTCCCATTGCCTGTAAATGATCGGAAATTGTTTGCTAAGCAACATTTAATCCTTCTGCAAGTTGTTTTTGAGATTGACACGCATCTTCATCCAATAATATTTGTAATTGTTGGTCTTCAAACTTTTTCGGCTGACCTGGACGTTCTTCGTCTTTCACATTGAAATCATCACTCTTAATGCGTTTAAACCAGCGTTCACAGGTATCTTGAGATGGAGCATGTTCACCATAAGCTTCCTGAAGCTTTCAGCAGCACTTTTCTTCAAAATAAAGTAATAAATTAAAACTTCCCACAAATGCTCTTTTTTTGGCACAAAATTCGACATTTTTAAGCATAAAAATATATGTGATATTAACACCTTCAGAAAATTTGACATATGAAGTTTTGAAGCTTGTTGTCAATACAACAAAACAGCATACATATCAAATCGCATATAAACATATGTGTAACTCCATCTGTTGAAAAAAATCCGCATTATTAACCAAAAATCCTGTAGTGAAGTTTCCATGAGGGGTTTCAGGTTGAAGTCTTGATTCAGCTCCTGTACCAGAAGCAGACTCAGAGAAGATGGGTGTGGGAAGCCCATGGGAGGGTGGGTGGTGGAGTGCCGGAGCCAGAGCCTGGACATCTAACCTGGGGCCTGCGTGAACTAGCCCCAGTCAGATGCCCCTGTCCCAGTACTTTTTCCTGGGCACACTGGGACTACATTTCCCAGCTTCCCAGGTAGTAAGGCTGATTGTGTTTTGGCCAATGGGAGGTAGGCAGAAAGGCAGGCCTGGTGGAACCACAGCCTGTGCTGTTCTCCATACTTGAACTCAGACTAGAGGAATGTGGGGACCCGAGGGAGGACCTGTGATGTACCTCCCAACAGCTCAGTGGAGCCTCTGAAACTGTCTCACAAAAGTGATGCCACTCCTGGGGGAGGGAGGATTTGGGGTCACCCCCCACGGTGACATGTGAAGTCAGGGCTGGCCCTGGACCTGCCAAAAGGCTGACCTTCTCGCAGCTGTCCTGGGGAGGTCAGGGGCACGAAGGGTTCTCCGTAGATATCTAAGGGCGCCACCTGCTCAGGGAGGCCACACCTCACTCTGGCCTCCTCTTGCAGCTGTTGCCATCCTATATGACAGCGGTTCTCAGCTTGTGGGTCGCGACCCCTTTGGGAGTCGAACGACCCTTTCACAGGGGGTGCCTAAGACCATCGGAAAACACATATATAATTACATATTGTTTTTGTGATTAATCACTATGCTTTAATTATGTTCAATTTGTAACAATGAAATTGGGGGTCACCACAACATGAGGAACTGTATTAAAGGGTCGAGGCATTAGGAAGGTTGAGAACCACTGCTATATAATAAAAGGGAAATATGCAAATTGACCCTAACAGCAGAATGACTGGGAACGACTGGTCGCTATGATGCGCACTGACCACCAGGGGGCAGATGCTCAATGCAGGAGCTGTCCCCTGGTGGTCACTGCACTCCCATAGGGGGAGCTCTGCTCAGCCACAAGCCGGGCTGATAGCTGTGAGTGCAGCGGTGGTGGCGGAAGCCTCTCCTGCCTCCTCAGCAGCACTAAGGATGTCAGACTTTGGCTTAGGCTCGATCCCTAAGCCGAAGTCGTACATCCCCTGAGGGCTCCCGGGCTGCCAGAGGGATGTCTGACTGCCAGCTTAGGCCCGATTCCCCAGGGAGTGGGCCTAACTCGTCAGGTGGACATCCCCCAAGGAGTCCCAGTCTGTGAGAGGGCGCAGGCCGGGCTGAGGGACCCCCCCCCCCCCGAGTGCACAAATTTTTGTTCACCAGGCCTCTAGTTTTGTAATAATTTCCCAGAATGTCAAGGAATGGAAATTTGAAGATTGAAAATGATCCCACTTATCTCTGCAGGGCAAGACTTGAGTAAATAGGCTTTATGCTTAAGTGGCTGGAGCCTGGGGAGACCTGCTTTCATGTCCTATGGGTTTACATTAGTTACTCCTCTCTCCAAGCCTCAGTTGTCTCATCTGTGAAATGGGAATGACTATTGTGCCACCTTTATACAAGCAGCCATCAGAGAAGGCCTCAGTACCCAGCAGGTGCAATATCATCTGTGTCTCATGTGTGAACACGGGGTCTTGCTTCCTCCCACCAGTACTCCGGCAGACAGGAATTATCAGCCCCGTCGGACGGCCGAGGAAGCCATCCTTGGAGTGGCTGAGTGGCACCCAAGTTCCATGGTCAGGCTTGCACGTGGTCTGCCCGCTTAGGCTCCTCTGGCCTCCTCATGGGTTACTCTCACCTCTGCCTTCCTGTGCAGGGTTGTGCCTGCTGGGCAGAGAAGCAGCCGCCTGTGACCAGCCGGGCTCTGGTCCCAGCAGCCAGCCCTGCTGCCACCCTTCTTGAGGACGGGCCGCACTGTTGCATCCCTGGTGGCTGCTTTAGTTCAAGCTCACTGTCCTCTCTGCTCCCTCCTCCCTGTCTCAGTCTGGAACTTCTGTGACCTAGACCTCACCTGTCTTGATGGGCGGGTGGGCGTTGCTGCTTCTGAGGCCCCCTCCCCCCTCTTCCCTCCCTCTCTAAGGTGCTTTCAGTCCGGACAGGGGAAGGGCTCAGGCGACCTGCTGTCAGAGTCACAGCCTCTCTGCAGATCACAGCTCCTCGGGGCAGGAACCTTATCTGATGGCAGCAGAGTTTCCATCTTGGCAGCACCCACTTTCCTGAGCATGAGCTCCTTCCGGGGGTGGCTGTGGCCATCCTTGGGGATGGCTGAGAAGGGCTGAGGGTGCTGGTCGTAGAAAGTGCCCCAAGCCCACAGGGCCAGGCCACAGGCAGCTCACAGCCTGGCAGGAGGATTCCAGAGCTCCCACCCTGCCCGAGACTCCGGCCGAGTCAGTGCGCAAGGAGAGGAACGCGCCGCTTCCTGCTGGCTCGGAACCGTTTCTTCATCATCTCTTAGAGCACTACCGTGGGGCCTGCGGGAGAATGGAGGGCGTGACCATGAAATGAACCTGAGCACCTCCACCTACCCAGCCCCTGATGTCTGGGCTGAGAGCAGTGGGGGAAGAACGTGGGTGTTAAGCTGTCAGATGTGGACTTGAAACGGACATCCACTTCTCACCACCTGCATGACCTTGGAAAGGCCAGAGCTGCCGACCTCGTTGTGTCCTTGCTGAAAAATGGGTAGACAAAGAGCTTCAGGTGTCCTTGAGGCCTGTGTCCTGAGAGCCTTTATTGCCCACTTCCAGCACTGATTCTGACTGTTGGACCCTTTGGGGACGTCTTGCCCGAAGAATGGGCTCTTGACCTGTGCGGGCTCCACGACGGGCACCGAGGCACCAGGGCGCCTGGGAGCTGGGCG
>NW_005358241.1:30200-30454 GCF_000412655.1 Myotis brandtii
GGCTGGAGGCGGAGGCTGAGCTGGGCGCGGACCTTCCGGTCCTCAGCACTGAGAGGTCTGACTACGCTGCAGGGCTAGGGTTTAGAGTTAAGTGAAATGGCGACTGAAATAGCATTAACTGAACTAAACAAATGAAACTGGGAGGGTGGGTGCACTCGGACTAGGTCCTAGTCAGTTACTAAATGTATTTTCAAGTTGCAGTCTCAGGTCGGGAGGCATTCCCTGCTCACCGTGGGAGCCCAGCCAGCGGGAGC
>NW_005358241.1:30621-35847 GCF_000412655.1 Myotis brandtii
TCCACCCTGCAGTCCTCGCCTTTGCACGGGGCTGAACGAGCCGGAGAGGCCCGGCCCCAGGCCTCTGGCCCTCCTAGCCCTGGGCATTGCCCAGTGCCCAGGTGCAGGTGAAAGATTCCAAGAATAACTGGTCATACCCCTGCCCTCGGCAACTCACAGTTTAGGGATGGGAACAGAGAAGGTAGCCGGTGAGATACTTAAATAACCTGCTACTAGAGATGGGCTTCGAGTCTGAGGGAGCGTAAGGTGGGGTTGTTTTATTTTATTTTTAACAAACATTGGTTTGGTGCCCATTGAAGAAATATGGAAGCAATTATTTGCCAACAGCACCTGACTGCTCATGGCCCTGCCTTTTTGCCAGAAACCACACCACTAGAAAGTCTTTTCTGGGACTAAAGTGTTTCTCCTCCTCCTCCACCTCCACCTCTACCTCCTCCTTTAAATCTTTATTGTTGAGAGTATTACAGATGTCCCTCTTCCCCCCACCCCCATTGCCCCTTCTCTACCTGGTTCCCACCCCGCCCCAGACCTTCACCACCTTATTGTCTGTGGCCATAAGTATGCATATATGCATACAAGTTCTCTGGCTGATCTCTTCCCACCCATCTACCCTCCCTTGCCTTCCCTCTGAGATTCTACACATAATTTATTTTTAAAAATATTTTTAAGTTAGGCAATTCAAATTGTTGGTGTAAAAAGGCAGACATATACAAATACATAAATAAAATAATTAAGTCTGTTAGATCATCAATATTTGCAACAGCTAAAATCAGAAACAGAACTATGAAAAGGAAATTTACATAAGCAAGTAGGACTCTCAAGCCAATAATTATAAATACAGCTTCTGAAAAGCAAATAAAATGAGACTTTTATAGTACTTTTGTTTTGGGACATTACAAAGGGAGGGGGGTGTTCTTCCCTAGAAAATTACACACTGAAAGCTACCATAAGCAGAAATCTGAACGGTGACAGAACAGCATGTGATTGTGGGGGCTGACCCAGCACGGGACAAGGCAGAAAGTCTACTTGGACCATCCCAGGGAGTGCTTCTTTTTCAATGTGGGGACAAAGGCTTTCTCGTTAGCAAAACCTTTATAAGTGAGACCCCAAAATTAGCTATAAAGACATATTAAAACAGAATAACTAACAATTGATTTAAAATGCTGTACAATCCTTACATTTTTAAAAAGAATAGAAATGGATCCAGATGAAAAAAATAATAGATAATATAAAATGTTTTACAAAAAATACGCTACCTAAATGTTGAAATGTGATTAAATAAATAAAAAGAGGTGGGAAATGCTTACAAAAATTCTCTAATCTTTTCCCTCTCAAAGCAAACCAAACAAACAAAAAAACTTCTAACCAAACAGTCCCACAGACTACATAGTAAAGTATGCATCCATCACATGTGTAAGGTACAAGAACTGCACGTTTCAATTATGTAAACAGCTGGTCAATAAACTTCTAGTTGACCCAGACGCTTGGAGGTGAATTTTAGAAACACTGCTAAGTTATAAGATCAGCTGCAAGGGGCCTCCCTTGTATCAGCTTGTCCTAGTTTCTCTTAGATTTGAAACTCTCCCATTACCTGAGGCCTAAACTGTGAAATGTTACAGAAAATTAAGTAAGGATGTCTTTACTCCACAGTAAGCTGAGGAGGAAAGGTGTAGGAAAAGGCTTGCATTCTTCTATACTTTCTTTTGTCTCCCCAAAATTGATCAGCAGAGTTAGTTCTTATTCCCCTCTTCTGCCTACTTCCTTTCCCAGCTTCACAGGGCAAGCAGCATCCTCAACTGGATGAGGTCTGCCTGTGGGCTTTTTGACAAGTTTGACAATATATAGATCAAAACTTAACATTATGTTCATGCTATAAGAGAGCATTAATTACTTATGCCTATAAAAGAATACAATTCAAATTCTATTTAAAAGCCTTTTAAGGAGTTACTTTTCAGATCAAAGACCTTCTCTCAAACCAAGTCCAAAAATATATTTTTGAGTCTCAACATTCTCAGTTACTACACATACTAAAAACTGTTCCAATGTCACTAAAATAACCATATTTTCAGTACCTACTTTGAGCCAATCAATGTGCTAGACCTAAGTATAACCTCGTGAACAAAACAGACAACACTGCAAGTGCAGCTTTGGATAAAATTACCTTTGATGAAGGCGTCACTTATTGAGAGCTGTTGTCCTCCACCGTCAGAAATCAGACACTCTGCATACCAGGAGAGAGGAGAGAGGAGGGAGGGAAGGAGGGACTTAGGACATGCCAGCATAATTATATAGAGAACACACCCACACGAAGTATTACTCATACTTAAACCCATCACCGCCCGGCCAATTCAAGAGAGCTTTAGGCTACAATGTGCCTTTTAACTTGTTTCACCCACTTCATACTAAACTTAATAGACTTGAATTAACACTCACCAGAGCCCTGAAACAGTAATGTTAGATCTAATCTGTAACAGATTTTTTTCCCTTATCAAAACTGAACCCGTTTATGGAAACCGAAATCTTCAGTAATTTGCACGACAAGCCTAAAAGTTACATAATTTTTCTCATGTAGAACTGCATTATTTAACAAATAATGTCTACACACACACAGTAGTTCACAGAGAAGTTACTTGATAAGATAATACACGGTGTTTTTGTATTTCACAATATAAGCTATTAAAATAAATTAATACAAAAGTAATATTGGCAGAAAATAAAGATATAACTCTTAAGGATTTTTTTTAGTTTTTTAATTAGAAGTTTAATTTTACAAAAATGCTAATCACACACTATCAAATGGTTGTTTGCAATAACTGCTGAACACACTATGAATGTGCTTTTAGAATTTTTAGAATATTAAATCCTTTTCTTACAAGTGAAACTTAGTGTTTACTTCCCCATGAACTTTTCTCTAGGTCTGTGGCCAAGCGTAGTTCAAGTGGGGTTCTTCCTACCATGCAAATTAAACCACAATGCATTTTAAGTCCTTTAAAGGCAGCGATTTTCAACCTTTTTCATCTCATGGCACACAAACTAATTACTAAAATTCTACAGCACACCAGAAAATATATGATATTTTTTGCTGATCTGACCAAAAAAGGGTATAATTTTGATTCATTCACACCAAATGGCTATTGTGCTGCCTGTTGTCATTGTTTTATTTGATAATCTAAGGGAAAAGAGGTCAGTCCCCTGCCAGGGGTCCTCAAACTTTTTAAACAGGGGGCCAGTTCACTGTCCCTCAGACTGTTGGAGGGCCAGACTATAGTTTAAAAAAAAAAACTATGAACAAATTCCTATGCACACTGCACATATCTTATTTTGAAGTAAAAAAACAAAACAGGAACAAATACAATATTTGTATTTGCATGTGGCCCGCGGGCCGTAGTTTGAGGACCCCTGCTCTCAGCCTCCAGCCCGCTCCGCATGCACTCCGCACCTTAGTATTTGACTTCAGCACTGCGCCTCCTCTGAGCCTCGGTATGCTTTTCTCTTTCCTCCTAGTTGTAGAACTTCCACTCAGCCAGCTTCCTGTGGTTCTGGATGATGTCTGTTCCGTCTTTTAGTTGTATTTTTGAAGTGGTTGTTCGAGGCAGCAAACTCCCGTGTTTACCTATGCTGCCATCTTGGTTTTTCCTATTTCAGGTAGTTTATGCTTAATTTCTGACTGGTCCTTTTTTATGTCTTTAATATTCTCACTAAGATCCTTGAAAGGCTCATTAAGATACTCAGGCATACTTATAACCATTGTTTTGAACTCTGTATCCAGTAGTTCTTGCTTCCATTTATTTCATTGTGGCATGTTTCGTTGTCTCTGCATTTTGGCTGCTTCCCTATGTTTGTTTCTATGTGTTAGGTAGAGTTGCCATGTCTCCTGCAATTGGTAGCTTTGTGTAGTAGGTGTCCTGTAGGCTCAGTGGCTCAGCCTCCCCAGTCACTTGGGCTGGGCACTCTAGGTGTGCCCCTGTGTGGGCTGTGTGCACAGTCTTGTACTTGGGCCTTGATTGATGCTGATTTGCCTGGGAAGAATTGATCTCCAGGCCAGTTGGCTGTGAGGACCAGCTTGGACTACAGAAGGAGAGCTGCTGTGCAGGAGGCACGCCTATGGAGCAGAACTTGCTTCAGTGGGGCCTTGGTGCTCACTGATTCTGCCCCTTGAGTGTATCACTTGTGGATGTGTAGAGTTGTAACCTGCTGTGGTCTGAAGTTGTTCACTGGGTACAATGGCTCTGGTGCCTCTTGGGAGGTACAAAGTCAGCCACTGCGTGGGGCCACCTGTCAGGAGCTACAGAGGGATCTGCAGATGGCTGCTACTTATAATGGGCTTGAAAGTGGCCAGACGAGGCCCATCTGTGAAGCTAGGCAGGCTAGTGCTAGTGCCAGGTCTTGGGCCTTTTATTGATAAGTTTGGAGCATGCTGACACCAGCTTCAGGTTGTTTGAGATATTTTAGCAAAGTCTGAATCCTGAGCCAGGACAGACCAACAGACCATTTATATGAAAAAGCAGCTGCAAACAGATTGGGTAGAGCGGCAAGTTGAATGGGGTGGGGTTTCAGGGAATCACCAGGGTGGAGCGAACAATGTGAGTCAGGCTGATAGAAACTCAGATATGGCTGCCAGTCAGCCCTGTGACAGGGGAGGTCCCAGCACAGGAACAATGATCCTTGTGAGCACCCCTCTCGGGAGAAAGCTGCCCCTGAGTTCCTGCCCTAATGCCAGACAATCCAGTTCCTCCCCATATGTGTCTAGGTTCCCCAAAGCTGCCCAGCGTTGGAGCTAAGAGGGATCAAGTTCAAGTAATTTCATGTGCTGGCCCTTTAAAAGGAACACCTGGGGCTCCAGCAGCCTCTGTGCCACTCAGCCACATCTCAGCCACATTCCCCGCTGATTTTTATAGCCCAAAGTTATGGGGACTTCTCCTCCCAGCTCTGGGACCCTGGGCTGGAGGTCTGGTGTGGGGCTGGGACCCCTTGTTCCTCACGGGCAGCCTCAGCAGGGATGATCTCCCTTCTGATTAAAAAAATGGCACATGTGGGTGTTGGACCAGCCTGGTCTGTGCCTCTGCTCCTCCTACCAGTCTCTATGTGCTTTCTTCTTTACTTTTCTAGTTGTAGGACTTTCTCTCTCTCTCTTTTTTTGCCTTTTTTATTGTTTAAAGCTTTACATATGTCTCCTTTTTCCCTGACTGACCCCCCCCCCCCCACCCCCCCACCCCCGCAACACCC
>NW_005358241.1:35980-38634 GCF_000412655.1 Myotis brandtii
ATATCTCACATATGAATGCGATCATGTGATATTTATCTTTCTCTGAATGGCTTATTTCACTTACCATAATGCTCTCCAGTTCCATCCATGCTGTTGCAAATAGTAAAAGTTCCTTTATAGCGGCGTAGCATTCCATTGTGTAGATGTACCACCATTTTTTAATCCACTCATTGCTGATGGGCACTTAGGCTGTTTCCAAATCTTAGCTATTGTAAATTGTGCTGCTATGAACATAGGGGTGCATATATCCTTTCTGATTGGTGTTTCTGGTTTCTTGGGATATAGTCCTAGAAGTGGGATTACTGGGTCAAATGGGAGTTCCATTTTTAATTTTTTGAGAAAACTCTATGCTGTTTTCTACAGTGGCTGCACCAGTCTGCATTCCCACCAGAAGTGCAAGAGGGTTCCTTTTCTCCATATCCTCGCCAGCATTTGTCGTTTGTTGATTTGTTGATGATAGCCACTCTGACAGGTGTGAGATGGTACCACATTGTCGTTTTGATTTGCATCTCTCGGATGGATTAGTGACTTTGAGCATGTTTTCATATATCTCTAGGCCTTCTGTATGTCCTCTTTTGAACAGTGTCTGTTTAGGTCCTTTGCCTATTTTTTGATTGGATTGTTTATCTTCCTTTTGTTAAGTTGTATGAGTTCTCTGTAAATTTTTGAGATTAAACCCTTATTTGAAATAACATTGGCAAATATGTTCTCCCATGCAGTGGGCTTTCTTGTTATTTTGTTAATGGTTTCTTTGCTGTGCAGAAGCTTTATTTTTTTATTATTTTATTTTATTTTTTTAAAAATACATCTTTGTTGATTTCAGAGAGAAAGGGAGAGAAAGAGAGAGACAGAAACATCATTTATGAGAGAGAACCATTGATCGGCTGCCTCTTGCATGCCCCACACTGGGGATCAAGCCCACAACACGGGCATCTACCCCTGGCCGGAATTGAACCCAGGACCCTTCAGTCCTCAGGTTGACACTCTATCCACTGAGCCAAACTGGCCAGAGCTGTGCAGAAGCTTTTTATTTTGATGTAGTCCTATTTGTTTGTTTTCTCCTTAATTTCCATTACCCTAGGAGCTGTATCGGTAAAGATATTGCTATGACACATGTCTGATATTTTGCTGCCTATGGAGTCTTCTAAGATTTTTATGGTTTCCCGTCCTATATTTAAGTCCTTTAGCCATTTTGAGATTGTTTTTGTGTATGGTGTAAGTTGGTGATCTAGTTTCATTTTTTTTGCATGTATCTGACCAAATTTCCCAGCACCATTTATTGAAGAGACTGTCTTGACTCCATTGTATGCTTTTGCCTCCTTTGTCATTGAGCATAATGGCTTGTGTCAATTTCTGGGTTTTCTGTTCTGTTCCATTGGTCTATATGTCTGTTCTTGTGCCAGTACCAGGCAATTTTGAGAACCGTAGCTTGGTAATATAGCTTGATATCTGGTATTGTGATCCCTCCAACTTTGTTCTTCTTTCTCAGGATTGCTGTGGCTATTTGGAGTCTTTTTTATTCCAGATGAATTTTTGGAAAGTTTGTTCTAGGTCTTTGAAATATGCTGTTGGTATATTAATGGGGATTGCATTGATTAGTTTTTTAATGTATTTGGGTGCTCCTGTATTGGGTGCATATATGTTTACCAAGGTTATATCCTCTTGCTGTATCGATCCCTTTAGTATTATGAAGTTGCCCTCCTTATCTCTTGTTATGGCCTTCACTTTGAGGTCTAATTTGTCAGATATAAGTATTGGTGGTATTTTTATTCTGTAGAATGCTGTGGGTAGTATGAACATTTTAATGATGTTGATTCTACTAATCCATGATCATGTATGTTCTTCCATTTGTTTATGTCTTCCTCTATCTCTTTTTTCAATGTCCTGTAGTTTTCTGAGTACAGATCTTTTACCTCCTTAGTTACTTTTTTTTCCTAGGTATCTTAATTTTTTTTGGGGCAATGGTAAATGGGATTGTTTTTTTAGTTTCTCTTTCTGTGAGTTCATTATTGGTGTATAAAAAGGCCATAGATTTCTGGGTGTTAATTTTGTATCCTGCTACATTGCTGAATTCATGTATTAGGTCTAGTAGTTTTTTGATGGAGTCTTTGGGGTTTTCTATGTATAGTATCATGTCATCTGCGAATAAGGACAGTTTTACTTCTCCTTTTCCGATTTGGATGCCTTTTATTTCTTCTTCTTGTCTGGTCACTATGGCTAGCACTTCCAGTACTCTGTCAAACAGGAGTGGTGAAAGTGGGCATCCCTGTCTTGTTCCTGTTCTTAGGGGAAATGGTTTTACTTTTTGCCCGTTGAGTATGATGTTGTCTGTATGTTTGTCATATAAGGCTTTTATTATTTTGAGGTATGACCCTTCTATTCCCACTTTGCTGAGAGTTTTTATCAAGAAAGTGTGTTGGATTTTTGTCAAATGCTTTTTCTGCATTAATTGATAAGATTATGTGATTTTTTTCTCTCAATTTGTAAATGTGATGTGTCACATTTATTGATTTGCAGATATTGTACCATCCTTGCATCCCCAGAATAAATCCCACTTGGTCATGGTGTATGATCTTCCTAATGTATTGCTGGATCCGATTTGCTAGAATTTTGTTGAGGATTTTAGCATCTATGTTCATCAAGGATATTGGCCT
>NW_005358241.1:39332-53180 GCF_000412655.1 Myotis brandtii
TAGCTTTGGGGTGAAATGTTCTGAAGATATCAATTAGTTCCATCTGATCTGGTGAGTCACTTAGGATTGCTGTTTCTTTACTGATTTTTTGTTTAGAGGATTTATCCAGTGGTGTCAATGGGTTATTGGAGTCCCTACTATGATTGTTTTGCTGTCAATCTCTCCCCTGATATCTTCCAGAAGTTTTTTTTATGTATTTGTGTGCTCCTGTATTGGGCGTGTATATGTTTACCAAAGTTATATCCTCTTGTTGAATTGCTCCCTTCAGTATTATGAAGTGGCCCTCCTTATCTCTTGTTGTCGCCTCCATTTTGAGGTCTATATTGTCAATATAAGTATTGCTACCCCAGTTTTTATTTAATTTCCAGTTGCCTGAAAATTTTGTTTCCATCCCTTCATTATCAGTCTATGTGAATCCTTTGTTCTGAGGTGGGTCTCTTGTAGACAGAAAATATATGGGTCATGTTTTCTTATCCATTCAGGTTCCCTATGTCTTTTGATTGGAGCATTTAATCCATTTACATTTAAGGTAATTATTGATAGGTACTTGTTTGTAGCCATTTTTTATTCTTTATGCCTGTGTTTCTTCTTCCAATTCTATTTCTTGTTTTTACAGCTGTCCCTTTAGCATTTCTTGCATTGCTGGCATGGTGTTAATAAACTCCCTTAGCCTTTTTTTGTCTGTGAAGCTCCTGATTTCACTTTTAATTGTGAATGATAGCTTTGCTGGATATAGTATTCTTGGATTCAGTCCCTTGCTTTGCATTCCTTTGTATATTTCATTCCATTTCCTTCTGGCCTGATGTGTTTCTGTTGAGAAATCACTTGATAGTCTGATGGGAGATCCCTTGTAGGTAACTTTCTGTCTCTCTCTGGCAGCCTTTAAGATTCTTACTTTGTCGTTGGTGTTTGCCAATTTAATGATGATGTGTCTTGGTGTCGGTCTTTTTGGGTTCATCTTGTTTGGGACTCTGTGTGCTTCTTGGACTTGTGTGAGTTTTTTCTTCCCAAAGTCAGGGAAGTTTTCTGTCATTATTTCTTTAAATAGGATTTCTATTCCTTGCTCAGTTTCCTCTCCCTCTGGCACTTGTATTATGTGGATGCTGTTACGTTTCATGTTGTCCCAAAGCTCCCTTAGGCTCTCCTCCTGTTTTTTAAGGTTTTTTTTTTCCCCAGTTGCTCCTCTGCTTGGGTATTTTTTCCTACCTTCTCTTCTAGCTCACTGATGCATTCATCCACTTCTTCTAGTCTACTGTTGATGCATTCTATTGTGTCCTTTATTGCAGTGATGTCATTCTTCAGGTCTTCTTGGCTCTTCTTCATTTCCTCTTGGTTCTTACACATGTTATTGAATTTGTCTTCCATCCTTTTCAGCGTCCTTATGACCATTGCTCTGAATTCTTTCTGACAAATTGCTTGCCTTCATTTCATTTACTTCCTTTCCCAGTGCTTCCTCCTTTTCTTTCATATGGGGGCTGTTTCTTTCTCTCCCCATTTTCACTCCTCTCAGGATGTCTGGTTATGTGGCTCACTCTCTACCACGTTGACTTAAAGGTTCAAAATACAACTCGACAAAACACAACACAGGGCACAAAATGAAAATGTATTCACGATAACCCCAAATAAAGATGACCACCATAGCAAAGAGAATTAGGGGAGAGAAAATAGTGCAAAAGTGATATTGAGTAAAGGAAAAACTGTAATAGAGAAAAGAAAAAGAAGAATAAAGAAGGGGGAAAATATATGTATATGGGGAGAAAACTCCAAAACCTTTTCTGGCAATTCCTCTTTTTCTTTCATATGGTGACTGTTATTTTGTCTCTCCATTTTTGCTCCTCTCACGGTGTCTGGTTATGTAGCTCACTATCTACTGCATTGACTTAAAGGCACAAAATAGAACTTGACAAGACACAACACAGAGGGTACCAAACACAATGTATTCATAATACCAATAACCCCAAATAAAAGTGACCACCAGAGAAAAGAGACTTAGGGGAGAGAAAAGAGTGCAAAAATGGTATGGATAAAAGGAAAAAAGGTAAGAGAGAAAAGAAAGAGAGAAAAATGAAGGGGGAAAATATATGTATATGGGGAGAAAACTCCAAAAAACCAAGAACTAATCCAAAATATGCAAACAATGAACACCCAGAAAAGGAGGGGAGCTGAATCTGAAGAGGCAGAGCTTATTTCCAGAAGGTACGGTAAAGGAATTGAATGAATAGGAGAATGGCCATGATTCAGTATAGAGGAGGTAGAAAGAGAATGAGTGTATAAGAAGAAAAGTAAAAAACAAAATACTTAAAAAGAAAAAAAGTAGAAAATAATAATTGAAAAAATATATATTAAAAGGTATACATAATAATAATATCTATACACAATTTTTCCCTTTACTTAATCTATCTATCTATGTATTTGTCTATTTTTTAGAAAACGAGAATAGAAAGCAGATAGGCCTGAGCTGGTGATTAATACTAATTAAGCTATTAGTAGAAGAGAACAAGCAAGGAGAGGAAAAACAAAAGCATAAAATAAAAAAACCAAAACCAAAAACAGAAAAAAAACCCACAAACTAACAAACAAGCAAACAAACAACAAAAACAAGAAAGAAAGGAAAAAAAGGGGAAAAATTGGCTAGTGAAGAAAGAGAAAAGAGAAATGTGCATGGACTTGGAGCATTGGAGAGGAAATTAGATATATGAGTAAGCCAACAGAGACTACTTTAATAGTAATGCGTCAATAGAGCAGATAAAGAAGATCAATTGTTAACAAGGAGTCCAAAAGGAGAGAAAAACTAAAGCAGGAACAGGGGAAGAGAAACAGGATGAAAAAGGGAAAAATGAGGAAGAAAGGGTTGGCATAAAGGAAAAATTGAGATAGAGTAAAATAATGATAAAAAATAAAAACAAAAATAGAATGTAGAACACTAATACAAAAAAAACTTTAAAAAGTAAAAAAATAAATAAATAAAATAAAGTGAGAAAAAGATTTTAGTTTCTTAAGTAAAAGATAAACAATAAAAAAGTGAAGTAGTGAAGTTTGTTCACTTCAGCAGAGCTTCAATGACCCATGGGTGCTGGTTTAAGACCCCTCTCTACTGTTCTGTCTGCCAGTCTCAGTTTCCTGTCAGGTAGTCAGCACCGTGTTGAAGTCCCCAGCGATCCCACTGCTCCTCTATGTCTGTCTCCACAGCCTTGGTGTCAACCAGGTGGGACCAATCTGCCAGCTTTGTTTTTCTGCCTGCTTTCAGTCGATTTACACAAGAGTCTATTTCTGAAATAGACTGCGTGGTGGTGTTTCTGTATTAGTTTCCAGGACCAAATGGCCCCTCAACCCAGTCCCCAAGGGCTCCCTGAGGGTATTTAGAATGTTTGTTTCCCTGCCGAGCTCAAGGCTGGGTGTGGCTGTGCTGCTAGAAGGGACCTAGTCTTCAGGAGAAAAATGGCTGTTCAGGGTTGGAGGGATGGACTGTCCCAGAGCTGGCTTCCTGATCATCTCTCCCTATTCTGCTCCCCAGTTTCCACAAAAACCACCTTCCCCTGCAATCTTGGTGAGTGTTTTTAATTGAAAGATCCTATGCATTGGGTTTAGCGAGGAAAAGCAAGGAAGTTATAAAGACAGAGTGACCACGTGGCTGCGCGTCTTTCTCCTCCCGGCACTGCGCGGCCGGTGCAGAACTTCAGGCTGCCTTTCTGGGCCCAGCCTCCCATGGCTGTGGGCTTAGATCTAGAGTCCCCGCTGCCAGCTGCGCCGCGGCCGGTGAACTTCAGGCTGCCTTTCTGGGCGCAGCCTCCCATGGCTGTGGACTTAGATCTAGAGTCCCCGCTGCCAGCAGCCCTGTGGGACCCCGTCCACAGTCGAGCACTATACTGACCCCAAGGGCCGCGGATTTGGTGCAGTGCAGGCTCCCTCTGAGACTCTAGTCCCGGCTGTGCACTTTTCTCCCTCCAGCCCAGATCCCCGAGCCCACCTCTCTCCAGGTGACCTCTGTCCTTTCCGTCCATAGATTGTCTCACCAGCTGTGTTTAATTCTCCAGTTCCAGGTGGATGGTATTCGATTCAGTTGTTTCTTCTGTCTGCTCTGTGAGAAGGTGCAGGACCCACTTTATCTCCCCCTGGACAAACATTTTAGGAGCCTGCGGCCGGGGAGGCTGGAGTCTCGATGGTCGTGGGTTCGCAGCTGAGGCAGCCGGTCCCTGGGTGTGTGGCTGTTGGACCTCACCAAGGTCTCCCCAGATGAAGGTGAGGCTGGGCTCCCAGTCACAGCCACTCTCTCCTTCAAGATGGCGCGGTCTCTGTGGTAGAGCCAGCTGCTCCAGGAGAGATTTCAGCAGTAGTAGAGGCTGCTCAGCCAGGGGAGTCTCGTCCGCCAGCCCCCAACAGTCCTGTGGAATGTAACTGTCCCTCACTCACAATTACACACACTCACTACATGTCCATGCACTCGCCTTCGCTCTCTCACTCACTCACACTATATTGCTCACTGCCCTCCTGTCGGCTGCCATCTTGGATCCCATTGCCTAGTTGTAGGACTTTCATTCAGCCAGATTTCAGGCAGTTCTGAATGATGGTTGTTCTGTATTTTAGTTGTAATTTTGATGTGGTTGTGGGAGGTGGCATTTACCTACACTGCCATCTTGGTTCTCCTCTTGAGAGTTGAATGTTGCCTTCCCTATTTGTCTTTTAATTTTATTTTTTATCGATTTGAGAGAGAGAAAGGAATGGGGGGAGCAGAGTGAGAGAGAGAGAGAGAGAGATTTTGTTGTTCCACTTATTGATGCATCCATTGGTTGGTTCTTATATGTGTCCGGACTCGTAATTAAACCTGCAACCTTGGCATATCAGGACGATGCTCTAACCAACTGAGCTACCTGACCAGAGTCTTTATGTGGCTTTTATAATGCAGGGGATGAGTACCACTGCCCACACCTTCATAGCTTTTCTCAGAGACAGAGAGGTGGGCTTTGGAAGCTGTGGTTCTTGAGAAGGAGAGGAGGAAAGCAGAAGGGAGGTGGCCATCCAGATGATACCATTGTAACTAGCCTGGTTATTAATTAACAGAAAAGGAGCAAAAAGAAGGTCACTGGTCTGTTCCCCAAAGATTGCTGGGGGAAAGGACTAGACAGGGGAAGAATAGACACCATGGCCAGTAGAGTCCAGGTGACACAGGGAAAGTACTTTCCTGTCAGTCACACGTGGGAACAGGCCATTGGACAGAGTAGGCGTGGACGTTGCAAGAGCGGGAAGATTTGAGAGACCTAATATCCTAAACAAAGGAGTTCCTTCTCTTGCCTCTTGTGCTCCTGGCTTCTCAGTGGCTCTCATGCTCCTGCTTTTGGCCGTGTGGCCCCCAGTGAGGTGGACACACACACAGTGGACTGGTGGACGCAACTAGCCTGATGCTGGACTGGACCCGGCTCCACCATGGGATGGGAACTCTGGACACTGGCTTTGCTTTCAGTTTTGCTGAATCCTCGCCTGCATATCTTCCAGGACTGAATTAAGAGAAGTGGGACTTTGGAAACCCAAGGATGTAATTCCACACAATAAAGTTTTCTATCACATCTCATGCGCCCATGGGGGCCTCTGGAAATACTTATTCCAGAGATACCTTAAGAACCCCACTCCCTCTAGCGATGGAGAGAGACCGCGCACACATTTCTCTGACAACAGAGTGTGGAAGTCAAGGGCAGTCTACAGAGTCTGTATTGAGCTCTCACACTTCCTGGCTAGGGAGCCAGGCAGGGATTGTGCCAGGCACACCCTGCCTTTGCCTCTCATTCATGTGCCTGGGGCCCAGCGAAAGATGAGATCTGACCTGTGCTTGAGGGTGGTGCTCTGGCTGTGGTGTGTGCCTGTGGGGGTGGAGGAGCCTGTGTGAAAGCAGAAAGCCTTGGTGGCTGTCCTGGCCAGAGGACCCTGGCTCAGAGGGCAGGTGGACTGGGGTGAGGTAAACAGTGGGTAGTGGCTAACTGCACATGGCTTGGGTGGGGAAAGGAAGAGTTTGGAACATGGTACCTTTGAGATGCCTGGAGCGGTGAAGAGATGCCGAGTGAGGATGGAGGGCTGTCTGGAGTGAGAGCTGTAGACATATTTGGCGTATTCCTTCTACATAGTCTGCTCACTCTAACAGGCCATCCCCCAAGTGCTTTGTGCTCTGCTGCAGCGACTCGCACTCGCTGCACTGAGTGTGGCCACGTGTGCGAGCCCTGCTCTCCTGGCTCCTGCAGAGTGTCAGCCCCACCTCACAGGACACCCCTGTATTAGTGCTTCTTCTCTTCTCCAGACTCTCTGTCCTGTGATGCAGCACAGTGCCTACTCCCTGCTCCTGCCACTTACTGGGGACACCATCTTTTTCTTCCTTTCACAGGCCCAGTGCCTTCCCCGCTGAGCTGTGTGGGATTCTAGTGCTTGGGTTGGTGGCCAGGAGGGCATGGTCTCAGGGGCAAGGCATTACCTTGTATGACTCCCATCTTGTTTGAGCTGCTGCAGGGCCTGCGCCATGAGGGCCACCGCCTGTTGGAGGGGAGTAGGCTGCTCTGTCTGCTCCTCAGCAGGTCCAGGGACCTGAGAGGTGCGCCACCAGTGTCCCCACCCTCAGGCTCAGGTCCTGTGCTTTGCCAGGGCCTCGAAGCTCCACACTCCGAGTTAGTCCTGAGCATGAGCTCCTCTCTCCCTTCTTCATTGCAGAAGATTGGAGTTCCCTTCAAAGCAGCTGGTGAGACACCTTTAGCTTCACATTTTGCCTTGAGTTGGTAATTAATCACCCAAGCCTGTCATTTTCTTTCTCTAATGAATCAGTGGCCTCAGCAAGTGCCACCTACTCTCTAGTCCTCATCCTCACCTCTTCTCTCAACCCCTTGGCATTAGGGATGCTGTCAACCTGTCCTTTGCTCCAGAACGCCTGTCCCTGCTCACCACGCATGCTCACCACACGTGTTCACCACTGCATGCTCACCACGCATGCTCACCACACGTGTTCACCACTGCATGCTCACCACACATGTTCACCACTGCATGCTCACCACATGTTTTCACCATGCATGCTCACCACCGCATGCTCACCACATGTGTTCACCATGCATGCTCACCACTGCATGCTCACCACACGTGTTCACCATGCATGCTCACCACTGCATGCTCACCACACGTGTTCACCATGCATGCTCACCACTGCATGCTCACCACACGTGTTCACCATGCATGCTCACCACTGCATGCTCACCACGTGTGCTCACCACTGCATACGCACCACACATGTTCACCACCGCATGCTCACCATGTGTGTTCACCATGCATACTCACCACAGCATGCTCACCACTGCATGCTCACCACATGTGTTCACCACTGCATGCTCACCACTGCGTGCTCACCACACGTGTTCACCACTGCATGCTTGTGGGGAAACACAGGACTTGGTTGGAAAGTCTGTAAGGAGGATTCTCCGAAAGGTCAGAGGCCTCTTATGGGGAACTTGCTGAAGGCGGCAGCCCCTGCATTGACTTTTCCAAACAAGTCGGAGCCCCCAGGTGTTTTGCTGGAATCTCTTTAGAAGCATGTGCTTTCTCAAGGATGCTCACCCTGCTGATTGTGTCTAGAGGTTAATTTTAGTTCAAGCTGTTGCTACAATAAAAGCCTAAGGAGGCAGGTGAACAGGGCTGCTTGGTTCCTATAGCCAGGCAGTCCCTTAGCCTCTCATTCACAGAAACGTGTGTCAGAGTCATCATTCACCTGTTGCTCAGAGTCTGTGTGTGCTCACCACTGTATGTTCAGCAAGTGTGCTTACCACGTGTGCTCACCATGCGTGTTCACCACTGGATACTCACCATGTGCATTCACCACTGCATGCTCCCCGTGTGTGTTCACCACACGTACTCACCACGTGTGTTCACCACTGCATGCTCATCACTCAGGCCAGGGCAGGAGCAGGCCTCTGCTCCCATGTCCTGCGGTGCTGGCTGCACTACGGGGATGAGAGAGCCGGCTCCCAGCACCCTGGAGTCTGTCTCCTGGGCTGGCTCTGCCAACATCTGTCTTAGGTTGGGTTCTCCGGGAACAGATTCTGAACCGGAGGGTTGGGTGACGGATGGTTATCGCATGATTTCAGGAAACACATCTGCAGGGGAATTGGAGGCAGAGCCTGGCAGAGGAAGGTACTGGCTGGCAACATGGTTGCAAGTGAGGCCTCAGCCATCCTGTGAGTGGTCTGGGGCGAGGCTGGCCCTCAGTCAGGGAGCTGTCCCCGATGGAGGCCAGGGGCTGAGCCCTAACAGGCTGTCGCTGGTCTGCAGGCCAGCCCTACCAGGGGTGCAGGTTGGGTGAGGTGCTCTCGAGGGCTGGGGCAGTTCAGCAAGGCCAGCAGCTCTGAGCCCATCGTTCCAGCCACTGGCTGGGCGCTCTGAGGAGATCTGTTCTCCAGGGCCCAGAAGGGTAACTTCCCAAGGGAGGATGGGCCCATCGAGTTTGTTGCTGCTGAAGATCAAGTGAGATGTGACAGGAAACTGTCTCTTGTGCAGGGAGTGATGGGACCCGGGGCCTAAGTGGAGAGAAGCCAAGATGTGCCCCCCTGGGGTTTGGAGGGATCCGTCCAGGCACTGGGAAAAGCAGCCTGGCCCAATGGAGACGAGGCTGTGGTGGGCGCTGTGCTGTGTGCTGTGTGGGGCCTTAAGCTTGGGTGTCCGCGGACAGGGCATTCTTTCCTTCCGTCTCTGTGCTCCTTTCTCCACCCAACACGTTCCCAGAAGAGGAAGGACGAGCCCAAGGACACCTTGGCCTCAGCTCCTCCGCAGCCGCGAGAGGCCGTCGGGAGAGCAGTCTGCGTCCTGCGTGGCTCGGGCGGTGGGCGCAGGCTGCTTGCTCTCCCTACACGGGGCTGGGACCCATCCCGTCTGAACAAGGGCATGGCTCCAGCTTTTATTAAACTAAAAGAGGAAAATATTTTTACAAGAGGCTAAATAGAACTTAATTTGCCACGTGGTTGGAATGAGCAGAAAACCCTTCCCGCAGCCTGGAAGGGCTGGTGACGAGGCCTTGCTCCTGGCTGGTTCCAAGCCTGCCTTCAGGCTGTGGAGGGCCTGCAGGGTGGGAGCCCACGCAGTGCATCGGGGTCAGTGTCTGACTCCAGCAGCTGCCACGAGGGCTGCATGGAGCCAGGAATCTTCCTCTTTCACACGGTCTCCCTGGGCTGCTCGGGCTGCTGTGGCCCACCTTCCAGGGGAAGGCAGGGCCTGGCTGGAGACGGGAGGTTCGCCCAGCTCCTCCGGCTCCTCAGTGCTGCTCGAGTCTTGTCATGGAACAGCTAGCAGCCGTTGTTGGGGGACAGGGATTGCAGCGTGAGAAGAGGTACACTTTGTAGGGAGCATTTGGCCTGTGTCATTAAAAATTTATTAATTCATATTTTAAAGGCAGCATAACATTCCCCAGTGATGCGACACAGTGCACCGAGCCACCCCCAGAGCTGGGGTCCAGTTGCGTCAGTGCCTGAGAGTCTAGTCCTGACTTCAGGCAGGATCCCCGACGTGCCCCCGTCAGGCAGGATCCCCGACGTGCCCCCGTCAGGCAGGATCCCCGACGTGCCCCCATCAGGCAGGATCCCCGACCTGCCCCCACCAGGCAGGATCCCCGACGTGCTCCCATCAGGCAGGATCCCCGACGTGCCCCTGTCAGGCAGGATCCCCGACCTGCCCCCACCAGGCAGGATCCCCGACGTGCTCCCATCAGGCAGGATCCCCGACGTGCCCCTGTCAGGCAGGATCCCCGACGTGCCCCCACCAGGCAGGATCCCCGACGTGCCCCCGTCAGGCAGGATCCCCGACGTGCCCCCACCAGGCAGGATCCCCGACGTGCCCCCACCAGGCAGGATCCCCGACGTGCCCCCACCAGGCAGGATCCCCGACGTGCCCCCACCAGGCAGGATCCCCGACGTGCCCCCACCAGGCAGGATCCCCGACGTGCCCCCACCAGGCAGGATCCCCGACGTGCCCCCACCAGGCAGGATCCCCGACGTGCCCCCACCAGGCAGGATCCCCGACGTGCCCCCACCAGGCAGGATCCCCGACGTGCCCCCACCAGGCAGGATCCCCGACGTGCCCCCCCCCTCCCCGCCCCCATTGCTGTTGGCACAGGCTGTGCTGTGGGCCATGAGCCCCACAATGCGAATGATCATCAGAAAATCCTACCCCTGGGTGTCCCCTCCACCCCCTCTGTCACAGAGGAGAGACACATGGGTCCTCCAGGAGGCAGCAGCCCCGGAGGGCATCTGCGGCCCCAACGCCATGACAACTGACATCTCCAGCCTGGATGGCATCACAGATGCAGGGACCCTGCCTGTCAGTGGAGAAATAACGGCTGGCTGCCCAGCCTGGCCCTGCTCCTGCCTTCTCTCTAGAATAGTCCGAGGCAGGGGTCCTTTCTGACCTCACAGGGTTCTGACATCTTCAGAGTCTGGACCCCAGCTGGCTGCTGACATATCAGGATGAGTATGCAAGAGGCAACCTCTTTCTTGGGTGGGGGTGTTGCCTGAAAATGCAGCCTCACCTCTCACTCTGTGCTTGCACCCCCTCCCCAGGCACAATGCAGTGTGTCTCCTCTGTGGGCTCTGGAGGGAGGAGCCAGTAGTCCCTGCTGCCTTCTCCCTTCTCCTCCAGCTCACAAGGCGTCTCATTTTGTGGGTGTTGTCCCAAATATGTGTGAGGATCCAAGCACCCACCTGTGGGCCAGGGCACCCTGGCAGGGGATGAGATCCCCTGGGCCCTGGCACATGATACCAACAGTGGCCCTGGAGTGTGTCCCTGCGGAGCCTGAGGTGAGCTCCATGGGATGGTGCTGTCTGCAGCAGGGAGGGAATCCTCGCACAAGCCCAGGGAGTGAGCCTGGGATGGGGCCAGGATCAATGGGACAGGGCGGATGTCAGACTTCCAGGCTTGGGGCAGGGGATGATGTCACAGGCCTGGACTGACTCCTGAGATTGGGGATGCTCTCCCCCAGGGCCCACCCAGAGCGCTTCTGCAGGCGGCCTGTTGATCTTTCCCAGTGTCCAGGGCCTGGGCCTGGGAGGGGTGGGCAGTGTCTGCACAGGCGTCAGGATTCCAGCTCCACAGAGCCCGTGAGCCAGGAGAAGGGAAAGAATGGACCATGAGCCCTGGTGTCCTGGACTCCGTACCAATACCACCGGTCCTGGAAGTCCCTGCTAGGACAGACCTTCCAGCTCTGGCTCTGTGCCCGTGGTAGCTCAGCTCCTCCTCTGTCACGTAGGATGGGCATGCACAGATTTGTGAGGAGAATTAAACCACAGGGACAGGTGTGGGAGTGCCCCCCGCCCCTCCCTGCAGGGATTTGCTAGGTCTTTGGCAGCCCCCCATTTCTCTCTCTCTGCCTGGTACTCAGGGTTCCTATACTGTTGCTGCCCTGTCCTATTGAGGCTGAGCTGCCTGATGGCTAAGCCTGAGGTTCCCTGAAGCTTTGAGCACATGGGCCCCTCTGGGTGGGAGTGGAAACCTCTTAGACACAGAGAATAGCTTCTGTAGGAAATCAGTAAGGATCACACTAACCTACCCTGTATCATCAAACATCTGCTGTGTGCCAGTCCTACGCTGACACATTTCATGCATGACCTTGTTTGCTTTAGTTCCCATAACAATTGAACCAGGTATCTGTTATTCTCCTCATTTCATGGATGAGGGAACTAAAGTCCAGATAGGTTGAGTAACCTGCCCAGGGCTGCACAGTTACTCAAAGGTAAGGATGAGGTAGAAACAGAGCTCATTGTCAACCAGGTCACTCATTTCATGGTGAGGTTCTGGAGCCCTGGGAACATATCCACCTCATATTTTATTAACTTATGCAAATTAAATGGCAAAGGTTAAAGATAAAGAGAACTTTAAAAGCAGCAAAACAAAAGAATTTAGTTACCACAAGGGAGCTCCTATAAGTCTGTCAACATATTAACTCATTTGTTATTACAATGC
Organism: Myotis brandtii; assembly: GCF_000412655.1. NCBI lineage: Eukaryota > Metazoa > Chordata > Mammalia > Chiroptera > Vespertilionidae > Myotis > Myotis brandtii. The sequence continues at coordinate 51,297 of NW_005358241.1, forward strand.
TGACCAATGACTAGCCACCTGCACAGTACGGGTCTTGGGCTGGGCCAGGATTTGGAGCTGAGCCCAGCCTCTCACTAGGTGTATGCTCTTAGGTGCATGGTTTAACTTTTTTGTGCCTCAGTTTACTCCATCAGGGATTTGGGGATTGGTAGATTAACATGAGTTAATACATGTAAAGTGCTCACAAGATGACCTAAAAAGTGTGCCCAGAAAGTGCTTAGTTTGTTTAGATGTTAATATTGTTAGCCATACTTATATGTACCCGTTAGCCCCAGAATCTAATGATATTTTTTCTATCAACCAAAGGTCTCTTGAATGTACAGATAGAGCCCTAGTGGTTTGAGTTGAACAAACAGGTGAGGAAAAACACATCAGCACAGGTGTGATCTGTGAGTTCTGGCCACATGTAGAGGTTAGGTGCAGGAGATTGTGGTGCTGGGAGTGCTCTCCCAGAGATGGGCCAGGAAGGAAGATGTGGGTAAACCTTCTCTTTGGTCATGCCTTTTTATTTAATTAAAAAATTTTTTGACTTGCTTTACTGAACAATGTATTATACAATTCTCTCAAATGATAATTTTTCTTATTGTTTAAAAAATTCTGCTTAAGAGAGACAGACAAAATGTGAAGACAATGAAACATGTCCCAAGAAAAAAAAGGATAAATCTCCAGAAAAAGAACAAAAAGTAAATGGAGGCAAGCCATCTACAAGGTACAGAGTTCAAAACAATGGTTATAGAAATGCTCAAGGAACTTAGGAGAAGAACAAATGAACTTAGTGAGAACTTCAACAAAAAGATAGCAGGCATAAGAAAGGACATAGAAACCATAAAGAAGAACCAGTAATAAATGAAGACTATAATATATAAAATGAAAAATACACTAGAAAGAATCCATAGCAGATTAGATCAGATCAGCAATTTGGAAGAGAAGGTAACAGAAAACACCCAATCAGAACAGCAAAAAGAATAAAAAAAAAATGAAGATAGTTTAAGTGACCTTTGGGACAACATCAAAAGTAACAACATCCACATCATAGGGGTACCAGAAGCAGAAGAGAGAAAGAGCCTGTTTGAAAAACTGATGACTGAAAACTTCCCCTACCCGGTGAAGGAAAAAGATACAGAAGTTCAGGAAGCACAGAGTTCCAAATAAGATGAACCCAAAGAGGCCTACACCAAGACATTTCACAATTAAAATGGCAAAGGTTAAAGAGAAAGCGAGAACCTTAAAAGTAGCAACAAAAAAAATTAGTTACCTACAGGAGAGCTCCTATAAAACTGTCAGCATATTTCTCAATAGAAACATTTCAAGCCAGAAGAGATTGGCACAAAATATTCAAAGTGATGAAAAACGAGGGTCTATAACAGGGGTGGGCAAACTTTTTGACTTGAGGGCCACAATGGGTTCTTAAACTGGACCAGAGGGCCGGAACAAAAGCATGGATGGAGTGTTTGTGTGAACTAATATAAATTCAAAGTAAACATCATTACATAAAAGGGTACGGTCTTCTTTTTTTTTTTTTTTAGTTTTATTCATTTCAAACAGGCCGGATCCGGCCCGTGGGCCGTAGTTTGCCCACGGCTGGTCTACAACTAAGACTACTCTACCCAGCAAGGCTATCATTTAAAATTAAAGAAGAAATATAGAGCTTCCAAGAAAGAAAAAATAAAAGGAGTTCATCATCACCAAACCAATATTACAAGAAATGCTAAAGGGACTTTAAAAAGAAGAAAGAAGAGATATAAACCAAGATGGTGGCATAGGTAAACACCGGAGTTTGCTGCCTCGCACAACCACTTCAAAAATACAACTAAAAGACGGAACGGACATCACCCAGAACCACAGGAAGGCTGCCTGAGTGGAAATTCTACAACTAGAAGGAAA
>NW_005358241.1:54744-57398 GCF_000412655.1 Myotis brandtii
GGGTGGGGTGGGAACTGGGTGGAGGGGAGTTATGTGGGGAAAAAAGAGGAACAAATGTAATAATCTGAACAATAAAGATTTAATAAAAAAAATTTAAAAAAGAAAGAAGAAAAAAAAGAAACATAAATATGTATAATAAGATGGCAATAAATATGTACCTACGAATAATTGCTTTAAATGTAAATGGATTAAATGCTTCAATGAAAAGACACAGGGTTGCTGAATGAATAAGAAAAGAGGCCCATATATATGCTTTCTCTGAGAGACCCACTTCAGATAGAAAAAAAAAGATAGGAAAAAGACTGAAAGTAAAAAGATAACAGATATTTTATGCAAAAGGAAATGAAAAAAAATAACTGGGGTAGTTTGAGAACCCTGTCAAAGTACGCCAGATGTTCAAGGCCACTCTGAGCATGGGAATCCTAATCAGGGTTCCTAATCAAGGCTAATTTACTATACGCAGATGCAAAAGCAAGGACACAGCAAGCCATACACTGTGCAGGCATCCCTGTCTTTAGCCCAAACACTGAGGTCACTATTTAAAAGAAGCCTCTTTTGTCTAAGTAGTATAAAGTATGTTACTGATCAGCTGGTGTACAGCCACTTGGGGAGGCTGGGGTTCTAATAATGGCTGCTGTGTGAGGCTTTTGTATAGCTCCTATGTTGGAGGCTACTGCTACTTTGTAGGAAAGATGTATTGTTACTTAGCTGGTGTGCTGCTACTGCATGGACTTTACTTTGAAGAACTGCTTTGTCTAGTAGCTTCTGTCATAGCAATGGATACTTGGGCTACAATAAAGACTCTCTTATATACCCACAACTTCTCATGGTTTCTCTGTTGAATACCTGGTGTCTAAGGGGGTCCAGTCCCTGACAGAGGGTCTCAGACCCAACAGTTGCCATAGTCAGGCAGGATAAAGGACCTAGGGTTCGAGGAGTAAGTACTCCAATAATGGTGCAGCAAACAGGATAAAGGAGGAACTATGTCCCCAACAGGTAGCAATACTTACTAGTACATCACACAAAATAGACTTTAAACAAAGGCTATAAGAGACAAAGAAGGACATGATATAATGATAAAGGGATCAAACCAACAAAGAGGATATAACCTTGTAAACATTTATGCACCCAGCATAGGAGCACGTAAATATATAAAGCAAATCTTGATGGGCATAAAGGGAGAGATCAACAGTAATACAGTCATAGTGGGGACTTTAGCTCTCATTGACACCAATGAATGATCATCCAGACAAAAAAATCAATAAAGAAACAGCCACCTTAAAGTATGCATTAGACCAAATGGATTTAATTAATATTTTTAGAACATTTCATCTCAATGCAGCAGAATATACATGAAAAAATTTCCATGGTAGCTCATATATTAGGCTAAATAAATTTAAGAAGATTGGGATTATATTAAGTGTTTTCTCTGGCCACAATGATATGAAAATAGAAATCAATTATAAGGGGAAAAAAAACCTCCTGAAAAATATGCAAACACATGGAGGCAAAATAACATGTTACTAAACAATGAATGGGTTAACAATGAGACCAAAGAAGTAATCAAAAGATACCTTGAGAAAAATTAAAATCAAACAAAACAACCCAAAATCTTGGGATACAGTAAAAATAGTCCTAAAAGGAAAATGCATAGCAATATAGGCCTAACCCCAAAAAGCAGTTAGTTACCTATAAGGGAACTACCATAAGACTGTAAGCTGATTTCTGAACAGAAACTTTGCAAGCCAGAAGGAATAGGCAAGAAATATTCAAAGTGATGGAAAGCAAGGACCTACAACTGAGATTACTCTACCCAGCAAAGCTGTTATTTAGAATTGAAGGACATGTAAAGAGCTTCCCAGAAAATAAAAACTAAAGGAGTTCATCACCACCAAACCAGTATTACATTAAATGTTAAAGGGTCTTTTTAAGAAGAAGAAAGAAAAAAGGAAAAATATGAACACTAAAATGGCAATAAATATATATGTATCAACAATAGAATCTAAAAAACAAAAATGAGCAAGCAGAACAGAAACAGACTCATAGATTCAGAGAGCATTTTGATGTTTGCCAGATGCGAGGGTGGTCAAAGGGATGGGCGAAAAAGATGAAGGGATTAAGAAACACAGACTTGCCCTGGCCAGTTTGGCTCAGTGGAAAGAGCATCGGCCTGCAGACCAAAGGGTCCCAGGTTTGATTCTGGTCAAGGGCACGTACCTTGGTTGCAATCTTCTCCCCAGTCTGGGCCCTGGTCAGGGCTTGTGCAGGAGGCAACCAATCGATGTGTTTCTCTCACATCAATGTTTCTTTCTGTCTTTCCCTTTCTCCTCCACTCTCCCTAAAAATCAATGGAAAAATATCCTTGAGTGAGAATTAACAACAACAACAATAACAAAACAAAAACAAAACAAAAAGAAACACAGACTTGTTGTTACAGAATAGTATGGGAATGTAAGTGCAGCACAGAGAATATAGTAAAAAGAAAAAAATATATATATATATCCTATATAATAAAAGAGAAACATGGTAATTAGCCTACGGCCACTACCTTTCCCATTGGCTAATCAGTGAGTATATGCAAATTAACTGACAACCAAGATGGTGGCCAGCAGCCATGCACTGAAGCGAACAGGGAGGCTTGCTTGCTCCAGTGA
>NW_005358241.1:58073-59708 GCF_000412655.1 Myotis brandtii
CAACCCCCTGATGGGCCCTGCTCTGTGCATGACAGGGGGGAGCTCCCCAACCCCCTGATGGGCCCTGCTCTGTGTGTGACAGCGGGGTGCTCCTCAACCCCCTGATCGGCCCTGCTCTGTGTTTGACAGGGTACAGAGCCCCAACCCCCCTGATGGGCCCTGCTCTGTGCATGACAGGGAGTGGCGCCGCAACTTCCCTATCGATCCTGCCTTGAGTGTGACAGGGGGCGGTGCCCCAACCCCCCAATCGGCTGTACCCTGAACGTGGCTAGGGGTGGCATCGCAACCTCCCGATCCTCCCTGCTCTGTGCATGACAGGGGGCGGCGCCCCAACTCCCTAATCAGCCCTGCTCTGAGCCCAACCAGGGGCTGCACCTAGGGATTGGGCCTGCCCTCTGCCACCTGGGAGCAGGCCTAAGCCAGCAGGTCATTATCTCCTGAAGGGTCCCAGACTGCGAGAGGGCACAGGATGGGCTGAGGGACCCCTCTCCCCCCCGAGTGCACAAATTTTTGTGCACTGGGCCTCTAGTATGTGTGTGTGTATATATATATATATTTTAGAGGCCCGGTGCATGAAATTTATGCACTGGCGGGGGAAGTGGGGGGTGTCCCTCAGCCCAGCCTGTACCATCCTGCAGTCCGGGAGCCCTCGGGGGATGTCCAACTGACGGCTTAGGCACGATCTCGAGCCTAAGCTGGGAGCGGGCCTAAGCCATCAGTTGGACATTCTTAGTGCTGCAGCAGAGGCAGGAGAGGCTCCCGCCACCACCGCTGCGCTCGGCAGTCATGAGTCCGGCTTCTGGTTGAGGGGTGCTCCCTCTATGGGAGTGCACTGACCACCAAGGGGCCATTCCTGCATTGAGTGTCTGCCCCCTGGTGGTCAGTGCATGTCATAACAACCGGTCATTCTGCTGTAGGGCCAAAACTGGCTCTCCGATATCCCCCGAGGGGTCCCAGATTGTGAGAGGGCCCAGGCTAGGCTGAGGGATGCCACCGGTGCACAATCAGGGCTGGGGAGGGATGTGGGAAGTTGGCCAGCTGGGGAGGGACCACAGGAGGGCTCCAGGGTGTGTCTGTCCCATCTTGCTCAGTTCTGATCGGCCAGACCCCAGCAGCAAGCTAACCTACCAGTCGGAGCATCTGCCTCCTGGTCGTCAGTGCATGTCATAGTGACTGTTTGACCAGTTGACTGTTGCCCCCTGGTGGTCAGTGCAGGTCATAGCAAGCAGTTGAAAGACCTTAGTATATCATTAGTATATTATGCTTTGATTGGTTGAATGGCATCTGGCCAACTGGACACAGCATATTAGGCTTTTATTATATAGGATGGCATATAAGCATGACCAATGGACACAGACAATATATATATGGGAGGAAAGAGAGATTTATGTAAAACTTTCAACAATAAATATATATATATATATATGTGTGTGTGTGTGTATAAATCCTATCTAATAAAAGGGTAATATGCAAATTGACCCTAACAGCAGAAAACTTGGAATGACTGGTCACTATGAGACACACTAACCACCAGGGGGCAGACGCTCAATGCAGGAGCTGCCCCCTGGTGGTCAGTGCACTCCCACAGGGGGAGCTCTGCTCAGCCACAAGCCAGGCTGACAGCTGCCAGTACAG
>NW_005358241.1:60178-63762 GCF_000412655.1 Myotis brandtii
CTTATATGCATGCATACAAGTCCTTTGGTTGATCTCTCTCCCTTACCCCCACCCTCCCCTACCTTCCCTCTGAGGTTTGATGGTCTGATAGATGCTTCTCTGTCTCTGAATCTGTTTTTATTCATCCGTTTACCTTGTTTATTATATTCCACAAATGAGTGAGATCATGTGATATTTATCTTTCTCTGACTGGCTTATTTCGCTTAGCATAATGCTCTCCAGGTCTATCCATGCTGTTGCAAATGGTAAGAATTCCTTCTTTTTTACAGCAGTGTAGCATTCCATTGTGTAGAGGTACCACGGTTTTTTTAAATAAAATTATTTAAATTTTCTTCATTGATTAAGGCATTACATATGTGTCTTTATCCCCCCCTGCTCCCCCCACCCTCACTCATGCCCTCACCCTGCTGGTGTCTGTGCTCATTGGTCAGGCTTATATGCATGCATACAAGTCCTTTGGTTGATCTCTCTCCCTTACCCCCACCCTCCCCTACCTTCCCTCTGAGGTTTGATGGTCTGATAGATGCTTCTCTGTCTCTGAATCTGTTTTTATTCATCCGTTTACCTTGTTTATTATATTCCACAAATGAGTGAGATCATGTGATATTTATCTTTCTCTGACTGACTTATTTCACTTAGCATAATGCTCTCCAGGTCCATCCATGCTGTTGCGAATGGTAGGAGTTCCTTCATTTTTATAGCGGTGTAGTATTCCATTGCGTAGATGTACCACAGTTTTTTAATCCACTCACCTGCGGAAGGGCACTTAGGGTGCATACATTCTTTCTGATTGGTGTTTACGGTTTCTTAGATATATTCATAGAAGTGGGATCACTGGGTCAAATGGGAGTTCCATTTTTAATTTTTTTGAGGAAACTCCATATTGTTTTCCACAGTGGCTACACCAGTCTGCATTCCCACCAGCAGTGCACGATTGTTACATTTTCTTCACATCCTTGCCAGCACTTGTTGTTTGTTGATGATAGCCATTCTGACAGGTGTGAGATGGTACCGCATTGTCGTTTTGATTTGCATCTCTCAGATGATTAGTGACTTTGAGCATGTTTTCATATGTATGTCCTCTTTTGAGAAGTGTCTATTTAGGTCCTTTGCCCATTTTTTGATTCGATTGTTTATCTTCCTTTTGTTAAGTTGTATGAGTTCCCTATAAATTCTGGAGATTAAACCTTATCAGATGTAAATTTGGCAAATATGTTCTCCCATGCAGTGGGCTTTCTTGTTGTTTTGTTTAAGATTTCTTTTGCTGTGCAGAAACTTTATATTTTGATGTGGTTCCATTTATTTATTTTCTCCTTAATGGTAATTTCCATTGCTCTAGGAGATGTATTGGTAAAGATATTGCTATGACATATGTCTGATATTTTGCTGCCTATAGATTCTTGCAAGATTTTTATGGTTTCCCATCTTATGTTTAAGTCTTTTATCCATTTTGAGTTTAGTTTTGTGGATGGTGTAAGTTTGTGATCTATTTTCAGGTTTTTTTGCATGTATTTGTCCAATTTTCCCAACACCATTTATTGAAGAGACTGTCTTGTATCCATTGCATGCTATTGCCTCTCTTGTCAAATATTAATTGAGCATAATGGCTTGAGTCAATTTCTGGGTTCTCTGTTCTGTTCCATTGGTCTATATGTCTGTTCTTGTGCCAGTACCAGGCAGTTTTGAGAACTGTGGCTTGGAAATATAGCTTGATATCTGGTATTGTGATCCCTCCAACTTTGTTCTTCTTTCTCAGGATTTCTGCATCTATTCGGGGTCTTTTCTTTTTCTATATATATTTTTGGAAAGTTTGTTCTAGGTCTGTGAAATATGCTGTTGATATTAAAAATATTTTTATTTATTTCAGAGAGAATGGGAGAGGGAGAGAGAGAAACATCAATGATGAGAGGGAATAATTGATTGGCTGTCTCCTGCACACCCCCTACTGGGGATCAAACCTGCAACCCGGCATGTGCCCTTGACCAGAATCAAACCCGAGACCCTCCAGTCTGCAGGCTGATGCTCTATCCACTGAGCCAAACCAACTAGGGCTATGCCATTGGTATATCAATAGGGATTGCATTGAATCTGTAGATTGCTTTGGGTAGTATGGACATTTTATTGATGTTGATTCTACCAATCCATGAACATGGTATATTCTTCCATTTGTTTATGTCTTCCTCTATCTCTTTTTTCAATGTCCTGTAGTTTTCCACATACAGGTCTTTTACCTCCTTAAATTTATTCCTACATATCTTAATTTTTTGTTGCAATGGTAAATGGGATTTTTTAAAGTTTCCCTTTCTGTGAGTTTATTATTGGTGTATAAAAATGCCATAGATTTCTGGGTGTTTATTTTGTATCCTGCTACATTGCCTAATTCATTTATTAAATATAAATTTTTTTTCTGGTGCCTTTGGGGTTTTCTATGTAAAATATATATCATCTGAGAATAATGACAGTTTTACCTCTTCTTTTCCAATTTGAATACCTTTTGTTTCTTCTTCTTGTATGATCACTAAGGCTAGGATTTCCAGTACTACATTAAATAAGAGTTGTGAAAGGGAACATCCCTGTCTTGTTCCTGTTCATAGGGGAAATGGTTTTAGTTTTTGCCCATTGAGTACGATGTTGGCTGTAGGGTTGTCATATAAGGCTTTTATTATGTTAAGTTATGATCCCTTCATTCCCATTTGCTGAGAGTTTTTATCGAAAAAGGTTGTTGGATTTTCTGAAGTGCTTTTTCCGCATCAATTGATATGATCATGTGGTTTTTGTCTTTCAATTTGTTTATATGATTTATCACGTTTATTGATTTGCAGATATTGTACCACCCTTGCATCCCCAGAATAAATACCACTTGGTAATGGTGTATGATCTTTCTAATGTAATGCTGAATCCGATTTGCTAGTATTTTGTTGAGGATTTTAGCATCTATGTTCATCAGGTATATTAGGCCTGTAAATCTCTTTCTTTCTTTGTAGTGTATTTTTTTAATTAGATCTTTATTGTTCAGATTATTACATTGGTTCCTCTTTTTTCCCACCATACCTCCCCTCCACCCAGTTCCCACCCCACCCTCTGCCCTCGCTCCCCACCCACTGTCCTCATCCATAGGTGCACGATTATTGTCCAATCCATCCCCCTCACCCTTCCCCCCACCAAGAATAGTCAGTCCATTCCCTTTCTATGTCCCTGATTCTATTATAATCACCAGTTCATACTGTTCATCAGATTATTTATTCGCTTGATTTTTAGATTCACTTGTTGATAGATGTGTATTTGTTGTTCATAATTTGTATCTTTACCTTTTTCTTCTTCTTCCTCTTCTTAAAGGATACCTTTCAGCATTTCATATAATACTGGTTTGGTGGTGATGAACTCCTTTAGCTTTTCCTTATCTGTGAAGCTCTTTATCTGACCTTCAATTCTGAATGATAGCTTTGCTGGATAAAGTAATCTTGGTTGTAGGTTCTTGCTATTCATCACTTTGAATATTTCTTGCCACTCCCTTCTGGCCTGCAAAGTTTCTGTTGAGAAATCAGCTGACAGTCGTATGGGTACTCCCTTATAGGTAACTGACT
>NW_005358241.1:64167-71195 GCF_000412655.1 Myotis brandtii
TTTTGCTTTTCCGGTTGGGTGTTTTTTGCTTCTTCATATTTCAAATCATTGACTTGATTCTTGCAATCCTCTCATCTGCTGTTGGATTTCTGTATAATATTCTTTATTTCAGTCTGTGTATGCTTAATTTCTAGTTGGTCCTTTATCATAACCTCGAGGGTTTCACTAGATTTCTTGAGGGTCTCACTAAATTTATTGGCGGTTTGTAGAAAATTCTTGAAAAACCTTATAACTGTGGTTTTGAACTCTATATCCAGTCGTTTGCTTTCCTCCATTTCTGTCATTTGTGACCTGTTTCTTTGTCTCTGCATTTTGGCTGCTTCCCTGTGTTGATAGAGTGGCTTTGTGTGCTAGGTATCTTATAGGGCCCAGTGGCTCAGCCTCCCCAATTACCTGAGGTGAATACTCTTGGTGCACCCCTTTGTGGGCTTTGTGCACAGTCTTGTTGTAGTTATGCCTTGATTGTTTTAGGTGTCACTGGGAGGAATTGACCTCCAGGCCAATTGGCTGTGAGAATCAGCTGTGTCTGCAGTGGGAGAACTTCTGTGCTGGAGACACCCTTCTGGGGCAAGACTTGCTTCAGTGGGGCTTTGGTGCTCACTGAGTCTGCCCCCTGAGTGTGTCCCTTATGGATCTGAGGAGTTGTAATCTGGATGGTCCCACTCTGACCACTGGGTACACTGGCTCTTGGATCTCTAAGGAGGTGCTAATTTAGCCACTGCCTGAGGCTACCCAGCAGGAACTATGGAGAGATCTGTAGATTCCTCTTCTTTGTTTGGGGTTTGGAGGTGCCCAGATGAGGCCCAGCTGTGAAGCAATGCAAGCTGCTGTAGGGCTTTGGGCTTTCTTTTGGATGTTCTGGGTCCCTCTGACCCAGCTGCAGTTTGTTAGGTAATTTTAGATTGCAAAGGGCCAGGTCATTCATATGCAAAAGCCTCTGTGCACAGCTTGGGTGGGGCGGGGTCTCAGGGAATCAACCGGGTGGAGCAAACAGCTATGGCGGATCCTCAGTCCTGCCCTAAGTGGCCCCGGGTCTCAGTGTCCCGTGGTAATCACTGCAAGCACCTCTGAGAGAAAGCCGCTCTCAAGTTCCGACCAATGCCAGACAGACCAGTTTCTCCCCGTATGAGTCTGGGTTCCCAGAGACTCACCCGGAACTGGAGTTCAGAGCTGTTGGGATCTTGTGTCTCCCTCCCGATTGAAAAAGACAACCGCGTCCTCAGTTGCCAGCCCTTTCCACGTGCACCTCCGTACCTCTGCACTTTACTTCCGCACCTCCTCTGAGTCTCAGTGTGTTTTCTCTTTCCTTCTAGTTGTAGAATTTCCACTCAGCCAGCCTTCCTGTGGTTTGGATGATGTCTTTTAGTTGTATTTTTGAAGTCAGGTGTTTACCTATGCCGCCATCTTGGTTCTCCCCCGTCCTCTTGGATCTTTTCACATTGGTGACATTCTGATTCAGCTCCTTATAATTCTCATTGAGTTGTGTGTATTTGTTATCCAGCCGTTTGAGCATCCTTATAACCATTACTCTGAATTCTTTCTCTGATATGTTGCTAGCCACAGTTTCATTTAACTCTCTTTCTGGTGATTCTTTTTCTTTCCTTTGGGATTGCTTTTTTCCTACCCATGTTTTGCCGTAATGTTTTAATTGTAGATCCGATTGCTTTGCTACCCAGGTTCTTTTGGGGATGGTGCTACTGGTGTGATCTCTCAGGTCTCCTGGGCTTGGTAATCTAGGGTAGCTCCCTACTTGAGCTATTTGGGTTCTCTTAATGTAGGTCTGTGAGCTGGAAATGCGAAACTGTGGTGTCTAGAAGTCCGCAGCAGCTGTGGAGGGGAGTGTCCCAATTTTTGCTACTTACAACCTTGGTTGAAGTCGTGCATGCCCAGCGGGGACTCACAGTGGCACTGGAAAAGCATGCAACTGTAGTGTCCAGAGTTCTGCAGCTGTGGGGTGGGCAGATTCAGTGTTTAAAAATATATATTTTATTGATTTTTTACAGAGAGGAAAGGAGAGGGATAGAGAGTTAGAAACATCGATGAGAGAGAAACATCGATCAGCTGCCTCCTGTACACCTCCCACTGGGGATGTGCCTGCAACCAAGGTACATGCCCTTGACCAGAATCAAACCTGGAACTTTTCAGTTCGCAGGCCGACGCTCTATCCACTGAGCCAAACCGGTTAGGGCCAGATTCAGTTTTTGCTGCTGCACTTGTGGTGGATAGGCACGCGCTCCCAGTGGCGGCTCACAGGGGCACCAGCAGTGCGTTTTCCAGTGTGGCGTACTGAAGCACTCTGAAGGGCCCTGGCACTGAAGCCACGTAATTGAGGCCTCTGTGGGAAGGTATCCAGGGTGATTGAATTCAGAATTTCTACTGCAGGGGGGAGTGCATCCTGTTTGTCCAAGATCACACCTAGCCGGGGCTCACAGTAGCTCCCAGGAGCGCACTGTGGATAGACGGGCTCTGGGTGCCTGTTCGTTGGAAATGCATGACTGTGGCAGTGAGTTTGCTGGCATAGAGCTCTGATGCACTCTGAGGGGCCCTGGTGCTTAAGATGCACAGCTGGTTTTCTGTGGGCAGTTATTCAGGATGCCGGCACAGCACTCTGACACACTCGGAGGGGCCCTTGAAAGGCTCTTTGATGTGATTGAAGTGGAAGCATTGTGGGGAGAGTGGGTGACAGGTGTGACCATCTCCCACGTTCACCACAAGCCTGGAGGGGGTGCGGGGCCTGGTGCACTGCCCCACACATCCTGGTAAGCACAAAGTTATGGGACGCTCAGAGGTCACTCCCTGATTATCGCATGGTTTTCTGGCTCTCTAGGCATTTCCAGTGCACGAGGTGTTTATCGGTGCCTCGCAGTGCCTGGCCCTAGGCTGGTGTTGGGCGAGACAGTTGGCAAGTTCCTGCCAACGTGGGCTGTGGCTTGTGCACTGTTGGAGAGGTCGGTCTTGGGCAGTGGGTGCCAGGGCAGAAGCACTGGGTGGTGACTGAAGAGCCTCCTGGGCATCGATGGCCACAGGGGCCAGACAAGGAGGGAGACGTGAGGCTTAACAGGCGCTTCTGCAGTCGGACATTTGAGGCGTGTACAGGAGAAGATGCAGAGAAAGTGCAAAGAGGTTGTGAAGAAGGCAAGCCTGCCCCTCTCCTCCCCGCCAGCCCCCGGTTGGCAGGGGCCACCTTGTCTCTGTAGGAAATTCTCCAGCAGCCTTGGTGGGCCTGTCACAGCTCCTGAGGCATGATTTCCTTCCATTGGGAAGATCTGCATACATTATGAGAAGAGCATGCCTCTCCCGTGTCTAATTCAACTCAAGGCGGAGCTTCGCCGACCCCTCGAACAAATGTGGCTTCGTTGCAGCGGTTCTCAACCTGTGGGTCGCAAACAATGAAAATACATCCTGCATATCAGATATTTACATTACAATTCATAACAGTAGCAAAATTACAGTGATGAAGTAGCAACGAAAATAATTTTATGGTTGGGGGTCACCACAACATGAGGAACTGTATGAAAGGGCCGCGGCGTTAGGAAGGTGGAGAACCAGTGGAACGGGTGCCCTGAGCGTTGTTGCACATCTTCCCCACAGCATCTTCTATGCTGTGTAACCGATGGCCACAAACTTTGTAGACTTACTAGCTCACAAGTTCTCAATCACAAAAATGAAATTAAAGCTTTGGCCAGGCTGAGTTTTCTACCAGAGGCTCTGGAGAAAAATTTCCTTCCTTTCTTTTTTTTTAAAATATATTTTATTGATTTTTTACAGAGAGGAAGGGAGAAGGATAGAGAGTTAGAAACATCAATGAGAGAGAAACATCGATCAGCTGCCTCCTGCACACCCCCTACTGGGGATGTGCCCGCAACCAAGGTACGTGCCCTTGACCGGAATCAAACCCGGGACCCTTGAGTCCGCAGGCCAACGCTCTATCCACTGAGCCAAACTGGTTAGGGCAAAAATTTCCTTTCTTGCTCAATGTTTTTTTAAAAACCCCCACATATAACAATTGTACATATTTGAGATGTACACGTGATGACTCGTATACACTGTGGAAACGGTCACCAAACTCAAGTTAACACACCCATCACCTCACACACTAGTGTGCGCGCGCGTGCGTGTGTGTGTGTGCATGTGTGCGTGTGTGTGTGCGCACACGCGTGTGTGCGTGTGTGTGCGTGCATGCGTGTGTGTGTGTGCGCGTGCGTGTGTGTGCGTGTGTGTGTGCATTCAAGTTTAATCTGACATCTATTCTCTCAGCAGCTTCCAGGTGTGCAGCACAGTAGTTAACTAGTCGCCATGCTGTGCATCGATCCCAGAACTCCCTCATCCCGCATCACTGCACCTGTGTCCCATGGGCCCACGTCTCCCATCTCACCCACCCCAGCCCCTGGCAACCCCATCCCACTCTCTGCTCCTGTGAGTTTGACTTTTAGATTCCACATATGAGTGGGATCATGCAGTATTTGCCTTTGCACATCTCACTTATTTTGCTTAACATAATGTCTGGGCTGATATACATCCCTCCCACGTGCACAGGCCCTTCCCCAGGCCTCGCCTGCACGGAGCTTCCTAATTGGGAATGACCGTTCTAACAGGTCTGAGGTGTGGATTTGCCAGTCTGTGATCAGTGAGGCTGCACACCTGTTCACATACCTGTTGACCATTTGAATTTCTCCCTTTGAGAAGGTCACTTTAGGGCCTTTACTTGTGTTGGCAGAACTGGGTTCCTGTGGTGAAGCCCCTCCTTGCTGGTGTCATGGGGCTGCTCTACGAGCCACACTGTCCGTCCATGGTCAAGCCGGCAAAAGGGCATTACATGTTTCTCACACTTGGGATCTCCGACTTCCTCCTCCGCTAGCAGCTGGAGAAAGCTCTGCTTTTAAAGGGCTTGTGCGATTGGGTCAGGCCACCTGGGCAGTCTCCCAATCTCCAGGTCAGCTGAGCTGCGAGACAAAGCCTGATCTGGAAATAACACTCACCATAGTCACGGGTGGGTACACCTGGGTGTAGAACTCTTGGAAGCCACGTGAGAAATCTGTCCACCATCTGCCCTGAGCCAGGTTCCTCGGCTCCTTACAGCTACACACTAAGCAGGGACGGGAGGTGGACGCCGCTGAGCTCAGCTGGGGTGTGAGGCGTTCAGGTAGCCTTGGCCACGCTCATTGCTGCCGCTTACTGGCTGCCTCTCGTGCTGTCGAGTGATCAGCCACAACGGACTTGGCTGACGGGCTTTATCTCAGCTTCGAGGCTGGCCTTGGCTCGGCCGGGAGTGGGAGGGCCCTTGTGTCATCTACTGACTGACCTCCGCGCCCTTGCAGCTCCTGCGTTCAGTGCGTAGCTGCTGACACGCCCCAGCCTGCCAGGCCACGCTGAGCTCACACTGAGCTACGGTGAGGGTTTGAGCTCCACTGTGGAGGGTGGAGTGACAGGATCTCAAGGCTGGGGTGCAAAGGGATACATGGAAGGAAGGAAATGGACATGACACCCATTATGCCTTGATGCCTGCTACACAGGCATTTATGCTGCCCACAGGCTTTGGTCTCACGCTGCCAGGTGGATGCCGAGTCCCCTTTAATAAATAAAAACCCAAGCTCAGAGAATCCAGGTCACTGACCAGGGATGGCACAGCAGGAGGAAATGAAACCTGACAGTGTGAAGCCCCTCACCCCCACCAGCCTCAGCCTTGACAGTTATCACCCACTGACTGGACATCCCACTCCGACCAGGAGCACGTGGCCTGGACACAGAGATAAAACATCCCTTTGCATAGAGGAAGTTGAGAGCTTCAGGGTCAGGGGTTGGTTGCTCCCGGGTTTGATTCCTGATTGTTTCAAAGTCCCTGCTGCCTGTGAATAAGCCTGGTTGGCTAGGGAGCCAGTTCCTGCAGTCCGTGGAGGCCCAACCCTGGGAGGGGGCCAAGCCTCGGGGAGGGAGGCCCAGCCCCTGGGAGGCAGCTAATTTGATCTGAGGCTGGATTTCCTCCTGGTGCCCAGGTGTCAGGGCAGATAACACAGGAGGGCGGAGAAAGTTCAGTCAACCCTCTCATTCTTGTTGGGCTAATTAGCATATAGATGAGGGTGGCTCCCCAAACCTTTCTCCCGAACTGCCTCTGGTCTGTGTGCAGAGTGAGGGCTCTGCTCTGGGCGGCTGCCCCCACCCCCAACCCCAGGCCTTCCAGGCTCTCTCAGAAGAAGCCTGAGGGAGTGCATTGATGAGAGGGGCGTCTGTGGACCTAATAATTGTTAGCACCACCCCTCAGCCAGTTACTGGGCATTATTCCCAGGTTGCTTGGGCTTCTGATGATTAGGGCCTGATGTTGGCATTCAAGACCCCTGGGAGTCAGCTCTCCTGCATCCTTTCCCTCCTCTCTACCAGGCTGTGCATGGATCCTGGCTGTGGCAATTGTGGGGAAAGGGATTGGACTCTAATGTGGAAAGAGGACTCGCTGTGCCATGGCTTCCCAGCAGCGAGCACCTCTCCCACCTGTGGCATTGCTGTGTCCAAGGCAGGAGCCTGGGAAGCTGGCCTTCGGGAATTGCCTCCCCTTCATTCCCACTAACTAGGCCCGGGCACATGCAGCACAGTGTTCGCCTGGTGGTGGTTTTGAAGTTTCCACACACTCTGATCAGGGCTGAGATTGAGTCTGCAACTGAGGTACATGCCCTTGACCTGAATTGAACCCAGGACCCTTCAGTCCTAGGGCCCATGCTCTATCCACTAAGCAAAAGGTTTTATTTCCCACATTTTTCTTTCTGAGTAGACTGTAACAACATGAAATCCTGCATATAAGAAGAGATCTTTAAAAAAGAAAGAAAGAAACAAACAAACAAACAAACACCCCTAGAGTAAATATATGAGCACTCTAAAAAGGATGGACAGGGACATTAGCCTTAGAATCTTTTTTTTTTATTAAATCTTTATTGTTCAGATTCCCCTAGAGTAAATTGAGCACTCTAAAAAGGATGGACAGGGACATTAGCCTTAGAATCTTTTTTTTTTATTAAATCTTTATTGTTCAGATTATTATT
>NW_005358241.1:72672-76375 GCF_000412655.1 Myotis brandtii
TCTTTGTTTGGGGTTTGGAGGTGCCCAGATGAGGCCCAGCTGTGAAGCAATGCAAGCTGCTGTGGGGCCTTGGACCTTCTTTTGGAAGTTCTGGGTCTCTCTGATTCAGTTGCAGTTTGTTAGGTAATTTTCAGGTTGCAAAGGGCCAGGCCTTTCATATGCAAAAGCCTCTGTGCACAGCTTGGGTGGGGTGGGGTCTCAGGGGATCAACAGGGCGGAGCAAGCAGCTATGGCTGCTCCTCAGTCCTACCCTAAGAGGCCCTGCGTCTCAGTGTCCCGGTAATCGCTGCAAGCATCTCTGAGAGAAAGCCGCCCTCGAGTTCTGCCCGATGCCAGACAGTCCAATTTCTCCCCGTATGAGTCTGGGTCCCCAGAGACTCACCCGGAACTGGAGTTCAGAGCAATTGGGAGCTTGAGACTCCCTCCCGATTGAAAAAGACAACCACGTCCTCAGCTGCCAGCCCTCTCCAAGTGTGCCGCGTCCTCTAGCCTTAGAATCTTATCTCACACTAACTCAGCACAGCAAAATGGCCTTTGGTTCTGAGTGGCACAAAAAGCCCACACAGAGCAGACACAGAGGATTCCCGATGTTCATAAACCAGTGAATTGCAATCAGTAACCAAAGTTACATCACAGACACACAGACAACTCTCACTAGCTAAGATTCCTGATATCTGGCACCCTGAGGGAGAGAGCAGGAAGAGTGCCCAAGATTAAGAATTCTCAGCAGCTGCTGGGACGTTCCTGCAATCTCTGCTATGTGTTCAGCCTGCCACAAATATCTAGGCCCCTCAAAGCAGGATGTGCCCCATATTTAAAGAAATTAAATCAAACAACAGAGACACAAAACATCAACAGAAGCACTCTTATATACAATATTTATAGGCACACACAACCCACAGATAAAAGCTTCACACCATGCTCTTTGTCCAGCCACAGACATCACAGAATGCCCTGCATAAAAAACCCCACAGAAGCAGAGCAATGTCTCCTGTCCCAGTTCAGGGACTGTCCTTCCCTTCCCCGCCCGTCACTTAGGTTTATATATATATAAATAACTTCTCATATCTTCTCCATCTACTACCCAGAGTCCATGTAGGTCCAGTTCCTAGCAGAGAGGGACCTGTGCATCTCATACCTGCATAAAAAAACACCAAAGCAGAACAATGTCTCCTGCTCCTGGTTCAGTGACAGTCCCCCCTACCCCCAAACCTCAGCATTCTCCCCAATGGACTATCCAGGGTGCAGGAAGCCACTGCATGCCAACACTATCATGAACGCAGGAGGCCAATGGACCTTGAGCGTTAACAGGGCTTACGCTAGGCACCTCATGTTGAGATCATGGTGACTCAAAGCAATTTCCTGATCTGATAGCCTCCAAGTAAATGCTTACTGGACCTTATTGATCTTTACTGACCTTTGAGACTGTCTGTCTGCTACGTTCCTGCCGTGCTTTACTGAGGGCAAGATGTGTGTTTAAAACTGAACAAAAGTGGACTAGGCCAGGACTCAGTGTGTCTCTTCAAGAAAGAGGCTCCACCTGGCCCCCACCCCTTAATAATTCATATTTTTTAAAAAGTATATTTTTATTGATTTCAGAGAGAAAGGGAGAGGGAGGGAGAGATAGAAACATCAATGATGAGAGAGAATCATTGATCGGCTGCCTCCTGCACACACCCCTACTGGGGATTGAGCCTGCAACCCAGGCATGTGCTCTTGACCAGAATCGAACCTGGGACCCTTCAGTCCGCAGGCCGACACTCTATCCACTGAGCCAAACCAGCCAGGGCAATAATTCATATTTTTGTCTAGCATTTTCATTTGTGCGTCAGCCCCTCCTTCAGATCCTAAACCTCGCAGTGCAGGTCGCGGCTCCAGTTGAATGTCTTTTCTAGGCCTAGAATTTTTGTTTCCCATCTTCAGAAAGTTCTTTGTGGCTATTCTATGTGTCCTATGTGCTCAATCCCCCCTCCTAGAGATTTCTTGCACTTCCCAAGATCCGCTGTGTCCCTCTTGGGAGAACAGAACTGCAAATCAGAACTCCACACTCTCTTCATGTCTAGGACACATCCCAGTCATATACACTCAACCTCTGAGAATACCCAACCACCAAGGTAGTACTTATGTCCAATTTCCCACCTTGGCCCATGCATGAAGTTTGCCAGGTTGCCGCATTGTGTACCTGTTCCCCCTGCACGCCCCCCTCCCCCTCACACCTCCCACCCTGCCCATGACATTTTTGCCATCTTTTGAAGAAAAATAGTCCCAGGCCTGTTCTATGGTGTCCACGAAGAGATGGGACTCAGACAAAGAGGCCACCCAAAATCGGGTAGGACACGTCTCTCCTTCAACCAGACCCCCTTCTCCACATGCACAAAGATCCTGGACGAGCCTCCAAATAGTGAGAAATGCTCACCTGTCTGAATTAAAATAATGGAGACAGAAGTATGGAGAAAATGAGACTTTTAATATGTTCTCGAGAGCAGGTTTCTGTCCAGTTGTACAGGCACACCTTGGGCAGTGAACACAGCCTATTTATTCAGTCCTTCCTCCAGTTCCTCATTGGCTGAGCACTATGGGGTCACCTGTTTCCTCATATGTTACCTAGGTCTTGCTGTCTCCCATTGGGCCATTTAAAAGATTGGGCTGAAGCCTTTTCTAGTTGCCTCCACTTCCCCCTGTCTAGTTGAGGCAGGTACCTTGGGGGTTTCCACCATGATGCTGGCCATGTCCACTGTTCTTTGTTCGTACATCCTGTTCCCTCTTCCCTGCGTTCTGTTTGCTCTGGGGAGATCCAGCGGCTGTTTCCCTCAGAAGCCGACCGTGCTGGAGGTGGGTCTCAGAGGCCACTTCCTACATCACTGGTGTCCTTGTTCTTCTATGGACCTCAGGGCCTCCAAGTCCATTAGAGGGGCCCTAACAATGTGGGAGCAGAAGACTGCAACCCTGTTCCCTCCGTTCAGGTGCATCCTCGGCTCCTGGCCCTTTCCGGAGACCAGCTATATCCACCTAGGACTGTGGTCAGCAAACCGCGGCTCGCGAGCCACATGCGGCTCTTTGGCCCCTTGAGCGTGGCTCTTCCACAAAATACCACGTGCAGGCGTGCACGTATAGTGCGATTGAAACTTTGTGGCCCATGCGCAGAAGTCAGTATTTTGTGGAAGAGCCAGTATTTTGTGGAAGAGCCACACTCAAGGGGCCAAAGAGCCGCATGTGGCTCGTGAGCCGTGGTTTGCCGAGCTGCAGTTTGCCGACCACTTGTAGGTGAATAAGTGCATCAGGCCAAAATGTCCCGCATCTGGCAATGAGGCCAGATCATTTTAGACTGAGATTGTTTTAGACTATTTTAGGTTTTTCTGAAAAAGGAGGTCATTTTCATGATACTGTGTTGATGGCACTTGGTGTAAATGGACAGTATGGCCTCCCCAGATCCTTATCCCATGTGCGCAGTTTCTCCTCACCAGGTCTGTTAGCCAATGTGTCTTACCTGTCATTATGGGTGTTGAACACTGTGCCTTAGCGCTGCTGAGGAGGCAGGAGAGGCTCCCACCACCACCGCCGTACTGGCAGCCATCAGCCTGGCTTGTGGCTGAGCAGAGCTCCTCCCATGTGAGAGCGCCCTGACCACCCGAGGGCAGCTCCTGCATTGAGCATCTGCCCCCTGGTGGTCAGTGTGTGTCATAGTGACCAGTCATTCCCAGTC
>NW_005358241.1:76639-78635 GCF_000412655.1 Myotis brandtii
TCCCCACTGGGGTGCCTGGCCAGCCTGGATGAGGGGCTAAGGGTTTTCAGGCTGGCCAAGCCCGCCAGCAACTAAAGCTCCCAGCCTCTCCTTTTTTTCTTTTTCTTTTTTATTCTGGGATTTATTTACCTTCTATAATTGAAACTTTGTTGCCGCTCCAGCTCCGAGGCCACGGTCTGCTGAAAGCAGGTATCTGGGGTTTGTTTAGCTTCTATAATTGCAACTTTGTTGCTTAGAGTGGAGCTCAGAGCCCAGCCGCAGCAGGGAGGAAGCTTGGCTTCCTCCATCACTGGAGCAAGCAAGCCTCCTGCTCGCTTCAGATGCGTGGCTGCCGGCCACCATCTTTGTTGGCGATTAATTTGCATATCTCGCTGATTAGCCAATGGAAAGCATAGCAGAGGTACGGTTAATTTCAATCTTTGTCTATTATTAGATAGGATTCTGTGGGGCAGAGTGGTTTTGTAGCCTGAGGCCTGGCTGCACTGCACCGTTTGATCATGTAAGTTTACAGGTAGCATGACTTACGGGGAACGCCTGCGCTTCCTCTGGGAGGGCTGGAGTCGGAGTAGCCAAAGCCAGACACACATGTGCCACAGGCTTACATGCCTGATCCCATAAACCCCGACCCCAGCCCCAGTCAGCTTCCTGGTTGGGGACACTTTGTTTCCACATCATTGAGGGGAAATTGTGTCCTTGTGCATTCCACTGGGAGGGACACCTGGAAGGTGTACCTGGTTTCTCCCGGCCCCTCCCAGGTGCCTGACCCCCTGCAGGGTTTTCCTCTGTGTCCTTTCACCGTAGTCACTGTCCCTATGGGGAGTCAGCCTTGCTTGAGTCCTGTGAATCCTCCTAGTGGATCATCAAGCCTGAGGGTGGTCCTGGGAACCCCATCACGTGGCTTAGGGCGGCTTGTGCGTCTCTCTCCCTGAGGCATCCTGGAATGCAAAGCATGTACTCGCCGGGGGTCCCAGCCAGGAATGGCATCAGCCTGGTGACCGGAGAAGACAGTGGCCTGGAGAGGCAGCAAGTGCAGGGGTGCCCTGAGCTGGTGTGGGGCAGCCAGACCCTGGAGGCAGCCCTGGCTGCAGGAAACACTGCTCCCAGGGCCTTGCCTACAGATGGAGGCCGCAGCCCTGCTCACTGTGGTCTGGCAGAGAGAGAGCCAAGGTCACCAGCCTGGTCTGCAAGGGCTTCTCGCTGGCAGATCCACAGGAAGCTCCAGGGCAGATGGTCTGCAGGCTGCACTGGGGCCTACAGGGCCGGGGGTGCAGCTGTGCTCAGGCCTGTAGGCCTCATGGAGGCTGAGGTACAGGGTGCGGTGAGGCTGCTCTGAGCCTGCTGACCTGGGCCCAGATGCACAGCCGCAGCAGAGATCACCAGAGGGTGGAGCTAGTGCAACTTGGACTCTAAGTCCCTAGGCCAGTGATGGCGAACCTATGACTCACGTGTCAAAGGTGACACGCGAACTCATTTTGGGTGACACGCATCGACAGAGATAAAAAATTTCATAATTCAAATATCTGTCTCTCGAAACGGCCAGAGTTGGGCATCACTCAAGTAATATTAATACTCACGTTACTCATGATCAATAATGCAATTCTAAAACCGGATGTAAACCTGTACATCGGTGTTGCGTAGCAAAGATACATAGTGAAAACATCCAAGATGCATTGTTCTAATATTGACATTAATATAAAAAGGTTAAGAATTGCACTATAAAGAGATTAATCTTTATTCATGACATTTTATTTTTACTCGAGTGACAAAATGCCCAATTCTGGAAACGGCCTCATTATTGTCAACATGTGCCTCAGGTAAGCTTCCCGTGCGTTCGGGTGCATTCGGCAAACGGACGTACTTGATCGCCATGTTCGTTAGGAGACAGGAGTGGGAGGGTTAGAAGAAAAAGATATACAGTGCAACAGTGCTCAATGAGACATTCTGCATGTCAGATAATTGATTACAGCACCATATATTTGTTGGTTATACATACTAT
>NW_005358241.1:79190-80713 GCF_000412655.1 Myotis brandtii
TTAGCAGACAAACTTCAGCACCAAAAAAGTCACTAATTTCTAGTTTTCGTACCATTTGATTATCATTGTTTTTATTATTTTTTCCTAAATGTACATTGTTTTTCTGTTTTTGTTCATTTTATACATATTTTTTGGTTGATTTTTCTTTGTTAAATGGCATTTAAATATATAAAATAAATATCAAAAATATAAATCTTTTTTTTACTATGGTTGCAAATATAAAAAAATATTATGAATATTTTTAAAATATATTTTATTGATTTTTTACAGAGAGGAAGGGAGAGAGATAGAGAGCCAGAAACATCGATGAGAGAGAAACATCGATCAGCCGCCTCCTGCACATCTCCCACTGGGGATGTGCCCGCAACCCAGGTACATGCCCCTGACCGGAATCGAACCTGGGACCTTTCAGTCCGCAGGCCGATGCTCTATCCACTGAGCCAAACCGGTTTTGGCTATTATGAATATTTCTATGTGTGACACGGCACCAGAGTTAAGTTAGGGTTTTTCAAAATTTTGACACGCCGAGCTCAAAAGGTTCGACATCACTGCCCTAGGAGATGCTTAGAAAGAAAGAGAGGGAAGTAGGGCTGTCCTTGTAAAGCAATTTTCCAACTGTAATAAATAATAAAAAGCACTTATTTGAACAAAAGGATCTGCAGCCTGGGGTACAGATTGAGGTAGCAACCTGAATTGTGTTCCACCGGGACAAAGGGGAGACCACCTCTTATAGTGAAAGTTCCTGCCAAGGTTCCCAGTTAGGTCTGTTTTATGTAATGAGGCACCAAATTGTGCAGGTCTGATTGGATGGGACAGGTCTCAGTCCATTGGTAGCAAGATGAAACCAGGGTTTCCCTGCAGTGTTTGACTCAGAAGGTGTAAACAGTGCAGAGCGTTCAGTCTGAGGTTCTTCCCAGGTGTGAGAAGCTAGACCCTTATTATTCATAAACTGTGGGCCCTCTGTGGACCTTGGAGACTTCACCTCAGCAGATAAATTCCTTCGTGGGGTCCACATCCTATTAGTAGGAGGGTAGGTGGGGGTGGAGCTCAGGTGCCAGGCAGCCTCTGTGGGTGGCATCCGGCTGCAGAGGTCCAGGCTGGTTGGCTGCCCAAGAGAGGCCATGCAAGCATGCAGCCTCCTCCCACCTCAAGGTGGGTGCTGTGGTGGAAGTTGGCAGGCTCAGGAGTACAGAATGGATGGAATAAATGCCCTTCCTCTCCCTGTTTGCAAGACTGGGTCTGGTTCTGTAAAGACAAACTGGAAGCGGAGTCACGGGGCAGGGGAAGTGTAAAGAAGGGCTGAGTGGGGCCTGCAGACCACCACCCAGGACAGAGTGCACACTCCTGCCCCAAGCCCCAGCTTGCCCTGCCCCCCTTCCCCAGGACCCCTTCTGCCTTGGTGCTGGGCTCCGGCATCCTCATTTCTCTGCCGCGTCGTGGGAGCTGGTTCCACCCAGGAACACTCTCTCCTCCCGGAGCTGGTGGGCCGGTGTGGTCACCCCCCCCCCCCCCCCCCCCCGGCC
>NW_005358241.1:80777-82533 GCF_000412655.1 Myotis brandtii
TTTTTTTTTCCTTTTCCATACAGCCCTGGAGTTGGGCAATGTGCACGTCTGTGTTTTTGTTTTCACTCCGGGTGGTTTATGAAATCTGCTCATTAGGGCGCTGTCCTCTCCCCACCTCCAGCCTGCCCTTCCACCCCTTTTTCCGCTCAGTGTAGCTCTTTCCCCGACACCTCCTTTGGGGAGGATATGGGTGCACCCCCTCCCCCCCAACATACATTCACGCAGGTGAAAACAGGTTCCTGCCGCCTGATTCTCAATCCCGGCATTGCAGTAGGAGGTCCCGCTGTGGGGGGAGGCAGGAGAAATCTCTGCCCCCCCCCCGCCCCCCCCCCCGTGTCCGCTGTGTCTGTGTGTGCCCTGTGGCTCTCACTGCAGACCTGCCGACCTTGCTCCTGCCTCACCCTCCCTGCACAGCACCAGCCTCAGGCAGCTGCCCTCACCTGCCAGGTCGGTGAAAGGCTGGGTCTGGGCCCACCCTTCCCAGGCATCCCAGGCCCTGGCAGACGCCAGGCACATGGGAGGAGCTGAGTGAGCAACTGTTTGTGCAGAGGTGATGTGCTGCCCACACTGGGTGGGGCCTCTTGCCTTTCATACTCCACAAAGCACAGCAGTTCCTTTTTAACTTAGCATTCGTTTGTTTTATACATGTGGCTTTGCAGCAACTTCTTTTTGGAGCAATGTGATTGGAGAAGGGGCCGTGCACAAATGACAGAGACGAGACAAAACATAATAATTTGGAAATATTGGGGCCAGGCGGGAAGCCCAACACAAGGAGAAGGACTTCCACTCGCGCCCAGGCCTCGCCAGCCTTTTATTCAACTTTGGTTACACATAAAGCCCTTAGGCAGGTAATTGCAGTAACAGACAGACTATCTTAAAGGTCAGTAAATATTAGAAGGATTTACTCTGAGACTATTTGGTCAGGAAATTGCTTGAGCCCCCATTGTCAGGACTAGACAATCGGTGCATAGCTCTGGCCCTTGCCAGGGCTCAAGGTTCACCAGCATTCTGGGATCCTTGTTTGCACTTCTCTGCTAGTGAAGACAATGGATGGCTTCCCACAGAGCAAGGCTAAATGTATCTTAAAAACAAAAGAAGGAAGACAGCACAGTAGGGAGCGATGCAGGTGAGCAGATGATTTGGGACCAGTGTCATTTCTTCAGGTTGAGAGCTGAGCTCTGTGCAGACAGAGCTGGCGAGGCCCCAGCAGCTGGAGACAGTGCTGGCGGGTGTGTCCACAGTGGACGTGTCCCGTGTGTTGGGGGCCAGGGAGGGAGTGGGAAGGGAGGAGCTTCTCCAGGAGCAGATGTGCCCAGGCTCCGACAAGCCTGGCTGGTCAGCTGGCCACAGAGGCCGGGTCTTGGCTGCACCGATGAGATGTTCGGCAGGAGCTGAGTCATGCAGGCATCGTGCGCCTGGAGGAGCGCGCCTCTCTTCCAGCCACAGTGTGTGCGTGTAAGTCGGGAAAGCAAGCCAGCGGCTGCATCCACTCCCGTCCTCCTGCCCTGCGCTGGGTCCTTCTCCCGTCCCAGCCTCCATGTCTCCCCACCTGGAAACCTGCGTTTTGGTCTCAGAAGCTCTGGTTGGCACGTGTGGCAGGGAGCTTTGGAGGGGGCACACTGGGCCCGGATCCTGTCCCCCATTTCCCACGGGTTCCCACCGCTGGTCAGCTCCTCATGCCACCCATCCCGTCCTCCGCCTCGGGGCTGTGTCTGTGCGTGGCTGGCAGCCATGGCAGCCGCGCTGGGGTGGCGGG
>NW_005358241.1:82787-85197 GCF_000412655.1 Myotis brandtii
CAGCCCGGCCCGCAGGCCAGCATCTCCCTGACGCACGCAGACACACCGACCGTGCTCATCCACGTCGCTAAGGAACTGAGGACGGCCAACTGCGTCCTGAGCACAGCGTCCGGCACCAAGAAGAGGCCGTGCCTTCCCTCCCCAGACAGCACGTGGCCGCTGCTCCCGCCCCGCAGGCCCCGCCTTCATCCCAGAGCCCCGCCCCCACCTCAGGCCCTGCTGCAACGCAGGCCTCCGAGCGCATCCAGCCCACCAGCCCCTCATCTCATTGCAGCTGAGACTGGGCGGGGAAACACAGCTCCTGCGGCCGCTCCTGGCTGCTTCGGAAAGCCCAGCTGCCACTCCTCCCTCACAGCAGCCCGCCCCCCTCTGAGCTGGGCAGCTGTGGAGCGGGCTCCCTGGCCCACAGCCCGCGGCTACACTTTGGGAGCTTTATAAGTGGGTAGTTAGACACAACTAAGCTGTATGACCTTATAGTTGATTAAGTTATGCTACAAACAAAGGTACTCACCATGTTCTGAGTTACTCACTACCTTTTACCTTGCCTGAGGCATTATTTACCTGCTGCCCCTAAGAGTTAAGTGTAACTTGTTGTGCTCCTGCAAACCCACAGTCGCACTACTGGACACCCCTAGCCCTGGCCCCTGTGGCGGTGGGAAGCCCTGAGACCAGGTGTAGAGGCCCCTGGAATGGTCCCAGGGGCAGTGATGGTCCCAGTGCACACCTGCCCAGCTGCTAGCTGCTAGGACCAAGGCAGAGGAAGGGCAGAGAGAGAGGAAGCCCATTCTGGCTTTACCTGTCCCAGCCCTGCTCCCTCTTCCCAGGCAGCCAGGTCATATAGCTGCCACGTGAGATTTAAGAGGAAGGCTGTACAGAGATCAGCATGCAAAGTGAGAGGATCCAAGTGAGACAGGATAGTAAGAAGCTAGGAAAATTCCTAGGCAAGTGGAATGGGGAAACTGAGACAAGATAATTAAACAAGGCCAGTTTGGACAGCTTGCAGCCAGCTAGTGAATCACAAGACCTCTCCCCTCACCAAGGATACTTGAGGGCAATTGGTTTATACCCTCCTCTCTAACAGAACACAGAGCTTAATCGCCTGGCCCGGGAGACAGAGGACAGAGACCCAGTGAATGCCATTAGTGCCAGCCAGACCCAAGGACATATGCAGTCAGGGGAACAAATAACAAAACCCCAGACAGACCCCAGATAAAAGTAAAACAGTAAAGCACACCAAAGAATAATCCCAAATTCCACTTCACTCATTTTGATGCATCAGCATCTTA
The DNA here is from genome assembly GCF_000412655.1 of Myotis brandtii. NCBI lineage: Eukaryota > Metazoa > Chordata > Mammalia > Chiroptera > Vespertilionidae > Myotis > Myotis brandtii. Next base: position 84,074 of record NW_005358241.1, read on the forward strand.
GTAACGCACCTGGGAAGCTGATGAAGATTCTGCTGAAACCCTCCTCTAAGACTCGCACCTACAGAAGAGATAAAACCCCAAAACAAGGTGGGTTCATTCCAGAGCACACCACGCCCCTTCTCGGGCATGAACTTGTTCCTTCTTCTTTAACGTGAGGGTCCCCAATGAGCCTGGCAGCTGGGGCAGCAGGCGGCTGCTTTCCAAGGCCCTTTTGCTCTGACTCCCCGTGAGCTGACAGCAGCCGCCCTGGTGCTGCTTTCCCGGGGCATTTCTAGGGAGCTAAGCAGCCGGCCTGGGCTCTCTCCTGCTGCTTCTGCTACCCTAAGCCCTTCCTTCATTCCACTGTCCCCGGCTTTCATAAACATGCTCTCAAAGTCACCAGGGCTGCTGCTGTGACATCTTTCCTGCAGGAAGTCAAGGACCCACACACTGCCGGTGGCCTAAAGCAGACCTGCGCCGGCTGGTCCCCTTCCTGTAACACAAGGAGAAGCACTCCGCTGGTTTTTGGTGCAATATCAGACTGCCCGTCGTTCAAGGAGGAATGTCCAAACAGAACAGGGAAGCCATGCTACGAATGTGCTAGCAGGAAGCAATCAAGCCTGGCTTTATTAAATCATTAAAGCATTAATAAGTTATCTTAACTGTTATAAATAAATGCACAAAACAGAATAAAATGTCTCTAAAAATTAAACAAAATAAATAATGCAAAATAATGATTTAAAATAAGTAACTTAAACAATTTATTACATGCTAAAGTTGTATTTCAAATTGGGCTTGAAATGTGGATTCAAAACCAGCAAATATATTTAGCACTACATCGGGCCCAGGTTTTACGCCCACGTGGGCTGGATCTGCCTGGCCGTGCCATTGGCCTTGCTTCCTGGCTGCAGTGGTCCTCGTGGTGGCTCTTGGACTCTGTGGGTGTAAAGCCACCACGTGAGGCATAGAGCCTCTGTGGGGACCTGCCCCTCACACCATCTGGGCTGAGCCTTCGAATCCCGCTCTGTGCCCAGACCTGACCCAGTGGACTCGCAGGGGCTGCTTGGAGAGGCAGGGGAGTGAGGGCAGGTTGATTGGTGAGAGGAGCAGTCAGACAACCTCCTGCTCCTGCCCACGCCCCCCCT
>NW_005358241.1:85347-91139 GCF_000412655.1 Myotis brandtii
GGCTGCTCTGTGCTCTGTGCTCCATGGGGCTCTGGGTTGCAAGCTTTGCGTTCCCTCCTTCCTGGGACATGTCCCTGTCTCCTCACTCTTGCTCCTTGGGGAACTGGCCCATGTATTTGACCGCAGCTCTGTTTTCTGGGGAACCTGTGCTAAAGCACATGCGCACTACATGACAGGTGTGGCTCTGGGCACTGGGGACCCAGCAAGCGCACAGCAGAAAGACATCTCTGTCCTTATAAAGGTAGCACTTTAGGCAATAAACAAATCAGTAAGTTACAGGCACGGTCAGAAAGCTGTGAGTGTTATGAGAGAGCTAAAGTGGGGCCCAGGGTTGGGAATGCCAAGGGATAGGAGGGGAGCTATTTTATATTGAGCCCAGGGTGGTCCAAGCAGGCCTCAACACTAGGCTGACATATGAACACAGACCTGAAGTAAGTGACAGGCAGAGCTCGTGGAGACCAGGGGAAGCGTGTCCCAGGTGTGGAAACAGAGGGGCAGAGGCCCTGACAGGACCGAGCTGGCATGCCCCAGGCCTAGGAGGGAAGCCAGAGGGGCAGGAGCAGGGCGAGGGGGGGCAGCGCAGCATCACGAGAGGCCCGACCATGTTCGTGGGGCTGGGGAGGCGGAGATCCAATGGCACATGGCAGTGATGCAGTGAGAGGTGACGGTGGCTCCCACCAGTGTCCGCCAGGCAAGTTGGTGGCCAAATTCTGAATAGAATTTGAAGTAAAACCAGAAGGTGTTAGCTTTAAGCATGAGAGGAGGAAGGAGGCAGGGCCGACTTCAAGGTATTTGGCCTGAGCCCTGGGAAGATGCAATTGCATTAACCACAGTGATGCGGGCTGGCTTTGAGGGAGGGGTCACGAATCTGACTGTGCCTAGTGAGTCTGAGATGCAAGTGGGAAGGGTGGTGCATGGGGGCTGCAGGTGGGGCGGTGGGGATCTGAGTGGAGATTGTGTACAGTTCTGCTTGTGTCCTTACTGCTTCCACTTTATGTTTGTGAGTTATTGGTGTTGTTGCATGTGCCAGTTTATTTATTTTGCTGTATAGCATACTATTTTAGGAACATACCTCAGTTCATTTACCCATTCTACTTCAGGTGGTCATGCGGATCGTGTCTGATATGTGACTAACATGGATATTTTTGCAGTATATGTATATACTGGAGCACATATGCCCACACTTGTGTGGCCTATCGATCTGGACTTGAAAACTCTAGGTTAGATGAGCATATTTTCAATTTTATTAAATAAGGCCAAACTGCTGTACAAAGTGGCTGCACCGGTTCACACTCCCCTCTCCCCCCACCCGCCATTGGCAGCAGCTGAGCTGTGGGCCACTGCTTGCTGACACTTGATACTGCCAGACTGTTCATGCTTGCCAATTAGTAGGCATTCAAATGTGCTCTAATTGTGCTTTTCTAATTTATTTCTGATGTATGTATTACTGTTTCAATATGTCCTTAAAAGATATTAGCTGTAATAAAGACAAAAAGAAACACTCTAAAGTTCCAAAGATCAATAAAAACTGGGGAAAGGAGGCGGGAGGCGTGGGAGTAAACACGCACCTGGTTCCCATCGCTCCCTGCAGCCTGAGTGACCTTTGGGGCCTTGTCCATGTGAATATAAGAATTATCAAAGGCCCTTGGAAGTGCCACTGGAAACTTCCTGTTTTACTTCCTTAGTTCTGCTTGTAAGAGACAAAGAGGCTAAGACTATGAAGGGGCAGAATTGGTGGAGATGGTATGGCTTTAAGTAGGGGCTGGTAGCATAATTCAGTTCCCTTAACATGGGGTCACACTGCTGCAGACCTCCCAGCCCTTCCTGGAGACTGGCTGTCCGAAGCACGGGAGCAGGAAGTCTCCCAGCGCTGGCCGTGCCTGAGCCAGAGCACAGCGGCTAAGGATATGCTGTGAGCAGCAGGTCCCGCCTGGTGTCACTCTCCTTGGGGGCAGTGCAGTCTAGGGGGGCTCCTGCCACTGTCCTGGAGGTGCTGCCTCTCCTTTGCTTAGTGAACTTTTCCAGTTGTATTTCTTTGTAAACAACAGAATTCCAGAGTAACTTCAGCCTCTAGGTGGACATCAGCAACCTCCAACTGTATCCATGAACAGAAGGAAATGTGAAAGAAACACAATCATGGTGAAAAAGTATAGCACAGCTCTCTGAGGGCTGGGTGCATCAATAACGATAGGAAGATTTAGTGATATAATCAGTGGGATGACAAGGCTGATAAATCAAACTGTGTCCTGCAGACTGAGAAACCGTGTTCTTTCCAGTGCCCACGAGACACTTACAAAAATATTTCACTCATTAGGCAACAGGCAGAAAAATTTTCCAGTAAACTCCTTCTAATAGAAATGGTGCTTTGACCCAGAGCAGTGAAAATAAAGATGAATAAAAGTAAAAAGAAGAACCTCCACCGTGTGAAAATGAAAGATAAACACAAAATACTGCAATCATTTCCGAAGTAACTTTGGAATCAAAGAGAAATTCCAGATTATAATTGCTGATGCTAAAATAACCAGCAATCTGCCCTAGTCGGTTTGGTTACGTGGGTAGAGCTTTGGCCTGTGGACTGAAGTGTCCCGGGTTCAATTCCAGTCTAAGGCACATACATCTGTTGCAGGCTCAATCCCGTCACCGGTCAGGGTGCGTGCAGGAGGCAGCCCATTGATATGTCTCTCTCACATGGATGTTTCTCTCTTTGTCTCTCCTCCCTTGCACTCTCTCTCTCTCTCTACAAAAAAAAAAAAGGATAAATATTCTCGGGTGCAGATTAAAAACAACAACAACAAAAACCCCCAAACCCAGCAATCTGAAAACCCTATATATCAAGACTCAGGAGATCTCTCAAAGTTATATTTAAGCAACTTCATGATTCTAAATGCTTTCAATATTAGATAGAAAAGAGAAAGCTTTTAATTCAAGTTAAAAAGAGCCAAATAAAGTAAACTTAAGAAAAACAGAACAAAGGAATTAATATATAGGAATAAAAATTAATGAATTAAAAACCCTAAGCCCTAAATACATCTTAGAACTGGTTCTTTGAAACCCCCAACTAAAGAGAGAAATCACTAGTTAGTCCTGCTGGCCCAGCCTCTTCTCCAGGACGCACATGATCCATGGCACTGCAGGCAGCACGGCCCCGGCAGACCAGGGCAGCGCGCACGCTCACACTCCCTCAAGCACCCAGGAAACTCTCCTCAGATGCAAGTGAGTGGACTGGAATGGATTTGGTCTAATTATTAAAAAGAAGCTAAACAGAAATTATGAAACTGAAAAGTATAATAGTTAGAATAAAAGATTCACTAGAGAGTTTCTACAAAGATTTGAGCAGGCAGAAGGAAATACCAGTGAACTTGAACATAGAGAAATTGGTATTTCCCAATCTGAGGATCAGAAAGAAAAAGGAATAAAGAAAAATGAACAGAGCCTAAGGAACCAATGAGACATCATCAAACAGACCAAATCAACATTCACATTTGGGAGTATCAGAGAAGAAGAGGAGAGGAAGGAAGAAGGAGAGGAAGAGGATGAGGGAGACAGAGTGGGAGGGAGGGGGGAGGAAAGGAGTGAGGGAGGCAGGAAGAGAGAGAAATAATGTCTAGAAACTCTTCAAATTTGAAGAAAGACCTGTACCTACATACACAAGAAATTTAAGGAAATTCAAGAGGGAGAAACTTAAAGAGAACCACACTGAGACACATTATAAAACCGTTAAAGGTTAAGGACAAAGAGAAAAGGAGCAAGAGAGAATCAACTTGTCAGATACAAAGAACAGTCAATAAGATTAACAACCAGCATCTTATCAGAAACCATGGTGACTAGAAGGCAGTGGGATGACATTTAAAGTAGAAAGAGAGAAAGAAATTTATCTAAGATTTTTATATCTGATGAAATGATCCTTCAGAAATGAAAAAGTTAAGACATTTCTAGATAAACAGAATGTAAGAGTGTGTCACCATAGAGATGCTGAAGAGAGTGCTTCAGATTAAAATGAAAAAACACTGGCCCTGGCTGGTTTAGCTCAGTGATTAGAGCAGTGGTGGCGAACCTATGACATGCGTGTCAGAGGTGACACGCGAACTCATTTTTTTGGTTGATTTTTCTTTGTTAAATGGCATTTAAATATATAAAATAAATATAAAAAATATAAATCTTTGTTTTACTATGGTTGCAAATATCAAAAAATTTCTATATGTGACACGGCACCAGAGTTAAGTTAGGGTTTTTCAAAATGCTGACACGCCGAGCTCAAAAGGTTCGCCATCACTGGATTAGAGCTTCAGCCTGTGGACCAAAGGGTCTCGGGTTCAATTATGGTCAAGGGCACATACCTCAGTTGTAGGCTCCTCCTGGCCTGGACCCTGGTGCGGGCTCGTGCAGGAGGCAACCAATAGATGTGTTTCTCTCCCATTGATGTTCTCTATGTCTTTCTCTCTCTTTCCCACTCTCTCTAAAAAAAATCAGTGGAAAAATACTCTCTAGTAAGAATTAAAAAAAAAAAAAATGAAAGGACACTGGAAGGGAACTGAAACTTTTTGAAACTAAAGATCTCCAGTAAAGGTAACTATATAGATAAAAATAAAAATTAGTATTATTGCACTTTTGGTGTGTAAATTCTCTATTTCCTATATGATTTAAAAGACAAATATATAAATAATCATAAATCTATATTAATTAGCACACAATGTATAAAGATGTAATTTATGACAATTTATATATATAAAAGCCTAAGCGACCATTACGACAGAATGACCAGAATGACCAGTTGACCAGTTGCTGCCTCCTGGTTGTCAGTGTGCTCCTACAGCCAACCTCCTGTGGCCAGCCAACCTCCCACGGTCCATCCCCCTGTCCTTCCCCCCTTCCCCCCCGGCTGGCAGGCTCTGATTGGCCTGGCCCTGATCTGGACTGGGTGCAATGGCCCCCATCGGCCCTGATGGCCCACCAGGTCTAGGGACCCCACCCATGCACGAATTCGTGCACTGGGCCTCTAGTAATAACTTCAAAGGAAGATGGAGTGGGATAGGACTCGAGTATATATATATACTATTAAAACTAAGTGTCGTAAATTCAAATCAGATTGTTATATACTAAGGGTGTTAATTGTAATCTCAATGCCAACCACTAAGAATGTAAATAAAGCCCTGTCTGGGTGGCTCAGTTGGTTGGAGAGTTGTCCTGAGCATCAAAAGTTTGCCAGTTTGATTCCCCGTCAGGGCACATAGACAGGTTTCGGGGTTCGATCATCGGTTGGGGTGTGTGCGGGAGACAACCGATTAATTTCTCTCTCACATCAATTTTTCTTTTTCTCCCTCTCATTTCCTCTCTCTAAAATCAACAAAAACATATTTAAAAAGAAACTAAATAAAAATATGCAGAAAGTAAACAAGAGAATGAAGAAGGTACACTTGAAAACAATCAAGCACAAAAGAAGGTAGTATTGGAGGAATTAAGAAAAATTATATAAGACAGAAAAAAATAGGACCTTCCACTAAAGACAGTTTGTTAGCATATATATAAAACCCCCAATATGATCTAACTGTATGCTACTTACAATAGACTCTCTGTAGGCCCAAAGAACACAAATAGGTTAAAAGTGAAAGGAAAGGGGGAAAAAGCTGAAGTGGCTATACCTCAAACAAAATATATTTTAAATAAAAAAATAATTACAATGAGACAAATAGCAACATATATCTATACTAACAAAAGGCCAGCCGTCACGACCGGAACGACCAATCGACCCGTCCCTCCACCAGCCCACAGGCTCATGGCTGGGGGCCCACGGG
>NW_005358241.1:93770-94433 GCF_000412655.1 Myotis brandtii
GCCGTCACTGGAGCAAGCAAGCCTCCCTGTTCGCTTCAGTGCATGGCTGCCGGCTGCCATTTGGCTGACAGTTAATTTGCATAAGGATATGCTGATTAGCCAATGGGAAGGGTAGTGGTCATACACTAATTACCATGTTTCTCTTTTATTAGTGTAGATGATGCGATTTCTATTAGCATAACCAATGGACACAGACACTGGGCATGGAGCTTGCCCAGGGTGGGAATGGCTGGGGGGTGGGGGTGGTGTCAATTGGGGGAAAAAGGAGATATATGTAAAACTTTAGACAATAAAAATAAAATAAAAAACAAGCTACAAAATGATATGGCAGTCTATTTTGTGGTCTGATACACAAAATACACTTGCTGCAGAAAACTTGGATTACAAAAAAATTTCTTCTTACTATAAAAACACAATTAACACACATCCCTTCTAATCCTACCTCTTAAGGATGACCTGTTAACTTTATAGTATATGTTCTTAATATTCTTTTTTTAATCCCTCATTGATCCTCTCCCTCTCCACCCCACAATCCAGCTCACTGCCCCCTGCTGCCCAGGCCTTCACTGCACTATTGTCTGTGTATAGTGTATATTCTTTCATTTTTCTTTGTCTGTGTGTGTGTGTGTGTGTGTGTGTGTGTGTGTGTGTGTGTGTGTGTAA
>NW_005358241.1:94976-95473 GCF_000412655.1 Myotis brandtii
GAGCCCGGCGGCCGGGCCTGTGCAGGGACAAAGGGCGGGAGGGAGGGGCAGGGGCCAGGCAGAGCCCTTCCTGGTGGAGTTTCCCACGTCATTGTTAGGGTTTTGGCTGGTGATGCCTTTGGCTGGTGATGCCGGGTGTGAAAGGATTCACAAGGGAGAGAAGAGACAGGTGCAGAGAGAGGGTATTTATTTTACTTCTTTAAGGGGAGCAAAGGGCCAGGTGCCCTTTGATGGCACAGGCACCCCAGGCAGAGGGGGCTGTTCTTTTGGTCGCTGGATGGCTAATGAGGAACCGGGGTGGGTGGCAGCGGCGGGCTGGATTGGGGACTGGCTAACGGGCAAAAGATGGCCCTGATCCCAGGGGCTAGGCCTGGGGACCCTACCTGCACCACTGGGCCAATATATATATATACTAGAGGCCCGGTGCACAAAAATTTGTGCACTCGGGGGGGGGGTCCCCCCAGCCCGGCCTGTGCCCTCTCCCAGTCTGGGACCCC
>NW_005358241.1:95492-95693 GCF_000412655.1 Myotis brandtii
ACCTGCTGGCTTAGGCCTGCTCCTGGGTGGCAGAGGGCAGGCCCAATCCCTAGGTGCAGCCCCTGGTCGGGCTCAGAGCAGGGCTGATTGAGTTGGGGCGCCGCCCCCTGTCATGCACAGAGCAGGGCGGATTGAGAAGTTGTGATGCCACCCTCAGTCACGCTCAGGGGGGTGGCGATTGGGGGGTTGGGGCACCGCCCC
>NW_005358241.1:98960-102837 GCF_000412655.1 Myotis brandtii
AGGCCGGGGGGGGGATCCCCCCACCCCCCCCGAGTGCACAAATTTTTGTGCACCGGGCCTCTAGTATATTTATAAAAGTTTTTATTCATCCAGAAGATAGAAAAATTATAAACGTACACACCAAACAACAGAGCCCCCAAATATATGAAAAATATTGACAAATTGAAGAGAGAAATACATAGTTCTACAATAACAGGAGGCTTCAATAGCCTACTTTTAATAATAGAACATCTAGACAGAGGAAAAATAAGAAAATAGAGAACTTGAACAACACTACAAACCATTTAAACCTAATGGATACAACAGAGCACTCCATTCAACAACAGAATATACATTCTTCTCAAGAAACCTTGAAACTGTCTCCAGAATAGACCATATTAAACTGTAAAACAATTCTCAATATATTTTAAAAGACTGAAATAATAAAAGTAACTTCTCTAACCACAATAAAATGGAGCTAAAAGTCAATAACAAAAGGAAAACTGAAAAAAAAATAACATAGAAATAACACACTCTTAAACAACCAATGTGTCAAAAAAATATATAATAAACCACTAGAGGAATTAGAAAATATTTTGCCATGGATGAAAACTGTTAACGTAAAAACCATTGAAACCTGTAAAGAATTTTTGTGAGTTTATTTGAGCCAAACTGTCGACATATACCAGGAAGCAGAACCTCAACGAATTGAGATAGTGCTCCGAAGAATGGCAGGGTTACATCCGTATTTATACATGAAATTCATTGGTGACAGATTTAAGGAGGTGGGATTAAGCGAAGCGGGGAAACCTCTGTAATAGGATAAAAAGTAAAATGATGGACACATACTTGGATGGGTGCAGGAACAATTAACATGATGATGAAGGAATTTGTGGTATCTGTCCTGGGACCCAGCACACCTGGTTGTGCCCCAGGGGCTCCATAAAAAGGGGAGTCACAAGTTACCCAGACATCCCAAGGATGTGCTATCTTAGATGCAAAAAGACAGATAGGCTCAGTTACGGTAAAGGTTGACCTTATCAGTGAAGATATCGGCTTAGGATAGGACGTAACTGCCCACCATAACTGCTTTTAGTTAAGGTTTAATTTCAGACCATCCTTTGTGGTTACTTTAGGTCTCCGAGTCTGCAAAACTGCCATGCAGGCCTCTCCTGAGCTTGTCAGGTCAGCATGTGGCCCCTTTCGTCCACAAAACAAAAGCACATTATACCAAAACTTATAGGGCATAGTGAAAGCAGTGCTCAGAGTGAAATTTATAGCTGTAAATGCATCCATTAAAAATTAAAAAAAAACAAGATTTCAAATCAGCAACCTAAGTTTCCACCTTAAGTTACTATGAAAATACAGTCAAACCTCAGTTCTTGAATCTCATACAATTCGGTTCTTGACCAAGTTGTTCACAGAAAAAAATGTGTCCATTTTCTAACAAAGCTTGAGTTCTTGACCTGACACCCTTTAGTGCTGATACCTCATCATGGCAAAGTGTCTCCACGCCATAATCAGGGGAGAGAATGTGAGTCAGTTTCCCTCATGTTGTTAACAACTCAGGAAATTGTGCTGTGAATATTTTTGTGTTTATTTCTTTTTTTGTGTGTTTGTTGTTGATGAAATGGACAATTAGCACAATTTTAAAACATAAAGAGACCATTAAGTGTGGGTGTGGCTAAGGGTGTAAAAGTGCTCACAAAACAAAGCTCACAGGCAAATGGAAGAGGTAGGAAAACTTGTTGATTTGGATAAAGGAATAGCAGTTAGCCAGTGACTGCATTTGGGAGGCAGAGATATGTGGGCAAGCTAAGATGCTGCACCTCTGGACTGAGGGCTGAAAGGGATCCATTTAAAGCTAGTAGGGGGTGGTTCCATAAATTTATAGATTAAACAGCACATTAGACATGTACTGTATATGAGAAAGGGTAAAATGGAATCATTTGTGGGTCTGGAGTGGATTAATTCAATTTACATTGTTTCTAATGGGAAAAAAAGATTCTGTTTTCAAACAAATCTCTTTGAGAACAGCCTTTGGTGATGAGTTAAGCTGGAGAACCAGGTGTTCTGCATGGGACCTATCTCACCAGGCTCTCGTAGACCTGATGCCAGCCTCCACCCGAACCCAGAAGCGGGTGTTCATGTAAAAACATTTAAACCTGAAAGAATTTTTGTGAGTTTATTTGAGCCAAACTGTCAACAATCGCCAGGAAGCAGAATGTCAACAGATTGGAATAATGCTCCAGAGAATGGAGGTTTTTCACCTATTTTTATACATGACAATCAAAGGAGGAGACATACGTGGGTTACATGAAATCCACTGGTGATAGATTAGAGAGGCAGAAAGCAAATTGGGGAAATCTCTGGGATTATCTAAAAAGAGTAAAATGATAGATACTTCTTCTACTTAGGTGGTTACAGGATAGTTAACAGTCAACAATTAACATGATAACAATAACAGTGAAGGAATTTGTGGTATCTGTTGTGGCACCCAGGGCATTTGGTTGTGCCCTGAGGAGTCAGAAAAAAAGGGAAGTTACAAGTAACCTTGACATTTCAAGGATATGTTATCAAAGATGCAAAAAGACAATAGACTTAGTTAAGGTAAAGATTGACCTTTGTCAGGGAAGATACCAGCTTAGGACATGACTACCCACCATAAACTGCTTTTGGTTAAAGTTTTAGTTTCAGACCATCCTTGTGGTGACTTTAGGTCTTGGAGTTTGCAAGACGACCACACAGGCCTCCCCTTAGCTGGTCAGGTCAGCATGTGGCCCCTTTTGTCCACACAGGGAAGGAATGCAAGGCTGAGACCCTCTGCCTCAGCCCTGGTCCCAGGAGGTTCACCAGGAGCCCGGCCTCACCACCCCTCTGCAGCTGCTCAGTATGATCTCTCTCCCCTCCATCAGGTTGGGGAGATACTGATTCTGAAGGAGATCAGAAACCTTCAGAAGAGCACATGCCTATTAGTAAGGAAGATGCCCTTCTACCGCCTGCTAAGCGAAATGTGTTAAATGCACTGGTGGTGTGGCCTGCAATTGGCAAGCCCAGGACCTGCTGGCCCTGCCAGGAGAGGCAGCAGCATTTCTCCACATCCCTCTGAAGATGTCTCCTCTCCCACATGCCAGCAGTCACTCTCCGTGAGGAGGGGCCAGCCTGAGAGGGTGGCAGGTCTGGGAAGCGCTGGGCTGAGCCATTGCCCGCATGATATCGGGGACTCTGCCTGGAGCTGGAACCAGGTTCATGGAGCCCAGGTGCTGCCTGGACTTGCTGCCTAAAACACAGTCACAAACCCAAACAGGCAGCCAAAATGAGGAGGCAAAGAAACAACCCCCAAATGAAAAAACAAGGGAATTCTCCAGAAGAAGAGATAAATGAAATGGAGATAAGAAATTTATCTCATATAGAGTTCAGAATAATGATGGTAAAAATGCATGAGGAAAGAGGAAAACCAAGATGGTTGCACAGGTAAACACCGGAGATTGCTGCTTAGCACAACCACTTCAAGAATACAACTAAAAGGCAGAACAGACATCATCCAGAACCACAGGAAGGCTGGCTGAGTGGAAATTCTACAACTAGAAGGAAAGAGAAAAGCATACCGAGACTCAGAGGAGGTGCGGTGCGGAAGTAAAGTACAGAGGTACGGAGGCCCATGCGGAGATGGCTGGCGGCTGAGGACACGGTTGTCTTTTTCAATCAGAAGGGAGTCTCAAGCTCTGAGCTCCAGTTCCGGGCGAGTCTCTGGGGACCCAGACTCATACGGGAGAAACGGGACTGTCTGGCATTGGTCAGAACTCCAGGGCAGCTTTCTCTTGGAGGTGCTTGCAGTGATTACTGGGACACTGAAAAGCAGAGACTCTGAGGGCAGGACTGAGAGCAGCCATAACTG
>NW_005358241.1:104511-105602 GCF_000412655.1 Myotis brandtii
AGAAAGAAGAGCATTGAGACTGAGTAGGATGTGCAGAGGCACCAAGTACAGAGCCCAACCCAGCAGGCTGCAGATTTCAGCTCCTCGCATCCGGGAGGGACGCACTCGGTGTGCGGAGTCCAGTTCGGGGCAGGCTGGGGCTGGCCCCGGCTGGGCCGGCGATGTGGAACCGCTGTACCAGCAGGAGCACAAGCATGCCCACCGGTTCCAGTCTCGCATGGGACGATGGGGGACGGCAGATGGGCAGTCTGTGCACTTGGTGGAGGGCGTAGTCCGAGCAGGCGTCCTGGATGTTCAGCCAAAAGGAACGCCTGGAGATTTTGTCTGGTGGGGAGCCGCCCGGCAGGGGACAGAGGGCCAAACTTCGTGTCTCCCCGGTGAGGCTGGGACAGCCCCAGTGAGGTCGGGATGGCCCCGGTGAGGATGATACAGCCCCGGTGAGATCGGGATGGCCCTAGTGAGGTCGGACGGCCCCAGTGAGGTCGAAACGGCCCCAGTGAGGCCAGGACGGCCACGGTGAGGTCGGGATGCCCCCAGAAAGATCGAGACGGCCCTGGTGAGGTCGAGACTGCCCCGGTGAGGTAGGGATGGCCCCGGTGAGGTTGAAACTGCCCCGGTGAGGTTGGGACGGCTCTGGTGAAATTGAAACGGCCCCGGTGAGGTCGGGATGGCCCCGGTGAGGTTGAAACGGCCCTGGTGAGGTCGGGACGGCCCCGGTGAGGTTTAAATGGCACTGGTGAGGTAGGGACGGCCCCGGTGAGGTTGAAACGGCCCCGGTGAGGTCAGGACGGCCTCGGTGAGGTTGGGACAGATAATGGGGACCAGTATAGACTGATGAACAGGGGTAGATGCAGAGGCAGAGCAACATTGAACAGACTGTCAAACTACAGTGGGAAGCCTGGGGAGGGTTTGGGGGAGGGATTAAGAGATCAACCGATGGACTTATATGCATGCATATAAGATTAACCAATGGACAGAAGACACCCGGCGTGAGGGCGGTAGGGGCCGGGGGAATGTCAAGGGGGGGGAAAAAAGGAGACATATGTAATACTCTTTTTAATACTTTAAGAAATAAAAATTATAAAAAAAAA
>NW_005358241.1:106365-111607 GCF_000412655.1 Myotis brandtii
TGGGGTGGGAACCGGGTGGAGGGGAGCTATGGGGGGAAAAAAGAGGAACAACTGTAATAATCTGAACAATAAAGATTTAATTTAAAAAAATGCATGAGAAAAGATATAGCAACTATGTAAACAGAAATAATGACATAGAATAAATAAAGAACACATTGGAAGGAATACAGAGCAGATGAGGGGAAGCTGAGGATCAAATCAGTGAATTAGAAGACAGGGTTGAAAAAATAACTCAGAGAACCAAAAAGAAGAAAACAATTAAAAAACAGGAGGATAGCTTAAGGGAGCTGTTGGACAACGTGAAATGTAACGATATTCGAAGAGCAGGAGTTCCAGAAGAGGCAGAAAGGGAGAAAGGAACAGAGAAGGTGTTTGAAGAAATAATGTAAGAAAACATCCCGCCGAAACCGGTTTGGCTCAGTGGATAGAGCGTCGGCCTGCGGACTGAGGGGTCCCGGGTTCGATCCCGGTCAAGGGCATGTACCTGGGTTGCGGACACATCCCCAGTGGGAGGTGTGCAGAAGGCAGCTGATTGATGTTTCTCTTTCATTGATGTTTTTAGCTCTCTATCTCTCTCCCTTCCTCTCTGTAAAAAATCAATAAAATATATTTAAAAAAAAACAAAAAACAAAACAACAACAAAAAAACATCCCTACCTGGTAAAGGAAAAAGTCACACAAGTTCAAGAGACACAGAAAGTCCTAAGCAAGAAGAACTCAAACAGGCCCACACCCAGACACATCATAATTAAAATGCCAAAAACTAAAGACAAAGAGAGAATCTTAAAGGCAGCAAGAGAAAAGCAAACTATTACCTACAAAGGCGTTCTCATAAGGTTGACATCTGATTTCTCATCAGAAACTCTACAGGCCAGAAGGGAATGGCATGATGAAGTCAAGGTAATGGAAAGCAAGGATCTGAGACCAAGTGTCAGGGCCAGCCTGACAGGTTGAGCCAGGCTGAGGCAGGGAGGTGGGAATTGAGAAAAGAAAGAAAGACAAGAAAGCGGGATCGGGAGGACTACAGCTCATCGAGGAACTACAGCAAGTTTATTAACCACACAATGCTATTTATACACAAGACACTGAATAGGAGGTCTGTCAAGAGGAATGTATTCTTTGTTCCTCTTAATCTTTAAGGGAGAGACAGAGCAGAAGGACAAATTCTCGGTACAGCAAATCTCAGTAAATAGTTACAGACTTCTTGGTAAGCCATGAAAGGCTATTCTCATTTTACAAAGGTTGCTCTCATTCTACTGATAACCGCCATCCAAACAAGTCTTGGAGAACTGTGTGGGTAAGGGTCCCAGCCTTGCTAGCCCCTTCAGGTGCAAGGACCTTGTCAGCTTACACCTGGTCTCCAACAACCAAGATTACTATATCCAGCAAGGTTATCATTCAAAATAGATGTTCACATAAAGAGCTTCCCAGACAAAAAAAAGGCTACAGGAGTATATCACTACCAAGCCAGCTGTACAAGAAATGCTAAAGGGACTGCTGTAATGAGAAGAAGAAATAGAGAGAGAAACCTAGGCATATAGAATTAAAATGGCAATAAATAAATATCTATCAATAATAACCTTAAATGTAAATTGATCAAATGCTCCAATCAAAAGACGTAGGGTAGCTGAATGGATACAAAAACATGACCCAACTACATGCTATCTACAAGAGACCCACCTCAAAACAAAAGACACACACAGGATGAGAGTGAAGGGATGGGAAAAAATTCTCCATGCAAATGGAGAAGGAAAAAAAGCTGGAGTAGCAACACTCATTTGAAAAAATAGACTTCAAAATGAAGGCCATCACAAGAGACAACAAAGATCACTACATAATGCGAAAGGGATTGACTCAAAAAGAAAATATAAACCTGGTAAACATATATGCACCCAATAAAGGAGCACCTAAATATATAAAAAGGCTTCTAGAGGACATTAAGAGAGAAATCAACAGCAATACAGTCATAGTAGGTGACTTTACACTTGATGACTTCACTGGGTGGATCTTCCAGAAAAAAATTTAATAAGGAAACAGTGACTCTAAAGGACACACTGGATCAGATGGATTTAATTGACATTTATAGAACATTTCACCCCAAACCAGCAGAAAATACATTCTTTTCAAGTGCACTTGGATCATTCACAAAGATACACCACATGTTAGGACACAAAACAAATCTCTACAAGTTCAAGAAGATTGAATTCATATCAAACATCTTCTCAGATCACAGTGGAATGAAATTAGAAATCAACTACAGTAAAAACACCCAAAAACATTCAAACACATGCAGGCTAAATAGCATGTTATTAAGTAATGAATGGGTTTCCAATGAGATCAAGAAATAAATCAAATACTTCCTGGAAACAAATGAAAATGAACACACAACAACCCCAAATCTCTGGACACAGCAAAAGCAGTCCTGAGAGGGAAGTTCATAGCACTACAGGCATACCTCAAAAAAGAAGAAAAATTAATAATAAGCCATTTAACTCTACAACTTAAAGAATTAGAAAGAGAACAACAAGAAAAGCCCAGAGTAAATAGAAGGAAGGAAATAATAAAAATCAGAGTGGAAATAAATGGCATAGAGACTAAAAAAAAAAAAACAAAGAAACACACACACACACACACACACACACACACACACAACCACACAAAAAAACAATACCAGTACAAAAGATGAATGAAACGAAGAGCTGGTTCTTTGAAAGCATAAACAAGATTGATGAACGGTTAGCCAGATTCATCAAGAAACAAAGAGAGAGCACTCAAATAAAATCAGAAACAAAAGTGGCGAAGTAACTACTGATACCACAGAAATGCAAAGAATGGTAAGAAAACAATTATATGTCATCAAGCTGGACAATGTGGCCAAAATGGAAAAATTCCTAGAAAAATACAACCTCCCAAAACTGAATCAGGAAGAATCTGAAAGCCTAAATACGCCAATAACAACTGATGAAATTAAAGCAATAATTAAAAAAATCAATAAATCAACAAACAACAAGAGTTGGCGAGGATGTGGAGAAAACCTCATGGTGGGAAACCCATTCACTACACTGCTGGTGGGAATGCACACTGGTGCAGCCACTGTGGAAAATAGTATGGAGTTTCCTTAAAAAATTAAAAATAGAACTCCCATTTGACTCAGTAATCCCACTTCCAGGAATATATTCCAAGAAATCAGAAACACCAGTCAGAAAGAATATATGCACCCCTATGTTCATAGCAGCACAATTTACAATAGCTAAGATCTGGAAACTGCCTCAGTGCCCATCAGCAGATGAGTGGATTAAAAAACTGTGGTACCTCTACACAATGGAATACTACACTGCTGTAAAAAAGAAGGAACTCTTGCCATTAGCAACAGCATACATGGGCCTGGAGAGCATTATGTTAAGTGAAATAAGCCAGTCAGAGAAAGATAAATATCACATGATCTCACTCATTTGTGGAATATAATGAACAAGGTAAACTGATGAACAAAAATAGATACAGAGACATAGAAGCATTGAACAGACTGACAAACCTAAGAGGGAAGGCAGGGGAGGGTAGGTGGGAAGTAAGAGATCAATGAAAGGACTTGTATGCATGCATGTAAGCATAAAGCAATGGACACAGAGAGTAGGGGGGCGAGGGCATGTGCTGGGGTGCAGGAGAGGGCGGGGAGAGGTCAATGGGGGGGGAGGGGAATGGAAACATATGTAACACTTTACACAATAAAGAATTATTTATTTATTTGTTTGTTTGTTTATTTTTTAAGATATATTTTATTGATATTTTACAGAGAGGAAGGGAGAGGAATAGAGAGTTAGAAGCATCGATGAGAGAGAAACATCCATCAGCTGCCTCCTGCACACCTCCTACTGGGGATGTGCCCACAACCAAGGTACATGCCCTTGACCGGAATCGAACCTGGGACCTTTCAGGTCACAGGCCAACACTCTATCCACTGAGCCAAACCAGTTAGGGCATAATAAAGAATTTTTTTAAAAAGAACACCTGAATAGGACAGGAACAAGTGATGAAATAGAAGCGGTAATCAGAAAACTCCCAGCAAACAAAGTCCTGGTCAGGACAGCTTCACAGGGGAGTTTTATCAAACATTATAAGAACTAACACCTATCCTCCTCAAACTATTCCAAAAAATCCAAAAGAACACGCCGAGCTCTTTTTATGAGGCCTGCATTATCCTAACTCCAGAACCAGATGAAGAAACTACAAAGAAAGAATTATAGGCCAATATCCCTGATGAAAAATAGATGTTAAAATTCGCAACAATATATCAGCAAATCGAACCCAGCAATATGTTAAAAAGTTTATACATCATGACCAAGTGGGATTTATTTCAGGGATACAACTCAAAATTGATAAAAGACTTATATGTAAGTCATGAAACCACAAAAATCCTAGGAGAAACCATAGGCAGCAAAATCTCAGACACATATCCTAGCAAGCAATATGCTTACAGATACAACTCCTAGGGCAAAGGAAACTAAGGAGAAAATAAACAAGTGGGACTATCCTATCTAATAATAGACAAACAGGGTAATTGACCATACCTTTGCTATGCTTCCCATTGGCTAATCAGCGAGATATGCAAATTAACCGCCAACAAAGATGGTAGCTAATTTGCATACTGAAGGCGGGGCCGGCAGTGCGCCACACTGCCCGCGGGACCCAGGCCCCAGACACCTGACCTGGAGAGGCGGGGCTGACAGCGGGCGAGTCTGCCTGTAGGACCAGGGACCCGGATCCGTGACCCGGCAAGGTGGGATGGCAGCGCGCACAGGGGCGAAGTGGCCGGGGTTGGGCAGGGCAGGACGCCTGGCTTCCGCTCAGCCCCAGTCACTCTGGGCAGGTGAGCAGCGCAGAGAGCCTCTGGACAGGGGAGGCAGGCCGGCGGAGGGCGGCCTGTACTCCCCACATGGTAGTGGTGACAGCTGTGAGCATGCCAAGCAGAGCCTGCAGGCTGAGCTGAAGTAGCGCCTGCAGGCCATCAGCGCCCAGGAGTGGCTGCGCAAGATCCGCCTCCTGGCCCAGAAGGTGCAGGATTGCAGGGACAGCCACCTTGGCAAGCCAGACTGATGTCCTCCTGGCTGCACCATGGGGGTTTACGGATCTGCAAAGCCAGAGGCCTCCAGTGTGCACATACCCCCCTGGCATGCGAACATCCCCCAGCACACTGTCACCCTCCCACGCCTGCAACAGTTGCAAACCAAGGCGTGCACAAGTTCCCC
>NW_005358241.1:111897-116626 GCF_000412655.1 Myotis brandtii
GGGGCTAATGCAGGTGCTGAGGCAGGAGCAGGTGCAGATAGACACACCTGGTGGGCATGGGCAGCCCTCTCTGAGGTGCCTTTGGTCAGCGTTCAAGATTAAGAACCCAGAGGCGGAGAGGAATTCCATCCTCTCAGTGAAACAGTGGGATAGTCGGAGCGACTGCAGAGGAGAATGTGCACTTTGGGTGCCAGCACCCATGAGCGAAGGCTGCCCTGACTGAGCCTCGCTTGCTTGGGGCCTAGCGCACTCCTGCCGGGCAGCGGGTGACAGAATGTGCTTTTCCGAGTTAATGAGAGAAAACATTGATTTTCCCGCTGCCCGCAAAGGTGGAAAATGAATTGGGGAGACATGTGGGGAGTGAGCGAGGTTCCCTGTCTGAGGGTTCCAAATCTGCTGTTGGTTTCTTTCACCGCTGACTAGAGATATACAGGGTGTCTCCCCAAAATGTATACACACTTTGAATACCTACTAATTCCAGTGGTTTTAAGCATGAGAAGAAAGAAACAACAATGGAGCTATTATCTGTTAAAAGTGTGGGCACTAACAGGTAGTTGGACATTTCCTGAGGGGTCTCAGATTGGAGAGGGTGCAGGCCAGACTGAAGGCCCCCCCCCCAGTGCACGAATTTCATGCACTGGGCTACTAGTATCAAAATAAAAAGCTTCTTTACAGCAAAATAAACCATCAACAAAATGAAAAGGGAGTCCACTGTATGAGAGAAAATATTTGACAACGATATATCTGATAAAGGATTAATATCCAAAATATATAAGGAACTCATGCAACTAACAAAAGGAAGACAAACAATCCAATTAAAAATGGGCAAAGGACCTAAATAGACATTTCTCCAAAGTGGACATATAGATGGCCAAGAGACATATGGAAAAGTGATCAAAGTCACTGATCATCAGAGAGATGCAAATTAAAACGACATTGAGGTATCACCTCACTCCTGTCAGAATGGCTACCATCAACAAATCAACACATCACAAGTGCTGGGGAGGATGTGGAGGAAATGTGCTGGTGGAAATGCAGACTGGTGCAGCCATTATGGAAAACAGCATGGAGTTTCCTCAAAAAATTAAATATGGAGCTGCCATGTGACCAGTGCTCCCACTTCTAAGAATATAACCTAAGAAACCAGGAAGCACCAATCAGAAAGGATATATGCACCCCTATGTTCATAGCAGCACAATTTACAATAGCTAAGATCTGGAACAGCCCAAGTGCCCATCAGTAGTACATGAGTGGATAAAAAAAGCTGTGGTACATTTACACCATGGAATACTGTGCAGCAGCAAAAAAGAAGGCTCTCTTACCCTTTGAGACAGCATGGAGGGACCTGGAGAGTATCATGCTAAGCAAAATAAGCCAGTCAGAGAAAGACAAGTATCATATGATCTCATATGTGGGGTCTAATTAACAAAATAAACTGATGAATGGAGTGGATCCAGAGACATGGAAGCATGGAACAGAGTGTGGTCTCCCAGAGGGAAGGCAGGGGAGGGTAGGTGGGTGGAAGGTAATCCACCAAAGACCTTGTATGCATCTATACATAACCCATGGACACAGAGAGTGGGGTGGTGAAGGACTGGACAGGGGTGGGCTGAGGTGGGGGTCAATGGGGTGACAAGGGGACATATGTAATACTTTCAACAATAAATATTTGACAAAAGCAAAACAAAACAAAAAAGTTACAGGGTATATTTTTTGGAGCAAGATGGCGGCATAGGTAAACACCGGAGACTGCTGCCGCAAACAACCACTTCAAAAATACAACTAAAAGACGGAACGGACATCACCCAGAACCACAGGAAGGCTGGCTGAGGAGAGACTCTTCAACTAGAAGGAAAAATAACAGCACACCGAGGCTCAGAGGAGGCGCAGTGTGGAAAAAACAAGCGGGATTTGGCATCAGTTGGAACGTGAGGGCAGCTTTCTCTCCGAGGTATGCAGCGGTTCCTGGGGTTCTGAGAAGCAGAGCCTCTGCTGGCAGGACTGAGGGCACCATAACGGCTCCCTCCGCCCGCCCTGCCCTGTTGATCCCGCCCCGCCCAAGCCCTGCGCAGAGCCATTTGCCGGATCGCCTCAGGCAAAGGCTAGATTAGCACCTCCCCAGAGGACAGAAGTTTTCCGCGGCAGACACAGCTGATTCACACAGCCAGTCGGCCTGGTGGTCAAATCCCTCTAGTATTAACTACAACAATCAAGGCTCAACTAGAACAAGACTGCGCACAAAGACCACTAGGGGGTGCACCAAGAAAGCATAAAAAATGCGGAGACAAAAAAACATGACAGAAATGGAGGATATAGAGCTAAAAAACGCAATTTTGAGGGCTTGCAATAAACTTTTGGAGAGCCTCACGAAAACTAATGAGACCCTCGATGCTATGATAAAGAAACAACTAGAAATTAAGCATACACGGTCGGAAATAAAGAATATTACACCCAATAGCAGACCAGAGGAGCGCAAGAATCAAGCCAAAGATTTGAAATGCGAAGAAGCAAAAAACACCCAACCGGAAAAGCAAAATGAAAAAAGAATCCGAAAATACGAAGATAGTGTAAGGAGCCTCTGGGACAGCTTCAAGCGTACAAACATCAGAATAATTGGGGTGCCAGAAGATGAGAGACAGCAAGATATTGAAAACCTATTTGAAGAAATAATGGCAGAAAACTTCCCCCACCTGGTGAAAGAAATGGACTTACAGGTCCAAGAAGCGCAGAGAACCCCAAACAAAAGGAATCCAAAGAGGACCACACCAAGACACATCATAATTAAAATGCCAAGAGCAAAAGACAAAGAGAGAATCTTAAAAGCAGCAAGAGAAAGAGACTCAATTACCTACAAGGGAATACCCATACGACTGTCAGCTGATTTCTCAACAGAAACTTGGCAGGCCAGAAGGGAATGGCAAGAAATATTCAAAGTGATGAATACCAAGAACCTACAACCAAGATTACTTTATCCAGCAAAGCTATCATTCAGAATTGAAGGTCAGATAAAGAGCTTCACAGATAAGGAAAAGCTAAAGGAGTTCATCACCACTAAACCAGTATTATACGAAATGCTGAAAGGTATCCTTTAAGAGGAGGAAGAAGAAAAAGGTAAAGATACAAATTGTGAACAACAAACATGCATCTATCAACAAGTGAATCTAAGAATCAAGTGAATAAATAATCTGATGTACAGAATGAACTGGTGATTATAATGAATCAGGGACATAGAAAGGGAATGGACTGACTATTCTTGGGGGGGAAAGGGAAATGGGAGACGCGGGAAGAGACTGGACAAAAATCGTGCACCTATGGATGAGGACAGTGGGTGGGGAGTGAGGGCGGAGGGTGGGGTGGGAACTGGGAGGAGGGGAGTTATGGGGGGGAAAAAAAGGAACAAATGTAATCTGAACAATAAAGATTTAATAAAAAAAAAAGTTACAGGGTAGAAGATCAAGACAAAAAAATTCGTTGTGATTTTATATACCAGCAGTGAACAATTGGAAAAAATTTAAGAAAACAATAGCATCCAAATGAATAAAACACCTAGGAATAAATTCAACTAGGGGTGAAAGACTTTCACAGCGAGACCATAAAACATTGCTGGAAGAAATTAAAGACTTAATTTAATCTCCATATCCATGGATGAGAAGAAAACTTTGCTAAGATGGCCGGGCTCACCAGAGCCATCTATAGACTCAGATTTACATGGAATTGCAAGGAACTACAAGTTGTCAAAACAACATTGAAAAGGAGCAGAAAGTGGGAGGACTCACAATTCCTGATTTTAAAACCTACTCTAAAGCTGTAGCAATCAAAATAATTCAAAGGTTGCTCTGTGTCTAGATACCAAGGACACTGATTTCCTATCTCACTCCCCTGTCACTGCCCTGAGGGAATCTTCCCCGGCCACACCCTCTGGTGGCCCATTGGCTGGAGCCCCTCTCCTGGGCTCATTCTCTCATGCTCAGCCATTGCTCCCAGACACCCACCCCTGGGCCGTGGCACTGTGGGGTGTGGTGAGGTAGGACCCCTCAGTGTTCCCTTGGACCCTGGCCACTTGCTCTGTCTCCAGGTCACATAGAGACGGACCTTCCTCAGGTGATGCAGCTCTGAGGCCACCTCCTTGCACGTTTCAGGAAGCAGAGGCAGGTGTGTGGTCCCACCCTCTCCCCAAGGCCTGGGCCTCTGCAGATTGATCCATTCTCAGCCTGGAAACGGGGGTTTTCAAAAGGGTCCTCCATGTGTCATTTATGCCTCTGTGCCCAATGCTATACTTTGCAAATCCTATCTAATAAAAGAGAAACATGGTAATTAACTGTAACTTTGCTACCCTTACCATTGGCTAATCAGGGCGATATGCAAATTAACTGCCAACCAAGATGGCGGCCAGCAGCCAGGCAGCTGAAGCGAACAGGAGGCTTGCTTGCTCCAGTGACGGAGGATGCCAACGTTCCCCGCCTGCCTTGCCGGCCTCTGAGCTGCTCTCTAAGAAACATTGTTGCAAATATAGAAGCTAAACAATCCCCAGAAACCTGCTTTCATCCATCAGAGCTGGAGCTAGCAGGACCAAAACAATGTTGCAATTATAGAACACAAACAAACCCTAGATTCCTGCTTTCAGCAGCCGAGGCCTCAAGCTGGAGCTGGCCTCAGAGCTAAAGCCAGCTCTCAGCTCCAGTGACAGCCATAGAAGGTAAATAAATCCCAGAATAAAAGAAAAAAAGAA
>NW_005358241.1:117146-123377 GCF_000412655.1 Myotis brandtii
TGTGTGTGACAGGGTGCGGCGCCCCACCCCGCCCCTCCCACGGGCCCTGCTCTGTGCCTGATAGGGGGGAGCTCCCCAACCCCCTGATCGCCCTGCGGCTCTGTGTGTGACAGGGGGCGGGCCACAACCTCCCTATCCGCCCTGCTCTGTTCCTGACAGAGGAAGGCTCCCCAACCCCCTGATCGGCCCTGCTCTGTGCCTGAAACGGGGGAGCTCCCCAACCCCTGATCGGCCCTGCTCTGTGTGTGACAGGGTGAGGCGCCCCAACCCCCCCATGAGCCCTGCTCTGTCTGTGACAGGGCAGACCCGCAACCTCCCCATCGGCCCTGCTCTGTGGGTGACAGGGGGCGGTGCCCCAATTCCCCTATTGGCCCTGCTCTGTGCATGACAGGGGGGAGCTCCCCAACCCCCTGATGGGCCCTGCTCTGTGCGCAGGGCAAACCAGCCGGCCCCCAGGCCTCTATCCTATATAGTAAAAGGGTAACATGCCTCCCAGCACCGGGATCAGCGGAGCAGCGAGGCTCCCAGCACCGGGATCAGCGTGACAGGGGGCAGCGCCCAAACCCCCTGATCGGCCCTGCTCTGTGTGTGACAGGGGGCGGTGCCCCAACACCCCAATCAGCTCTACCCTGAGCGTGACTGAGGGTGGCATCGCAACCTCATGATCCGCCCTGCTCTGTGCATGACAGGGGGCGGCGCCCCAACTCCCCAATCGGCCCTGCTCTGAGCCTGACCAGGGGCTGCACCTAGGGATTGGGCCTGCCCTCTGCCACCCGGGAGCAGGCCTAAGCCAGCAGGTCGTTATCTCCCGAGGGGTCCCAGACTGTGAGAGGGCACAAGTGGGGCTGAGGGACACTCCCCCCCGCCAGTGCACAAATTTTTGTGCACCGGGCCTCTAGTAATAATAATAATAATAAATAAAAAATGCTGCTGCTTTGAAGGAGAGAAAACAAATATGGAAACCAAAGACCATGCCTATGTGTTCCTGTCCATCTACACACGCAGGAAAACACCATAGCACCAACAGTGACATGAAATTATGGACACTATTTTTTTCTTTGTATTTTATTGCATTTTCAAGTTTTTCAGAATTGAGACCTATCCTTTGGGTAAAGGAAAAATATGTTATACATTGTTGGTGAGGATCTTTTCCTCTGGCAGCTCTCCACAGCAGGCTGGGCACAGGCCAAGGGCCAGCAGATGCACTTCAGAGTAAATCCCTGAAGCACTGAGGGCAACTCCCAGGCTTGGACACCAAACAAGGAGAGACCCCAGCAAAGGAGAACCACCCCTAGAGGAACCCTGCCCCCACCCCACCCCACTGGGCACGACCACTCCAAAATGTCCAAGTGGCCGTGGGGTGAGGGATGGCATGGGCAAATGCACGCGAGGAGCAGCTCCAGGCCCCGGAAGCCTGGTGGTGGCCCAGCCCTGCTTTTTTTGTGTAGGTGGGGCAGACGGGCATCAAGTGGGCAGAAGTGGGCTCCCTCACCTGGCCCTGTCCCCCCCAATCTCCCTCTCACCCACCCTGACTTTAGATTACTTCTCGAGCCTGCCAAGCCTTTGCTCTCCCCCCCGCTCCCCCCAAAAAGCAGCCAGGGTTACGCTTTCATGCCCTCAAGCCTCTGCTCACTCCAGTCTTCTCAGAAACCATTCGCGACCACTCCATCCAAAACAGCACCCTTCCCGTCCTCTCCCAGGGGTGCACATGCCAGTCTGCTGACTTGGCTCCTGCCTGTGGAGCCATGGGACAGGGACCTCACTACCCTATGCCTGCTGATGCGAGGTGCTCGGTGTGCTGGGTGAGGACAGGCCTGGAGGTAAGGCCCACCTGCGCCTCCTCGGGGCCCTGTGGGGTTGGTCACGGCAGTTCCATCTCTGACATCGCCCTAAGAATACGCATGCGCCAGCTAGTTCCAGGCCTCGGCGCCCACCCTGGTGGGCTTCCAGGACTTCTGTGGACTGGCCTCGGGCTCCCCGACTCCTATGCCATGGCCATGATCACTCCCAGGGTCCCAGGACCTCCCCAGTGCCCTTGCCTTCTTACAAGCAGTGTTTTCTGCCTGGAATGTCCTCCTTCTTACCAACTCTTAGTCAGGCTCAAGGCCGGGCCTCCTTGTCTCCTGTCCTGAGAGCTCTGGCGGCCTCTGCTGCCCACTGATGGAGCCGCACACAAGCTGAGCTGCCGGCCTCCCCTGCTGGCCAGGGGGCCTGACTGCACAGCGCTCATCCTGGAGGCCTGGCTGCATGATGTGGAGAAGGGGGGCCCCCAGGGCGCAAGGCCTTCGTCAGGGATCCATTCCTGGGACATCGCTGCTTCCCCTCTCCCTTCTCCGTCCTCTCCCCGGTTTCCACTGTGTGTGTTTGCACAGAATCTATTTAGCTTATGAAAAACAAGCTGCCATCTTAGTGTCTTTTAATACTTCCTTCCCTCAACAGCTGCTGTTTCCACATGTTCATTACTGCTGTATTAGCAGAGATTGTTAATGACACTCAGGCTGACAGAATACAAATTGATTTTCAAAAGTTATGCTGATTGCTTAGGCATGTTGCTTGCATCAGCTGAGCAAAATGGGGGAAAACCCATGCCGCGTGGCACATATGGTCTTTGATCCAAGGGGCTTGGACACACGTGAACCAGACACCAAAGACATTCCACTGACTGGAGGTTCAGAGAGAGACAGGCTTCCAGGAAGCTTAAGTGGGATAAACCCAGAGGAAGGCAATGGGGCTCTGAGATGCTTCATTGTTTCTGGCTTCTGCTGGGCTCAGAGTGAGGCCTTGTGTGGCGCAGGAATGTAGGCCCTGGAGTCAGACAGGCCTGGTTGGAATCCTAGTGTTGCTACTTAATTGGGGTGTATGATTTTGGGAAAATCATTAAACCCTGAACACCCTCATCAGCAAAATTAATACAACAGTATGGGCATGTGCCTCCCATGTACCCATGAGCATTAAACAAGGTGCTGCTTACAAAACTGGGCTGGCCCTGGCCCGTTTGGGAGGGAGAAGGAGTCATGGTGTGTGGTCGTGTGCTGCTGGCGTCCTCACCAGCCTTCATCACTAGGGAGCACTTCCAAATACCAGGGGAGAGAGAGGAGAGTCAATGAAGCCAGAGGCCCTGTTGTTCCTGTTGCTGACAGATGGTGACACTGTTGTGCACCAGCCCCGCACAGCCCAGTGAATGCTGGTCTGTGCTGAGGTGAAGGTCTAGTTCCAGGTCCCCACCCAGGCTGTGCTGCACCCACTGCTGAGCTGTAGGTTTGTGATGCTATTCATTTCCTTCCAAGAAGGCCCTGGGGCCCTTTGCTGCAGATTGTACAGGACAGACAATTAGAGGTTGTTTTATAACCTTTCCTGGAGCAAAGGTGCTTCACTGATGTCCTAACTAAAGAAGGACCACACCTGCAACTTTCCCTGAAAATAAAAGTGAACTTTGAGGAGACTTGTCTCTCCTCCTCGACACAGAAGAAGCTGTCTTGGTTTTAAAGTTTCAGCTCATCAATACCACTACCATGTGTATCATCTTTTAAAGTTTCAGCTCATCAGCACCACTACCATGTGTATCATCTTCTGCCCACTGCCATGGTAGATCACCAGGCTCAAGTAATTGGTACAAGGTAACCCGTCAACTAGTAGGAGCTACTCCCTTTTCTTCCCACCCAGGTGAGTTGGTGGGTCACAGGTTGTGTCAGGCCCTGGCAGGATGTCTCATCCTGGTGCCTTACTTCTGGGAGCCTGTGGGGACAGCAGATGGAGGAGACCAGGTCTGGACACAATGGCTATTTCCCCTCTGCTTGGAGTGTGCCCTATTCAGCCAAGACATAAGGGGCCTGGAAGCTGAACAGAACACAGGAGGCTCACTGTGACCTGGTTGGGAAACTGAGTTGGCATGGACAGAGCCCTGATGTCCTTCCTGACCAGTTACTGGTAGGTAGGAAGTGGTCCTAGAGCTTGAATCCACACCAGAACCCCAGTCATGTCACAGGTTAGCCAGAGGGTCTTTGGAGAGTCACTGTCCCTGTGACTGGTGTTGTGGGGTTAGGGTTTGAGCTCTGCAGCGGGAGGAATGTGCGTGCATGGTGGTGGGAGTTGGGGTGGGATCTGAAATGTTGGTGATAGGAACAGATGAGAGGGTACAACAACATGAGGCTGGGCCTGGGAAAGCAATGACTGTACTGGGCATCAAGGCCAGAAGTGTGGTCTGCTGATTTGGATGAAGAGTTTGCTTGGAGGAGGAGGGAGAGAAGATAAGAAGGGGGCAGGGAAGGAGAGAGGGAAGGACTGGTTTTCTGGGAACTCTGCCCACTTTTTGTCTGCTAACCCTTCTAGTTTCAGCCTAAATGTCACCTCCTTAGGCAAGTGTTCCCTCTTACCCAGTCTTAGACAAAATTAGATGCCCTGATTATAAGGTCTTTCAGCCCTACATGCTTTATTAAAACATCTCCTATTAAATAACAACTATGTGATTATTTGTCATCTGTGACCCAATAGGCATCCAGCATGGGGTCTTGCCCACAGATGATGCTGATGAGTATTTGTGCCTGCTTCTGAGTTCTGACTCTGTCTATCTGAGAAGGCGCTGGGCAAGGGATCAGAATTCCCCTCCCAGGGTTGCTAATCAGTGAAGCAGGAAGGTCAGTTCCTCTCAGTTTTCTCTGAGAAAGCAGAACAAATCATTGAAGCAAAC
This sequence comes from Myotis brandtii, assembly GCF_000412655.1. Classification (NCBI taxonomy): domain Eukaryota; kingdom Metazoa; phylum Chordata; class Mammalia; order Chiroptera; family Vespertilionidae; genus Myotis; species Myotis brandtii. Next base: position 121,834 of record NW_005358241.1, read on the forward strand.
TATCTCTGAGCTTCCTTCCAGCTCCAAGCCTCTGTGAACCACAGAACAGTGGCATTTGTGAGAGTTGACCAAGCTTCTTGGTCTTAGCCACCTTTTTCCTTGCTCTCTGTGCTCTGCTCCTGGTCCCCACAGGCCGGGCCTGTGCTGGAAGCCCGTGGCCGCAGCGGGAGATCTGTCGCCTCTGCATGTGATGAGTTTTCAGTTGAGCCGACCTTGAGATGTCAGATTACTTTCCAATTTGTGCTTCCCCCTCCCAGTTTCTTTCCCACCTGGCTGCCTGGGGCCCAGGGGTTCCTCTATCTGTGGGGGATGTGGTTACGGAGAACGGAAAATTGTGCAAAAACGTGCGCCTGCCTCCAGACCCTCGTGGAAGATGAATGATGTGGTGCTAGCAGATGTCTTTCTTGATCGAGCACCTTGCACATGACAAATAGCTGGTGTCATGAGAACTGAGTTGCTGATGTCCATGGACATTTGTGTTAGAATGAACCCACACCAGATTGTGCGATGGCTTCATTTGTCTGTGTGGGATGGCTGCCCGCCTCCCCTTGCTGGCACCTTTTGTCGCCAAGGCCTCCTCTCTGCCAGGAGGACGGTCGCCTGCGAAAGGGGCAGGCTTTGGATTGGGCAGCAGGTATATGTTCGCAGAGGGTGGCGATCTCTAAGCGTAAACAGCAAGGCAGGGGTGGGGATTAGGAGGGAACGGGGCCTTGCCACGTGGTGCAGGCTTTAGTCTGAGCTCAGTGGGCGTCTCTGGAGGACTTGGACAATTCCCTTGGGAGGGAGGCCTTGCAGTCCGAGGAGGACACACTGACTCAGGCCAAGAATGTTCACGTGCTCCTCCCCAGGGCCTGCTTGGACCGCTGTGCTTGGTCCCTGCTGACCCCACCATCCCTGGATGGCCGGACCCTTTTCCTGGACTCACTTTATCCCTGGCGCCCGGGGCTTCCCAGGACACCGGGCAGAGCCAGGAGCCTGATGGCTGCAGACAGACCTCTCCCGGAGTCCTCCGGTCCTGGCTGCTCCCCAGGGGCCTCTCCCAGCCACCAAGCAGGTAACCAGCACCCTGGTGAGCAGGGAGCCCCCGCCAACTGTAGCAGAAGCTGTTTGTCTAGCTCTCCAGGTGACGTGTGCTGGCTCCCTACTGGTAACCCAGCCCCTAGCAGGGTTCCTGGCACACAGTAGACAGCAACTGAAAAAGACATCAATAAGTGTATTGAAAGAGCAGGGCTTCCACCAGCCACTTGGGCAGGGAAGGGAGAAGGAGTGAATGGGGCGCGGAGAAGCCAGGCAGCCAAAAACACCCACAGCGCCCCCTCCTGCAGCCAGATTCCTCCGATTCCAGAGGAGAGCTAAGCCCCACCCGTGCCCCTAGGCCTCAATGAGAGCTCCATGCCTGATGCCCGTGAAAGCCAATCCTACGTCATCGGCTACTGAGAAGACAGAAGAGAGACAGAAGCACGTTTTAAATCTGCTGCCTGATCGGGGTCGAGGGAGAGTGTGAGGGATGGGGTGAGGACAGTGTGAGGACAGTGTGAGGACAG
>NW_005358242.1:0-879 GCF_000412655.1 Myotis brandtii
TAATGCTCTCTAGGTCCATTCATGCTGTTGCAAATGGAAAAAGTTATTTCTTTTTTACAGTTGCGCAGTATTCCATTGCATAGATGTACCATAGTTTTTTTAATCCACTCATCTGCTGATGGGCACTTAAACTGTTTCCAAATCTTAGCTATTGTAAATTGTGCTGCTGTGAACGTAGGGGTTCATATATTCTTTCTGATGGGTGTTTCTGGTTTCTTGGGATATATTCCTAGAAGTGGAATCACTGGGTCAAATGGGAGTTACATTTTTTTCTTGAGGAAACTCCAAACTGTTTTCCACAGAGTCTGCACCAGTTTGCATTCCCACCAGCAGTGCATGCGAGTTCCCTTTTCTTCACATCCACACCAACACTTATCGTTTGTTGATCTGTTGATGATAGCCATTCTTACAGGTGTGAGGTGGTACCTCATTGTTGTTTTGATTTGCATCTTGCAGATGATCAGTGACTCTGAGCACTTTTTCATATGCCTTTTGGCCTTTTGTATGTCCATTTTAGAGAAGTGTCTATTGAGGTCCTTTGCCCATTTTTTTTATTGGATGTTTATCTTCCTTTTGTTAAGTTGTATGAGTTCCCTATAGATTTTGGAGGTTAACCCCTTATTGGATGTATCATTGGTAAATATATTCTCCCATGGAGTTGGCATTCTTGTTATTTTATTGATGGTTCCTTTTATGCTTTTTAAAAAAATTAATCCTCATCTGAGGATATTTTCCATTGATTTTTTTAGATAGAATGAAAGGGATAGGGAGAGACAGAGAAAGAGGACCATCATTGTGAGTGAGGCATATTGATTGGTTGCCTCCTGCAAGCACCCTGGCCTGAGATTGAGCCTGCAACTGAGGTATGTGCCCTTGACT
>NW_005358243.1:0-574 GCF_000412655.1 Myotis brandtii
GTTATCAGGGATCTCTCCATCTAGTCTTCACTTGATTGTTCAGGGTATTCTCTTTTTATTTTAGTTGTAATTCCATTTTCGTCCTGAGAGTGTGTCAGTGTAGCTTCCACTTACTCCCATGCCATTTTTTCCCACTATTTCCTTATATTTTAGAAAGGAACGCAGTATACACAGTTGTTGATGTTGATAAATCAAAAATAGAAATGTAGTTTTATAATGAAAAGCTATAAAATAACTTGTAAAATAGTTATAATGGAAACTGTAAACATTGAGGAATGAGATTAGGAAGGACTTTACATTTCACTTTGCACACTATGGTGTCTTCTGAAACAAAGTATTATGCATATATTACTTCTGCAAGTAATTGGAAACAGATCAAATGAGCCAGGCCAGGCGAGTCCCTAAATGTCAAACAAACTCTTCTTTAGCTATGGAAGAGTTTGCTTAGTGGGTGAGCTTCCTGCACAGGATCACTATGGGCAGTGACAAATTCCAATTTAATCATTCCTCACAGGGAGGAAAATGGACAGAGGAAGAGATAAGACATTGGACTCAGGAAAAGTGAGAAACATCT
>NW_005358244.1:0-1138 GCF_000412655.1 Myotis brandtii
GAAGTCAAAGTGACGAACAAATTTGTTTTCGATAATTTAAAAAATATTCCCATCGAGTCATAGAAGGAACAACGTGATGAACAATTGCTTTCGATAATTTCTCATCAGATCAATACAATTATATAGGTTAAAAATTTTGGTAAGTTATGAACGTCTACTATTGGTTACTGTTTACAGGGCAGGAGTGAGAGAGTTTGACCAGATTAGCCAATTCGGTGACCGCAGTCAGGCCGGTGGCTGTCAGGTCAGGCCATCTCAGGTCACGTGGTTGCTGTGGTTGGCGTGCACGTGTTCTGTTGTTGACTTCGGCCAGGGAAGTTTCAGGGCTTGTACGAATTGTTTATGTGAACAAAGCATGGGGTGACGCAGACGAATAGCAATCGATTCTGCAGTGGCGAGCATCCGCTGCTGAACTGACCTGGGTTGGTTAGTCGGGACTTTATAGACGATCGTGAAGGCTTTGGTGGGATCAACTCTATGGTTCGTTTCAACCAAGTGAGCGACCACGGCACTATTGATTGTTTTTACTGATCCTGTTCTCAGCCATGCGGGATGGTGTTCTTTGATCCTCTTGGAAAGGCACCGGGTCGTCTTACCCACGTACTCTGCATCACAATTGCAGAAAAACGAATATATCAGCATAGATTGGTTGAGGACCGGTACCTTATCCTTGAGTCTCAGTGGTATAAGTGGCGTACTGGTAAACCAGCTTCGAAGCTTTGCTGCTGGGAACGTTCGCTTCAAGCTTTGATGTAGCCGACGGTTGAGACGTTCAGTCAGTAGATCCCCTTTGAACGGTAGCCGAATGCATATAGGTTTTTGTTCGACTGTGGTGATGGGAACTTTTGGTTTCTCCGGGATCATGTTCTTTTTGATGAAGCGATCAGGATACGCATTTTCTTTTAACGCGTTGGTGATAGTTGTTAATTCTTCGTTTAACGCTTCACTCGAGCAGATTTTTATGGCTCTGTCAAAAAGGCAGCGTACGAGATTTCGTTTTTGCTTGAGTGGTGTAAAGCTGTTGAAATGCAAGTACTGTCCTGTCCATGTTTGTTTCCGATAAACCGATTGCCGTAGGGTTCCATCTTGAAGTCGTTTTAGACTGACATCGAGGAAGTGAAAACTGTTTCTAATTTCT
>NW_005358245.1:0-3631 GCF_000412655.1 Myotis brandtii
CAAATACATTAAAAAAAAAAATCCTGGAAGATACAATCATAGTAGGAAACTTTAATACACTACTGACATCACTGGATAAATACTCTAGACAAAAAAAATCAACAAAGAAACAGCAATCCTAAATGACTCACTAGATCAGATGGACTTAATTGACATCTTCACAACATTTTACACCAAAGCTGTGGAATATACGTTCTTCTCAAGTGCACAAGGGACATTTTCAAAAATAGACCACATATTGGGTCACAAGCAAAGTCACCCCAAATTCAAGAAGATTGAAATCATACCAAGCATCTTCACAGACCACAATGGCATAATAGTGGAAATAAACTACAATAAAAACAATCCAAAACACTCAAACAATTGGAAGCTGAATAGCATGTTACTAAATATTTTTTGAGTTACCGATGAGATCAAAGAAGAAATTAAAAACATCCTGGAAACTAATGACAATGAAAACACAACAATCCAAAACCTATGGGACACAATGAAAGCAGTCCTGAGAGGGAAGTTTATAGCTCTACAGGCCTATCTCAAAAAACAAGAAAAAATGGTAGTAAATCATCTAACTCTACAACTCAAAGAATTAGAAAGAGAGCAACAAGAAAACCCCAGAGTGAGCAGAAGGAAGGAGATAATAAAGATTAGAGCAGAAATAAATGACATAGAGACCAAAAAAACAATACAGAAAATCAATGAAACCAAGAGCTGGTTCTTTGAAAGGATAAACAAGATCGACAAACCTCTAGCCAGGCTCACCAAAAAGCAAAGAGAGAGGACCCAAATAAACAAAATCAGAAACGATAGAGGCGAAATAACAACAGACCCCACAGAAATACAAATGATTGTTAAAAAATACTATGGACAGCTCTACTCCAACAAACTAGACAACCTGGAGGAAATGGACAAATTCCTAGAAAAATACAACATTCCAGCACTCAATCAGGAAGAATCTAAAAATCTCAATAGGCCAATAACTATGGAAGAAATTGAAGCAGTCATCAAAAAGCTTCCAGCAAACAAAAGCCCAGGACCAGACGGCTTCACAGGGGAGTTTTACCAAACATTCAAGGAAGAACTAAAACCTACCCTCCTCAGACTACTACAAAAAATTCAAGAGGAAGGAACACTTCCAAGCTCATTCTATGAAGCCAGCATCACCCTAATACCAAAACCAGGTAAAGACAACACAATGAAAGAGAATTACAGGCCAATATCCCTCATGAACATAGATGCCAAAATCCTCAACAAAATCTTAGCAAATCGGATCCAACAGTACATCAGAAAGATCATACACCATGACCAAGTAGGATTTATTCCAGGGATGCAAGGATGGTACAATATCCGCAAATCAATAAACGTGATACATCACATAAACAAATTGAAAGAAAAAAACCACATGGTCATATCAATTGATGCAGAAAAAGCATTTGACAAAATCCAACACCCATTTTTGATAAAAACTCTCAGCAAGGTGGGAATAGAAGGATCATACCTCAACATAATAAAAGCCATATATGACAAACCCACAGCCAACATCATACTCAATGGACAAAAACTAACACCATTTCCCCTAAAAACAGGAACAAGACAGGGATGCCCACTCTCACCACTCCTGTTCAACATAGTACTGGAAGTATTAGCCATTGCAATTAGGCAAGAAGAAGAAATAAAAGGCATCCAAATTGGAAAAGAGGAAGTAAAACTGTCCTTATTTGCAGATGACATGATATTATACATACAAAACCCTAGAGACTCCATCAAAAAGCTACTAGACTTAATACATGAATTTGGCAATGTAGCAGGATACAAAATTAACCCCAAGAAATCTGAGGCATTTCTATACACCAATAGTGAACTTTCAGAAAGAGAGATTATAAAAACAATCCCATTTACCATCGCACCAAAAAAATTAAGCTACCTAGGAATAAACTTAACTAAAGAGGTAAAAGACCTCTACTCAGAAAACTACAGGACGTTGAAAAAAGAGATAGAGGAAGACATAAACAGATGGAAGAACATACCGTGTTCATGGATTGGTAGAATCAACATCATTAAAATGTCCATACTACCCAAAGCAATCTATAAATTCAACGCACTTCCCATTAAAATACCAACGGCATACTTCACAGATCTAGAACGAACTCTCCAAAAATTCATCTGGAATAAAAAAAGACCCCGAATAGCTGCAGCAATCCTGAGAAAGAAGAAAATAGGTGGGATCTCAATACCAGATATCAAGATGTATTACAAAGCCACTGTTCTCAAAACTGCCTGGTACTGGCACAAGAACAGGCATATAGATCAATGGAATAGAATAGAGAACCCAGAAATCGGCCCGAACCAATATGCTCAATTAATATTTGACAAAGGAGGAAAGAACATTCAATGGAGCCAAGATAGTCTCTTCAATAAGTGGTGTTGGGAAAATTGGACAGATATATGCAAGAAAATGAAACTAGACCACCAACTTACACCATACACAAAAATAAACTCAAAATGGATAAAGGACTTAAATGTACGACAGGAAACCATAAAAATTCTAGAAGAATCCAAAGGCAACAAAATCTCAGACATATGCCAAAGCAATTTCTTCACTGATACAGCTCCTAGGGCAGTTGAAACTAAAGAGAAAATGAACAAATGGGACTACATCAAAATAAAAAGCTTCTGCACAGCAAAAGAAACCATCAACAAAACAACAAGAAAACCCACTGCGTGGGAAAACATATTTGCCAACGTCATATCTGATAAGGGCCTAATCTCCAAAATTTATAGGGAACTCATACAACTTAACAAAAAGAAGATAAACAATCCAATCAAAAAATGGGCAAAGGATCTAAATAGACACCTTTCAAAAGAGGACATTCAGAAAGCCAAGAGACATATGAAAACATGCTCAAAGTCACTAATCATCCGAGAGATGCAAATCAAAACAACAATGAGGTACCATCTCACACCTGTCAGAATGGCTATCATCAACAAATCAACAAACGACAAGTGCTGGAGAGGATGTGGAGAAAAAGGAACACTTGTGCACTGCTGGTGGGAATGCAGACTGGTGCAGCCACTATGGAAGACAGTATGGAGTTTCCTCAAAAAACTGGAAATGGAACTCCCATTTGACCCTGTGATCCCACTTCTAGGAATATATCCCAAGAAACCAGAAACACCAATCAGAAAGGATATATGCACCCATATGTTCATAGCAGCACAATTCACCATAGCTAAGATCTGGAAACAGCCTAAGTGCCCATCAGTAGATGAATGGATTAGAAAACTGTGGTACATCTACACGATGGAATACTATGCTGCTGTAAAAAAGAAGGAACTCTTACAATTTGCAACGGCATGGATGGAGCTGGAGAGCATTATGCTAAGTGAAATAAGCCAGTCAATGAAGGAAAAATACCACATGATCTCACTCATTCATGGATAATAAAGACCATTACAAACTTTTGAACAATAATAGATACAGAGGCAGAGCTGCCTCAAACTGATTGTCAAACTGCAGTGGGAAGGCCAGAGAGGGTTGGGGGGCAGAAGGGAGGGGAGTAAGAGATCAACCGAAGGACTTGTATGCATGCATATAAGCAAAACCAATGGACATAAGACACTGGGGGATAGGGGA
>NW_005358245.1:6418-7014 GCF_000412655.1 Myotis brandtii
GTCTGCATTGAGGATCCCACCCATTAAAACCCTTACATCTGATTTCAACAGGCAGACATGCATATGTGCATTTGAGTCTGCCTGTGACAGACATGAGAGAGGCAGAAGTGAGAGGTATCCACAAGGCCACATGTGAAGGTCAAGTCATCTCTGGTTTGGGACTTGCAAATCTATCTACTCTTTGAGTTGATTTTTTTGTGTAATGCATGTATGATTTTGATTGTTCTAATAATATTAAAATCATATGTTCAATGTTATCCATGTATCACTTATCTATGGAGTAAAGTACATTATCTAGTTCTTAAATTTTTAACGTCCCTGATGATGGGGGAACAGTAGAACGTTTAGAGGAGGACATTTTCTTGAATATCAGTCTTTTCACCGATTTGCACATGAGCAACAGTTTCTGGGAAAGTGTTTTCAAGACAGGATATGGCAAAGAAGTGGTATCCAAATATATTAAAAAATAGTAACTGTTAATCCTCAACAATTAAGAAATAAAAAAACAATTTTAAAATAGGCTTAAGATCAGGACAGTCACCACATCACAGAAGATACACAGATGGTAGGGGATGCATGATGGCTAGGAGTAGGTG
>NW_005358245.1:7535-14933 GCF_000412655.1 Myotis brandtii
CTCATCTCAGGCTCCAGCAGAGAGATTGAGGCTGAGAGCAGACACCCGGCAGCTTCTGCTTCACCAGCAAGGTGAATTCTGCAAGGAGAGAGCACTCCAGGTGGAAGGGTCCATAGGAAGCGTGGGTGCCATCGGTTGACTGTGCTGCTGGAGCAGGAGACGTGGACTTCATGGTGGGCAAAGCGTTCTTGGGAACAGAAGGCAGCTGTTTCTTTGGAGCCGTGCGTGGAGGGCTGGTCTTCCTGTCCCCAGTCACTGTTTTCTCTTCACCGTCAGATCATTTGCGTCCAGAGCTTGCAGACCTGCTCCAGAAGGGGTTCCTAACGTGTGCTCCACACAGAGAGGTGCAGCCACCTGTGTCATCCAACTTCCATCCCCAAAGTCATGTTACCTTCCTCCTGCAGCTCCCACAGTCTCCTGGCTGAGGGCGCCCTCCCTGGGGAGCTGAAGGGACAAGGAGAACAGCCACTCAGCAGCTCCCAATACCCATTTTTGATAAAAACTCTCAGCAAGGTGCCAATAGAAGGATCATACCTCAATGCAATAAAAGCCATATATGACAAATCCACAGCCAACATCATATTCAATTGGCAAAAACTAAAACTATTTCCCCTGAGAACAGGAACAAGACAGGGATGCTCACTCTCACCACTCCTGTTCGACATAGTACTAGAAGTATTAGCCATTGTGATTAGACAAGAAGAAGAAATAAATGGCATCCAATTGGAAAAGAATAAGTAAAACTGTCTTTATTCACAGATGACATGATATTGTACATAAAAACCTAAAGCCTCCATCATAAAACTATTAGACTTTATAAATGAATTCAGCAATGTAGCAGGATACAAAATTAACACCAAGAAATCTATAGCATTTCTATACACCAATAGGGAACTTACTGAAAGAGAGACTAAAAAAGCAATCCCATTTACCATCACACCAAAAAAATTAAGATACCTAGGAATAAACTTAACTAAGGAGGTAAAAGACCTAAATGCGGAAAACTACAGGACAATAAAAAAAAGAGAGAGAGGAAGACATAAACAGATGGAAGAACATACCATGTTCATGGATTGGTAGAATCAACATCATTAAAATGTCCATACTACCCAAAGCAGGGGTCCTCAAACTACAGCCCACGGGTCACATGCAAATACAAATATTGTATTTGTTCCCGTTTTGTTTTTTTACTTCAAAATAAGATATGTGCACTGTGCATAGGAATTTGTTCCTAGTTTGTTTTTAAACTATAGTGTGGCCCTCCAACGGTCTGAGGGACAGTGAACTCGCCCCCTGTTTAAAAAGTTTGAAGACCCCTGACCCAAAGCAATCTATGAATTCAACGTACTCCCCATTAAAATGATTAAAAGCCTGAGCTCTCTCTCTCTCTCTAATCTACACTAATAAAGACAAAGATGCTAATTGACCATATGTTCGCTATGCCCTAAGCCAAGCCCACCAGCCAATCAGAGTGACTATATGCAAATTAACCCAACCAAGATGGCAGCCCTCAGTCACAGAGTTGGAGCAAGCAGGAGGCTTGGTAGCCCCAGCGATGGAGGAAGCCAAGCTTCCAGCCTGCCCTGAGATGGCTGTGGCCTCCACTAAAGGCAACAAAGTTTCAATTATGGAAGATAAATATATCCCAGATACCTTTTTCCAGCCAGCCTCCACTGGGAGCTTGGGTGGCTGGAAGCCGTGGCCAGCCTGCAAACAGCCATCAGCCCCTCACCTAGGCTGCTCACACCCTCATAGGGTGAGTGTCCCCACTGGGGGCCTTGGCCAGCCTGCAAACAGCCATCAGCCCCTCACCCAGCCTGGCCAGGCACCCCAGCAGGACCCCCCACCCTGAAGGTGGTGTGGCCAGCCTGAAAATGGCCCTCAGCCCGTCACCCAGGCTGGCCACACCCTCATGGGGTGAGGGTCCCCGCTGGGGGGCTTGGCCAGCCTACAAACAGCCATCAGCCCCTCACCCAGACTGGCCAGGCACCCCAGCAGGACCCCCCCCCACCCTGAAGGGGGTGCGGGCACCCTGAAAACAGCCATTAGCCCCTCACCCAGGCTGGCCAGGCACCCAAGCGGGACCCCCACCCTGATCCGGACACCATTCAGGGCAAACCAGCCGGCCCCCATCTCGGCACTAGGCCTCTATCCTGTGTAGTAAAAAGGTAATATGCAAACTGACCCTAACAGCAGAAAGACTGGGAATGACTGGTCACTATGACACACACTGACCACCAGGGGGCAGATGCTCAATGCAGGAGCTGCCCTCTGGTGGTCAGTGTGCTCCCACATGGGGGAGCTCTGCTCAGCCACAAGCCAGGCTGAAGGCTGCCAGTACAGCGGTGGTGGTGGGAGCCTCTCCTGCCTCCTCACCAGCGCTAAGGATGTCCAACTGCAGCTTAGGCCTGCTCCCCACTGGCAAGTGGACATCCCCTGAGGGCTCCTGGGCTGCCAGAGAGATGTCTGACTGCCAGCTTAGGCCCAATTCCCTGGGGAGTGGGCCTAAGCCAGCAGGTGGACATCCCCTGAGGTGTCCCAAGCTGAAGGACCCCCCACCGACTATACAAATTTTTGTGCACCGGGCCTCTAGTCCTATATAATAAAAGCGTAATATGCAAGTCAACTGAATGGTGAACCAACCAGTCTCTATGATGTGCACTGACCAGTAGGGGGCAGACTCTCAATGCAGGAGCTTCCCTCAGGCCGCAGGCCCTGATTGGTTCCTTCCCCCAGTTGGAAGGCTCCAATTGCCAAGGCCCCCACCCTGCTAGTCACCCCACACACAGAAGGTGATTAGTGGCAGAGGCAGGGCCAGCAAGTGGGCAGAAATAGCCAACCTCTTGGTCCCTTCCCCCAGCCGACAGGCTCACAATGGCCAATGGCAAACAGAGAATTGGGGGTGGGTAGCAACGAGTAGCGGGGCCGGCTGCCGGCAGGTGTGGAAAATGGCCCTGATCGAAGGCCAGGCCTAGGACCGTACTCAAGCATGAATTTCGTGCGCCGAGCCTCTAGTAGGAAAATAAAAAAAATCCTTCCTTGTGTCCCTTTGTCTCTAGTTTATATATGCTACATTTCTTTGTTTGAATCTGACCTTTTCTTATTGGACCTTTCATTAATTTATCCACCCCCCCCCCCCCCCCTCATTCTGCTACAAGGTATTAGTTTCAAAGCTCAAAGTCCACCTGGTGCCCCCGATTTCTCCTCCCCTTATCTTGTTGGTTGGAGTCACTTTTGATTTATCTTATGGTTTTCTCCCAGTTGTGCTGGGAAAGAAAGCCTTATCTTATAGCTCTCCCAGCTACTCAGGCCAGAGATATCTCTGTCCTTGGTTTATGGTTGTTTTAATGGCTTAGACAAGAAATATTTCCATCTGCCTGTGACATTTCTCTACCCTCTGTACAAGATAAGCACCCTGACGTCTTCAAGTCTCCATCTATGTATTCTTCTCCCATGGACCCTCCTCATTCCTAAAACTCCCTCAACCTGTCTATTTCATCCCCAAAACTCCTTTCAAAATGAAGATGCATTTCCTTTCAGAGACTAGCTACATTTTATACCCTGCTAGTGTTCTACCAAACAACTTCTCCCTCTTTTAATCCCCTATAGACAGAGCCAAGATTTTATCTGTTTAACACTCTTCTCCCATTAAGAGTCTTTGTTTTTCTAAACCAGTCTGGTAGTTCTATTATCCCCTTATTTACACACCAGGATATAAATACATCTGAAGAATTGCAACTGTGTCCCAGAGGTAAAGCAAAGCCACTGAATAAATTTAATATATTTACTTAGAGAGTACCTTTTACTTAAAGGTTTGACATGTAAATTCTTACCATGTATAAAGTAAGTACAAATTTACTATAGCAAACCTATATTATCACACCTAATATAAAAATAATGAAAGGAGTTTTTAGGGGTAAAAAAGGCAAGTTTAGGGAGTTTTAGGAATTAGGAGTCCATGGGGGAGAAATGTGGGACTGCAAAGCTGGGAGCTGCCAGAAGGCATACATTCACAAACTAAGGAGGCTGGGAACTGCCAAAAAGTGTACATTCACAGAAAAAAGGAGAGGAAGCCACCCATTCACAGATAAAGAGGAAGGCCACAGGGAACAGAAAAACAAAAGGGGAAAAAAGAGGGGACCCCCACATGGTGTTTGAGCTCTGAAGCTGCTATAGCGACCAATCAGAGGGGATATCAGGACTCAAAGAACTGCAGCCTTTAGAACACTTAGGAAAGAGGGACTTGGTGGGTCTCTCTCCCCCTCCCCACATGGGAGTCTGTGCTTGTTTCCCAATAAATGTCCATCTTTTCCTATTGAAGTATGATAGCAATCATCTCAGGTAGAAACTATAGTTTAACTTTAACCCTGCTGTTTGGCTTCTGCACTTATTTGCTTTGTTTAACAACAGAAAAGTTATTTTGATTTTCTGAATTATATAAATCATCCCATTCAATTGAATACCCTATTGATTGTAATGTGAATACCCCATTGGTTGTGGTCATACTGGTTTTAGAAAGCACATTCTTCTGTAGCTGGGAACCAGGACAGCACAATTATCCCAAGACCCAAGTGTTCCAGATAATGCGTCCCTGTCAACTCAGTGGTCCCAAGACCCAAGGGCTCTAGATAATGTGTTTCTGTCAACTCAGTGGTCCAGAGACCCAAAACTATAATTTAGATAACATGCTTAAATCTGCTTCTGTAAACTGCTTTTTGCAAACCGGGTTCCTCATTCCAAACCCTGGGATGTAATCAATACCTTTGTGATCTTTGCCTATATAAATCTGATGTTGGGGCTGGGAGGGCACTTCGAGATTTGGGAGAGCGAAATGCCCCCTCGTAGTCCTGGATTTGCAATAAATGTGACTCCTTAATTCGACTTCTTGAGGCATCCTTGTGTGATTCCCGGGGTACATTACAACACTATCCCACCTTTTGTCGTGGCTTCATTCTTCGAATCCACTGTTATGCCCAGATTTCAGGATCCCCAAGAAACCACACCAGGGAGCCAGCCAGGTCCGATGCAAAAGCATAAGAGTCTTTATTCGAGCTAGCTCGGCTCCCCCACCTTGCCGACGCAGTGGCAAGAAGCAGAGAGAACTCTGTGTGGAGAGGGGTTTTATAGGGGGTTGGAGTAAGGGGAGGAGAAAGGGCTGTGGCCTTGCCGATTGGCCAGGCGCAAGTCGGTGTCTTGTTCCTGGGTGTGGCTAGCAGAGGCTTAGACTTCCGGGAAGAAGCTCCTTGCCAAGCACATGGCCAAGGTAAGATGGAGGGCGTAGCACTTACCCTGGGGCAAGATGGAGGGCCTAGCCCTCGCCCTTTCATCCACCTGGACAAGAATCCAGGAAATCACTTTTGCATCCTGCCCAGAGGAACACCATGCGTTCTAGTGTAATTTCCGGGTTTTAATAATTACAATGAATGAGACCATTTTGAATTTATCCCAAGAATCCATGGTTGAACACCCCAAAGTCAATTAATGTCATACATTATGTGACTAAAATAAAGGACAAAATCTCAACAAATTCAGAAAAAGGCTTAAGATCAAACACAACACCCATACACAATAAAAACCCCAAAACAATGGATACTGTATATGGTGTTAAAAAAAAAGAAAATATTGCTTTTAGCTTTCAGGAGTTAATATGTTTGCTTTAAATTGATAATTGAATGTGGTTTATTTATATAGGGTTTAAACTATGGAGCTTTCATGTTTACTGTAATTTAATCTTAAATTATTTTTTACTTAGTAAACTATTATCAGTGGGGAGATCTCCAAGTCTCCACCAGGTGCTCATAGAATTGGGCTTCTTGTGATATCCCAAGAAAAGGAATTTTTTGAGACTCAGACGAGAGAATGAGATATTGTAGAATGCTTTATTTCTGTGGAATTGTGGATGGAAAAAAAAAAGCCACTTTCTAACCTGACTAGCTCAGGGAAAGCCTGCACAGTAGTTTTGCAAACTCAAAGACCTAAAGTAACCACAAAGGATGGTCTGAAATTAAAACTTTAACTAAAAGCAGTTTATAGTGGATAGTCATGTCCTAGGCCAGTATCTTCCCTGATAAAGGTCAATCTTTACCTTAACCGAGCCTATTGGCTTTTTGCATCTAAGATAACATCCTTGTGAAATGTCAGGGTAACTTGTAACCACCCTTTTTCTAGACCCCTCAGGGCACAGCCAAATGGATCTGGGCGCCAGGACAGAGACCATAAATTCCTTCATTGTTATTGTTATCATGCTAATGGTTGACTGTTAACAATCCTGCAACCACATGGGTAAAGGAAGTGTGTGTCTATCATGTTACTTTTCATCCAATCCCAGAGGTCCCCCCAGCTTTGCCCTCTTCCGCCTCCCTAATCTATCACCAATGGATTTCATGTAACCCACTTATGTCTCCTTCTTTGGTTGTAAATGTATAAAACAAGGTGAAGAACTGCCATTCTCTGGAGCATTATCTCAACCCATTGAGATTCTGCTCCCCAGCAAATTGTCGACAGTTTGGCTCAAGTAAACTCACAAAACGTCTGTACAGGTTTGACTGCTTTTATGTTAACATTCCCCAAATTATACTATGAAAAATAATTCAGACTCAAACAAATATTCCTACATATTTTATGATTCCATTTATATGAATTGTCCATAAAAAGTACAGAAAGTAGGTTAGTGATTGCCTTGAATTAGGGATGGGAATGTGGGTTATCTAAGAAAGATACAGGAATCTTTCTGAAGTGCTGATCACATTCTAAAATCCGTTTGTTGTGGTGGTTGCATAACCCTGTAAATTTACTAAAAATTTAATTGTATATTTAAGAAGGTAAAATTTTATGGGATTTACGTCCCATAAAATGATATTTGAATTAAATTATATTTGAATAAAACTGTTAAAATAAAAACTGACATTTGTGGAGGCTTTTTCTTCCTACTTTACTGATTATATTACCTAAATTACTTGCTGATAAGAGGGCCTCTCAATTTGCAAGTGAATAGCCACTGGCAACTGTGTTCCTGTGCGCTTTGGATTGTTGAAGCTCCTCTTTCTCCTCCCTCCACCACCCATGCACTGCCAGCATGCTGGGTTATTCTTTGTGGGGTCTAGGTACCACGTGGTTTTGAAAAGGGGTAGCAATAGAATGTTGGGGAACCAGCTAGTATTGAAAGAAATATTAATCATGCTCTGTGAACCGTGACTGTTTTATTCTGATTAAAGAAGGCACCTTCTATCCTGGCTGGAGCTGACCTGGAAAAGCAGCCCTTCCTTCCCATTTGGAGCTGCCTATTCTCATGGAAAGATGAACAACTTTGAATCTGCAGAAACCAGAATCGCCAGCCCTTTGAAGGTCCCCAGCCCTTCTGCACACCTGCAGGCCTTTGCAGACCTCCAGCCTGCTTAC
>NW_005358245.1:14984-35683 GCF_000412655.1 Myotis brandtii
ACTTGCATGTCACTAAGCCCTTTGAAGACCCCTAGTCCTTTTGCATATCTGAAAACTGCCTTTTGCCTACTTTTCCTTTGTACTTTTGCTATATAAGCAACTGGCTTATGGTGGTGGGGTGCGCAGATTTCTGTGGCTGACCTGCTGCTCTCCCACGCTGCCGGCAGGACTGGAATAAACGCTCATATATGATTCAACCCCACCTCTGCTTCATTGGCTTGAGTAGTGACAGGCAGCATAGACCCATTGTATGTCTGGTTACAGTCTTACCTTGCCCATTCATTCTGTGGATCATGGAGATCGCTTTTTATATAGTTATATTAACAATGATAGCCATGTAATATCTATTTAGTTTGCTACACCTGCTGATATTTTCCTAGGTAATTTGGAAGGTAGAGTAATTCAAAACTGCATTATCATTATCCTTCCCTGCAAAGAAATCTGAATTTTTACTAAGTCATAAAGCCAGAAGTAATGTCAAAAACAAGAGACAATAAACATGATAGCATCATAACGCTAGCCAAGGGTGTAACAGAGGGACAAAAATGCACAATACTGTTACAAATGTCAAGTAAAGGGATAAGAAAATAGTTACACAAACATGTGCAAAGCAGGTCCACAGTGCCTTCATAAAGAAACTGATATGCTGGCATAGAAGTACACTCAGACTGCACCAGCCCTCACTGCAACAGAATAACCCCTACCCATTTTCAGAGCCCAGTATAAATCTACCTTTCCCCACCACCCCCGCCCCAAGCCCCTGTTACAGAACTTACCAGGAGACCTAAAAATACCGAAGTACCTGGAGATACAGGAAAAAAACATTTATTTCCAGAAATTTCACATGTATTATTACAGTGACTCAGGGAGCCAGTTCTCCAAATCCTGAGTAAGCCAATATGGAGGAAGCTTTCTCTTTATAGCCTTTGGTTTCTTTGTCCCCCATCTATGGATCAGACTTCCGGACCTTTCTCAGGCTTTGCAAAAAGCCCCTTGGGTTGGGATGGAGGACATGAGACCACACCTAACGACCTGGCCTGGTGCTAGCACTGATAACCCCATCCAGGGGTTGTGTATTGTTCATGGTTTATGGCCTCTGTAAAATGGGAGTATTTAGGTAAATAGGTCTTGCAAGACCAGATAATTAAGGAAGGGGAAGTGACTTGATTATAGGCTAACAAGAATGTGCATTAGGGATACTGATTAACTAGGTACAAATTCAGGCTGCTGGTCGCCCCCCAAAAAATGTCTTATTTTCCTCATCACCCCCAGAAAAACCTTACCTGACCCCCTAAATTTGAGTTAGCTGTACCTATATTCACAGAATTCCTCTTTAGATTTATCAAATGTATTATAAGTAGTTGTTTACTTGTTTCTTTCTCTAAAATGCAAATAATTAAAAGCTAGTGGCTGTGTTAATCTTATTTATTTTAAACCCAGCAGCTCAACATATGTTTATTGAATTAATTAGCCATCTAATCATTCCTTCATTACTGAGTCTCAATATATTCATTTTAGCTATATTTACTATGATTATTTTACTCAACATTTTTGCAGCTCACATTTTTGCCTTATATTTAACTTCTGATGTTTACTTTTCAAATTATGAATTTCTATATTCCTTCTTTGAATGCCTATGATATATTATCTAGATCTGACTTCTGTTGTTTAGTTTATGTCAACTTCCTAATAGTTGTCTTTTCCTCTCATCCTAGCTACTAAAATTTAAGTCATCTATGGAAACAATTGGTATTTTATAACTTTTATTTCTTTGCTAGATTTTGCATAGAATAAGTGTACAATATGCAATTTATTAATTTAGAATAATTTAGCTTCATTGAGGATATAATATGGGCTAAGCATATGTTAGAGACATCAGATAGGTATCCTATCAATTGCTTGGTTTGATTGACAAGAACTGTGAATTTATTAATCAACGAGAGGCCCAGTGCATGAATTTGTGCATGGGTAGGGTCCCTCTGGGTAACCTGCAGGGATTGGGCCAAAACCAATAGTCCAACGCTGCCTGCAGCTCCTACCTGCCGCTCCCACTCATCCCGGCCCCACTGTGCCTGCGCAGACTCACACCCAATCAGTCACAATTGGGAGAGGCTCGTGCTGCCCCAGCAGCGCTCACCAGCCATGAGCCCTGTGTCTGGTGCCCTCCCAAGGGGAGTGGCCTGTGGGATCTGGCTGAAACTGGCTCTCCAACATCCCCGAGGGGTCCCGGGTTGTGAGAGGGCACAGGCCAGGCTGAGAGACCCCATCGGTGCACGATCGAGCTGGGAGGAACCACAGGAGGGCTCCAGTGCATGTCCAGCCCATCTTGCTCAGTCCTGATTGGCCAGACCCCAGCAGCAAGCTAACCTACTGGTTGGAGCATCTGTCCCCTGGTGGTCAGTGCATGTCATAGCAAGCAGTTGAGCAGCCTTAGCATATCATTAGCATATTACCCTTTGATTGGTTGTTCGGTTGTTCTGCCATTCGGTCTATTTGATATTACCCTTTTATTATGTAGGATTTGTTTGTAAGGATGAAGTCTGTTATCAATGTTCTGTGTCTTGGAAAAGCTAGTATGATTCATTGCCCTAACCCTGTGGTCGGCAAACTGTGGTTCGCGAGCCACATGTGGCTCTTTGGCCCCTTGAGTGTGGCTCTTCCTAAGCCTTAGGAGTACCCTAATTAAGTTAATAACAATGTACCTACCTACATAGTTTAAGTTTAAAAAATTTGGCTCTCAAAAGAAATTTCAATCGTTGTACTGTTGATATTTGGTTCTATTGACTAATGAGTTTGCCAACCACTGCCCTAACCGGTTTGGCTCAGCGGATAGAGCGTTAGCCTGTGGATTGAAGGGTCCCTGGTCAAGGGCATGTACCTTGGTTGTGGGCACATCCCTAGTAGAAGGTGTGCAGGAGGCAGCTGATCGATGTTTCTCTCTCATTGACGTTTCTAACTCTCTATCCCTCTCCCTTCCTCTCTGTAAAAAAAAAAAAAAAAATCAATAAAATATATATTTTTTAAAAAGCCAGTATGAGTTCCATGAACCATAAAATATAGTTGAGTTAACAAAATGTAAGTCCTAGCTTTTAATATGAGAGTTTAGTAAAAAGAAATAAACAAACAAGCCAACTGAAAACAAGCCAAGTTGAAAATAAAAGAGATGAAAAGTAGGTAGCAAGCCCTGGATTCTTAAAAGCAAAAAGGGAACTAACTATAAGAAAGCTGAGTCCTTGTCTGACTGGTCCCACTCCTCCACCTGAGAAAAAGATGGTCAGACAGCCCAGGCAGTTGTATATGATTCATGGTTCATGGCCTCTGTAAAATGGGAGTATTCTGGGAAACAGGTTCTGCAAGGTAAGACAGGCATCACAGATAAGAATGGGGCTGATCAGCAAGCAAGAGTGTGTGTCAGGATGCAGGTTCCTGGCACAAATTCAGATAGCCAGCCCCCCAAATGTTTTATTTTCCCCTTAATATCAACCAGCAAATTGGGCCAGATACTGCATCTTCAGGCATCTTAATCTTTTTTTTTCAAATATATATATATTTAAATTTATTGATTTGAGAGAGAGGGAGAGATAGAGATATTAATTTGTCCCACTTGTTTATGCATTCATTGGTTGAATGCATATATGTGCACTCACCAGGGATAGAACCCACAAACTTTGGCATATGAGGATGACACTCTAGCCAACTGAGCTACCTGGCCAGGGCTGAGCATCTTGCTCTTGAACTTCCCAGCCTCCAGAATTGGGAGAAATGAATTTTTTATAAGCCAACCAGTCAATGGTATTGTTACAGCAGCCTAAATGGCTAACATCCATTATCTCTGCTTTTAGCCACATCTATCCAATGTGATGCAGTAGAGGTGTCAACTGACCTGTGAAAGAAGATTCTGAAAAACAGTGATTTGCACTGATTTTTTTTTAAATCTAAGAAGATAAAGAAAAATCCGAATCTCGGCAATATTTAACTTAATGTAGTTTGAGCCCCGTGATTGAACGATGACATTGGAGCAAATAAGCTGTTTCTGTTCTGAAACAAATGTGTTCTCAGGAGCTTGTTACCAAGTCTAAACCTTTCAGATTCGGGGGAATGTCTCGGGAAGGCCAAGGTCGGGCTCTTTTGGCCAGTTCCAAGCCAGAGACTTCAACAGAATTCTGAGACAGGAGATGCTAGTGTAGGTCGGAAACAAAAACAGAACTAATAACGGCTGCTAGAAAGTTAGCAAAACTCCCCCCAGCCTCCATCAAATAGCAACTACTGAAGAAAACAGAAGGCCCAGGGGGACAGCCAGGTGCTTTATTCTCAGAAAGCTTGTTCTGGTAGCGTGCTCCCCTGGAAAAAGGGTGAATATTTGAAATTAAGCCAATTTCAGAGTTTGTATGATTTTTTGACCAGGCATTCTATTTATAGAATTGGCATTTTGTTTGTGACTTTAAAGTGACTGCAAGGATGCCTGTTATCCTAAAGTAAGTAAAAATCATAGTGACCTGGAGTAGTGATCCAAGGGGTAGCTCTTCTCCAGGCAGTAAAATTATAAAAGATAGTGGCATTCGAAAATCTGTTTTGTGTTTTGAGTACAATAAACACTCTAACTTTTTAAAATCCGATTACAGTTTAAAAGGACAGTAGTCTATGGGGGAGGGCTCTGATTCTCCATCATCATCTGTGCTTGAATGATCGAATTCTGTCCTGGGACCTAATATTGGGAGGAGGGGCAGAAAACCTGGCTGTTTGGGAGGTATATTCTACAACCTAGTTTAGCAGCAATTTTGTTGAGATGTTCTTCTCAGCCTGCTTATCTGTTTACCTTTCTGAAACAGAAAAAAAAAATGATACTCATTATTCTTCAATAGAAAAACATATTCCTTTATTTGTTGATTAGACTGTTTAATCGAATAACTTGTTCATATATTTTGTTTATATATGCTCTGCCTCAGGAGGAATTTGGTTCTGAGCATATACTCAGCCAGAAGAAATTGCCTTACCAATTAGCTTTATTAAATAATGACTAAGACCGTACAAGATAATGACCATCACATATGCCTTTATAACCTATCAAAGATAATATCCCTTTTTTTCTTCACAGCATTCAATACCTTCTGATATGCATATATACATAGGTGTGTATGTATTACATGTGTTTATATGATTATTTATTGTCTACTTCTTCCAGAAACCAAGCTTCATGAATGTACTAACTGTCTAGTTTTTTCAACACTCTAATACCTATTATTAGATTACTAGGGGCCCAGTGCACGAATTAGTGCACCTTGAAAGGAACTGTAGGCCATGAGGCTGCAGTAGGCACAGGGGAGGGTCATGGTCCATCTTCCATGCCCCCGCCTGGCCCCTCCCACTGTGACCCCCAGTCCGCTGTCTGCCGGCAGCCGCGCTCCTTCGGCTACCGTTCCCACGCACTGACGGCGTTGGCCCGCTCATATCCAATAATGGTGCCGAGTGATCAGGACCAGCACTGGGCACCGGCAGAGGGTGCAAGTGGTGGCGGCAGCTCAGGCGCCTGCTGTGGGTGCAAGTGGTGTCAGCAGTGGGTGTGAGTGGCGGCTCCAGCGCCAGCAGCAGTTGTGAGCAGGGCTGGCGCCAGCAGCAGGTACAAGCGCCAGGCAGGACTGCAGCATGCGGGAGCAAATAATTTTTAGTAACCACCAGAGGCTCACCCTGATGACAGCGACCGGCGCCCTGCCTTGGTCTGGCACCCCCACTCACCTGCTATACCATTCTGCCATGACCGACGCCCGCCATGTTCCACACGTGTCCTCTGGTCAGCGCATGTCATAGCAACCGGTTGTTCAGTTTTTTGGTTGTCTCGATTGTTCCACCGTTCGGTCTATTTGGATGTTAGCCTTTTATTATATAGGATGGTGAGACTCATGGTAGAAACTCTGTAAATATATAGGTATTAAATATGCCAAATATATATTCAAAGCAGTAAAGTTGATCCTAAAATAAAATTCATCTTATGTAGTTAACCCATGAGAAACATTGTGAATCTCTAGCTTCTTTAAAAACAAACTGAAATGTATCCAACCTCTGTAATTTATTTATGTGGAAAATGATAAGATAAAGTGCTGTCTGCTTTGTATGGTTTCTCAGAGAATACTGTTACCAAATTATCAATGGTTCTAACTCTAAATATTGATGTAATGGTGATAAAACTTCAAAGAATAAAACATAAGGTAGAAGTGTGACTTGTTGCTAAGGTATCATGGTTAAAAATAGACACCCAAATTAAAGTTTAATGAGCTATACAAAGTTCATTCCAATTACTTGTCACTTTTAAGGAGAAACCCTTTTTTTTAAACCTTATTTTAAGGGTGAACTGCAATTTTCAGCACAATTCTGCTATGTTCACATCTATTAGGGCAATCTTCTAATAGTAACTGATGTCAGATTTGCACAGAAATAACTCTTTACGGTAAAAGTTCACTTCCATAAATGCTAAAGTTAATACATTTAATCAGTATTTTTAATTTAAATAAATTTACTCTGACAAAGATTTTGCATTAGCCATTTCACAAACATTTAACTAGTTTTCAAACAAATCTACAAAGAAATACGTGTTGACATGTAGCTCTTTACTGTCACATCTACATGTTTTCCTTTAATTGGCCTCAGTCTCAAAATCAATATGAGTCCAATCAGTTTTTAAATAACCTGCATTGCTTTTGTCCTACCTACTCCCATTTTGCATATCTTTTAAGTTTATTTTTTGTGATATTTAACTGAAAGCTTTAGACAATAAATAACTTTGTTGCCTACTCAAAGTGATGGGTCACTATAACATAAAGAAATGTATAACTCTAAAGAGAACTTTATAATGGGCAGTTAAACAACACTGTATTATAAATGATCTGATTTCTAACACATATATTGAAGGCTCTCTTTCTTATGGAGTGACAAACCAGTGCTATCTTGCTCACTTTGACAGTGACAAATGATATCACATGCAAGATAAATTTAATTTCTTTGAATCTAGTCTTTCTTTGGACTATATTAACACACTTAAAATAATTTTTTCTAACAAGTGTCAAGTAATAAAGCTTTGTCCAAAGTTAGTCAAATGATGACACCTATTGATAAGAAAATTGCAATTTTCAGATTGAATTCAGAAATGAGCCCATATAAGCAATTTGAAAGATTCTTAATTCTTTAACAATGATAGGTATCATTGTATTTTGTTTGTTGTTTGTAAAGAGCACAAGATAACAAGACATATATAGAATAACAAGAGATAGTCACGTGAATTTTGTTGAAATACATGAAGAGTGAAGAATGTTAATAGGTTTCTGTATAAGAAAGCAAATGAAACAAGAGATCTATTCTACTACTGTGATCTGTTGATCACTGCCCACATTATTGAACTACTTTAATTTTTAGGATATCAGGAGATAAGAGATCAAATACATCATTAACTGGAGTATCACTTTGAAGACTTTAGTAGCAATTTATAAAATTTTTATAGATGAAAAGAATAATTCATGGTAATCACAGAAAAAAATTAAAAAAATAAAAACTAATACGAGAGCACATGCCTGATATTGAGATTTGTCAGGAACAACCTAAATAGAATTTTGATGAAAGCTTCTAGGAAAATTGAAAAATATCTCAAAAATATGATTAATCTGGCAGTACCAGAAGGCAAAGAAGTCTTGTGATGAGCATTTAGTCTTGAGAATTACTAGAGAGACCCTCTGGTAGAGCATAAAACCACTGAAGTCAAAAAGTTTCCACCCTCATTCTCGCCTTTGTATTAACAAATCACCCGAGCAATTTTTTCTGTGCTTTGGTTTCCTAACCTTTAAGTAATCTAGTTGTTCAGTAAAGTGCACACATGCGATGGTGATAAAACTAGGGAACATAATAAACCTTTTACTGAAAAATCTACCCATAAGGAAAATCCATGGTGTTTGCCAAAGATGCACACATTTCTAAGTTGGTAGGAAATGCTTATTTGGACCTAATATATTTCTCCTATGAGCCAGTCAATAACTTAATAATGAGATTTCACTTTGTTTGCTCTTCCCAATTGCACTGCAGGAAAGCTAAGGAAAAGTTTGCTGTGAAGGTTAGTGCATTTTCAAGAAATTTTCTGTCCTGCTTTTGAATAGGCATCTGTCTGATACTTGCTCTTCCCTTTTACTAGATCTTTTGTCATGTTCCAGAACAAGTACAATGGAACACAACAAAGCGAACCACTCACTTTCAACGGGATTTTCTGTTTGCCACTTCTGCTGGGCCAACCATCTAACCTCCCTCCTGAGAAGGGGTGCGGCATCACCCTAGGGCAGTGGTCGGCAAACTGTGGCCCCTTGAGTGTGGCTCTTCCACAAAATACCACGTGCGGGCGTGCACGTACAGTGCGATTGAAACTTCGTGGCCACACTAAAGGGGCCAAAGAGCCTCATGTGGCTCGCGAGCCGCGGTTTGCCAACCACGGCCCTAAGGACTTCTGGCTCAAGGCTCACTCCACACTTCCCCTGCTGCATGCCTTGTGTTAGCTGAGCCTTGGGGAAATTTCTGTATTTACCCAAATGTTGCAGTTGTCTTTCTGGGACTCTTGTGAATGAGGTGATGCCTGTCAATGTTACAGGCCTGTGGGTTTATAGTGGTTCTCCTAATGCCGCAACCCTTTAATACAGTTCCTCATGTTATGGTGACCCCCAACCATAAAATTATTTTTGTTGCTACTTCATAACTGTAATTTTGCTACTGTTATGAATCATAATGTAAATATCTGAAATGCAGGATCTATTTTCATTGTTCACGACCCACAGGTTGAGAACCGCTGCACGGTGTTGCCAAGTATAAAAGTGAAGCATCCATCTTATATAAAAACTGCTGTTTGAAATTTTAACCCTGCTATTTCTGGCTTCTGTAGATGCTTGCTGGCTTAAATAATAAGGAAAATAAGACTACTCCTATTTCAGAGAGGCCATGAAACCTTCCGCAGACGAAGTTATCAGTGTTGGTGTCAGGCCAAGCCTTTGGTCAAGGTCTCAAAGTGCCAGCATATCGGGCCCTTTAAGAACTTGCAAAGGGAACCGGAAAAAAACCCATATTTGGGAGACAAAGAGGGTAAGATCGTATAAATATGAGAAACTTCGTGTGTGAACGCACCCAGAATTTGATAGACATTTTCCTCTGGGCCCGCGCGTAATAAATGTAACTCCATCTCTCTAAGCGTTGCTTGGTTCTTCTCCGGTTTTTTTGTAGCAAAAGAACAAAATCAACTTTTACAAAAAATAATTAAATATGTTTGTGAAAGGTCTGTGGATATGGTTGAATTCTACTAGTTTTTGGACACTTTTCTTTTAGAAAGTATAATCATTTCCCAAGATTTATTTAAAAATAATCTACTCCTAATAATGTGTAGTGTTTTGCCATGAAGTCATCATAAAAAAATAGTAAAATATGTGCTGTAGGAAATCACATACACAACTTTATGCATGAGGAGGCAGCGGGTTGAGGATTCTGAGGGCTACTTTATTTTTTTTTTTCCCAAGAGGTATAATGCCAAAGAACTTGGCTTCTTAATCACTTAAGGTTTGAGAATACATTGAGATCATTTTGGCTCTAAGAGCTCTTATCATCCACTTGACCAGGTAAAACTGCATGGGTTCACATGCCAGAGCTCCAGCCCAGCTATCCTAAAGAAACTTCAGCACTATCAGCTTGGCTCAGTGGATAGAGCGCCAGCCTGCAGACCAAAGGGTCCCGGGTTTGATTCAGTTCAAGGGCATGTACAGTGGTTGCAGGCTCCTCCCCTGCCCAGGCCCTTGTCGGGCACATGGAGGAGGCAACCGATTGATGTGTTTCTCTCACGTTGATGTTTTTCTCTGTCTTTCCCTCTCTCTTCCACTCTCTCTAAAATGATCAATGGAAATATATCCCTGAGTGAGGATTAACCAAAAAAAAAAAAAAAAAAAAAAAAGGGAACTTCAGACGGAAGTGGCTACTACATGGTTCAATTAGCCTTTTGCCCCAATACCCAGTTCAGACAACTGACTTACACATCAGGACCATTAAGAACCTCCACCAAAGTTTCCTCTGGCTTCCCCCAGCCCAGGCACAGTTGTTGACAGGTTTCAAGAATACACGATCAGCAAAGAATAGTCACTTCAACAAATGGTCCATGTCCATTTGGGAAAACGAGATATCCACACATGAAAAAGAATGAAATTGCACCCCTGTGTTACACCATACACAAAAGTCAACTCAAAAGTAATTAAAGATTAAATGTAAAATTCAAAAAGGAAAACCTAAAGGAAAAGCTTCTTGATACTGTTCTTAGCAATTTTTGATTATGATACCAAAAGCACAGGCAACAAAAGCAAAAACAAACAAGTGGTTCTACATGAAAAAAAAAAAAGTTTGCACAGCAAATGAAACCATCAACAGTAAATAGGGGAGCAATGGAGAGAGAAAATATTTGCAAACCATTATCTTATAAGGCGATAATACCTAAAATACATAAGAAACTCCAGTTCAATAGCAAACAAACAAACAAATAATTTGATTAATATAAAAAGATGCTCAGCATCACTAATTATCAGGGAAATGCAAATCAAAACCACCACAATAAACACCTCACACCTGCTAGGATGGGCATTATCAGAAAAAAATAAATAAAGAGATAATGTGTTGGCAAGGATGTGGAGAAATTGGAACCCTTGTACTAGTATATTGTTGATGGAAATGTAAAATGGTGTCGCTAATCTATGTAGGTTTAACAAATAATTAAAAATAGAATTACCATATGACTTAGCAATTCCACTTCTCAGCATATGTCCAAAAGAATTAAAATCAGGATTCTGAAGAGAGATCTGTACTCCCATGTTCGCTGCAACATAGTCACAAAGTCAAGATATAGAAACAACCCAAATGTCCACTGAAAAATGAATAAAGAAAATGTAAAACATTGTTTCCTAAAAAGAAGGAAATCCTCCCATTTGCAAAAATATGGATAAACCTGGAGGACATTATGCTAAATGAAATAAGTCGGTTGCAGAAGGACAATACTACATGATTCCGCTTATACAAGGCATCTAAAGCAGTCAAAATCTTAGAAGTGGAAAGTTGAATGCTGTTTGCCAAGAGTTAGAGAGAGGGAAATGAGGAGTTCTTGTTCAATGAGTAGAAAGTTTCAATTATTCAAGATGAAAGGCCTGGATTTAGTTCTACATCGACAAAGCTTCTATCTTCCATAATGTAGTAATAAGGAAAGTCAAAAAATGAAATTCCAACCTCCACTAGGAAAGAAGACTGCTAGCAAAACCAGTTAAGCACGCTCAATGAAAGTATCTCTTCAACTGGATCTTTATCATTAATGCAGTCAATCCTCATTATCTTTAGGTTCCATGTTTGTGAAATCCCCTAATCACTAACATTTATTAGTACTGTAACCTCAAAATCAACACTTAAAGTGCTATCACAGTCATTTGTTGGGTATGTGCTGAGTGGCGGAAAATTTGAGTTGCCCTACATAAATGTTCCCAACTGAGTTGACAAGGCAGCACTTTCTGCCTCCTGGCCTCAGTGCTTACACTGGAAACAAGTGTTATTTGGGGCTCTATTTAATGCCATTTTTTGTGCTTTGTGGTTATTCCACTTTTTGCAAGGGACCCAAACATAGTGCTGAGGTGCTGTCTAGTGTTCTTAAGGGCATGAACATTGTGATGTGCCTTAGGGAAAAATGTGTTAGATAAGCTTTGTTCAGACATAACTTGTAATGCTGTTGGCTATGAGTTTAATGCTAATGAACCAACAAGACAGAAATCTTACCCTTTGTGACAGCATGGATGGACCTGGAGTGCATTATGCTAAGTGAAATAAGCCAGTCAGAGAAAGACAAGTACCATATGATTCTACCCATTAATGGAATCTAATGAACAAAATGAACTAACAAGCAAAATAGAGATAGACTCATAGAGAACAGACTGAAAGCTGCTGAGGGAGGAAGGCTGGGAGGGATTCAGAAAAAAAAAAGAGAGAGAGAGAGAGAGAGAGAAAGAGAACTCATGGATAGACAACAGTTTGGGGATTTCTGGGAGAGGGGGCATAGGGGGATAAATAGTGATGGACAGACACTTGACTTGGGGTGGTGGACACACAATACAGTGTAGAGATTATGTGTGAAAAAAATAACAAAATAAAATAATTGTTCTGAAAATAATAAGGTACATTAGGGAGAAGAAAGAGGAAATTCACCAGCAGCACTGTTAACCAAAGGAACTCCTATCACATTACTTAGGCTTAGGAAAATGTTAAGTCCTTCCCTAACAGGGCTGACTGGTTCATAAGTTTCAAAAGGTGATATGGCATGACAACAATCAAGATAAATAAATTAAGATAAATAAAAAATCAAGATAAATAAAAACAAAGAGAGAAAAAAATGTTCAACTTGCAGATGAGGTAGGTTCTGCGGATCAAGAGGCTGCAGAAAATTGTTAATACCTGTGAAGTGTTATACAGGAAGAGAGTTATGTACAACACAACTGGTGATTCAGTTGAAAAATTGCTCTGACAGGAGGTTTGCAAAAGCTTATAAGCCTGTGTTTATATTTCTGCTTGGAACAATAGCTCAGTATTCACAAATTCAGTGTGCATGGTGACCTGGAGAACATAACTCCTGAATATAACAAGAACAACATATTTTGATTGTGGCTACACCTATGCAATACTTTACAATAAAATAACCTCTGTTCTTTAATCAGTGGCTTGATTCCCCCCTCCCATGATTAAATCTATTGGTTTATCCTAATTGAAGCATATCTTACATCCAAAGGATTATATTTACTATTGAATTCTCTTTTGTAAAAAAAAAAAATTACATGACTGTATAATTTTTCAGGGCTAAATCATTTCCATTACAATAAGATATGTCTGGTATTGATCTTGACAATAACAGAGCATTTTTCTGACTTTCCATGTAGTAACATCACGACGTTTACTATTCCTTAACTGTTTTCATTTAGATTGCGGTAGCACTGTGATATGAGGTTTGCCAATAAAATTGGGAACAAAGCAAAGAAGATGCAAGGCTTCATGTTTTGTGAATAGAAAGGCAAATTCTGCCGTAGCTCAGATAATCTAAAATCTGTTTTCAGATTCCTATAGAAATGGATGATCATCCATGCTTTTATATGCCTATTCTAATTTTTTAAAAAAATAAATGAGTAGCTGTGTAGGCCTGACTGGTACTGCACTGTGATGGAGAACATGGAAGCTGGCTGTCGGATTCAAGGGTGCATGTGGGAAAGCACACACTTCCTCACCTTCATTCCTCAGGTGCTCATCGGTGTCGGAAGAAAATCATGGGCAGGCCAGCAGCTCTTTTACTTATTTCAAATCATCAGGATTAGGAACTTAGAGATTCTGGAACTATTTTAAAATGTACCTTTTCTTCCCTGTATTTTACAGGTATTTTGTAGTTGAGAGAATCTTAGAAACTACTAATTAAATACCACATAATGACTTCTAGCTTCCTGTATTGAGACCTCATAAATGTGTCCATGAATTTCTTCTACTAACAAGCCACAGGAAATCTCTAAAAAATGGTTTCACAAACCATATAATGTAAAGGAACATAAAGCAATAAAACACAAATTGAAGAGCTACAATTCCTGTTAAAGTCAGCCTATCCTTTTAAAAGTAATGTATGTTTTAGTATAAAAGTAGCATATAGCCCTAACCAGTTTTAGCTCAGTGGATAGAGTGTCGGCCTGTGGACTGAAAGGTCCCGGGTTCGATTCCAGTCAAGGGCATGTACCTTGGTTTCGGGCACATCCCCAGTAGGAGGTGTATAGGAGGCAGCTGATCGATATTTCTCTCTCATCAATGTTTCTAACTCTCTACCCCTCTCCCTTCCTCTCTTTAAAAAATCAATAAAATGTTAAAAAAAAGTAGCATATATACATTTATTGTAGAAAATATCTAAAAAGAGGAAACAAAACAAAAACTACCAATAGTTCCACTTCCCAACTATATTTGACATATTTTTAAATGTTTATATATATACTAGTATATATGTAAACAAATATATATACACACATACAAATACTTATAAAATATATTATATATTTTGGAATTATAAAAGCATAAAGGCACAAAGAAGAAAATTTGGAAATATCAGTAAAAACAATTATTGTTAATATAATATACATTTTCACATATGTATATATACACATATATACACACATATATCAACCCTTATATATATTTTATATAAAATATGTTATTTTTTAAATCTATTGACTTTTTAAAAAATATGTTTTTATTGCTTTTTAGAAAGAGAGAAAGAGAGAGGGATAGAGATAGAATCACTGATGAGAGAGAAACATGGATCAGCTGCCTCCTGCACACCCTCTACTGGGGATTGAGCCTGCAACCCAGGCATATGCCATGACTGGGAATAGAACCAGTGACCTCTTGGTTCATGGGTTGATGCTCAACCACTGAGTCCCCAGGGCCAGGCTAAATATCCTATCTAATAATAGACAAACATGGTGATTGACCATACCTTCACTACGCCTCTCATTGGCTGATCAGCGAGATATGCAAATTAACCACCAACAAATATGGCGGTTAATTTGCATAAGTAGGCACAAAGCAGTGGAGCAAAGACTGAAGGCGGCTCCGGCTGGAGCAGCTAAGGCTTGAAGGCATCTCTGGCTGGAGCAGCGATGACTGAAGGCAGCTCCGGCCGGAGTGAAGGCCTGGGTCCCGGGTGCTGGAGGAAAACTGGTGCCGGCAACCAGGGGAAGGGAAGGCCTATTGCACGAATCTTTTCGTGCAACAGGCCTCTAGTCCTATATAATAAAAGGCTAATATGCAAATCAACCAAACATTGGAACAACTGGTTGCTATGACATGCACTTACCACCAAGGGGAAGATGCTTAACGCAGGAGCTGTCCCCTAGTGGTCAGTGCACTCCCACAGGGGGATTTTTGCTCAGCCAGAAGCCTGGCTCTCAGCTGGCGAGTGCAGCCCTGGTGGCAGGAGCTTCTCCCACCTCCGCAGCAGCACTAAGGATGTCCCACTGTAAGTTTAGGCCCACACCTGCTGGACATCCCTCAAAGCCTCCTAGACTACAAGAGGGTACAGGCCAGGCTGAGGGGCCTCCTCCCACCTCAAGTGCATGAATTTTGTGCACTGGACCTCTAGTATATATATAATAGGCTAAGCGACTGTCCAACCATCCAACTGGCCAGTAGGTAAGACAAGTACTGATACATGGATTAGATAGATAGATAGATAGATAGATAGATAGATGATAGATAGATAGATAGATAGATACCAAAGAAGATACTAAGTAACCAAGAAACAAATGTCATATAATATGCATTCTGGAAGGCCAGGACTGCTAAATAAAAATAAAATGAATACATAAATTTGGCTAGGAACTATCAAAAAGAGAAGTGAAGTCAGGCTGGTGTGGCCTGTCAGGGCACATGCCTGGGTTGCGGGCTCAATCCCCAGTGTGGGGCATGCAGGAGGCAGCTGATCAATGATTCTCTCCCATCATTGATGTTTCTATCTCTCTCTCCCTCTCCCTTCCTCTTTGAAATCAATAAAATACACTAAAAATGTATATAAAAAAAGAGAAGTGAATGTCTGTATTCCTTCTAAAAGCAAAATAAACGAATTACAAGGACCTAATGCACCCAATAAACATTGCCCAACCATTTTCTTGTTTTTTTCTTCATATCATCTCCAACTCAAAGAAAAGCATCTGAGACTAGCCAGTGGCTATATTTAAAACAAAACAAAAAGACAGAAAAATGAGAGACATGGAAATATTGCTGTAGACAAGTGCCAGACTTGTTGTGAAAGGGGGCTATTAAAACAAAGGAAAAATATGAAAAAGATTTTACTACATAACAGACTCGAGGAAAATCTTCTGTGGAAGTAAACAGAATTGCCAAGGCTGAGAGGTACAGGGAAAAAAAAAAAAGTACGGGGAAGATATGATAGATGAGAAGAATAGTAGGAGGAAGAAAACCAAGATTATGATGCAGACTCAGTTGGTTCCAATGCATAATATTTCCTGTCCATAAATAATTTCACTTCTTTCTAAAAGGAAACATTCAAATGCAAGGCTGTATAAGATATACATATTTAACATGTTACTAAATATTTCTTTAAACAGATCTGGCCTTGTGATATATTAAATAGCTACTTCCCTTGCCTGGTAGAGTATGAGACTATAAAATTGTGTGGACATTTAAAAATATTTCCTGTTGGTGGACAGTGAACAACTCAAATTAATTATACGTGGAGATTTTTTTTTTCATTTTTAGTTGTGTTTGAAGCAACCTATACAATTATTACTGTTCTGTTATCTCAAAACCATTCTTTGATTATAAAAATAAATGCAGTCATTCTGTTGACATTCTGAATTATTTAAGTAAATACAGTTTCATAAAACATACACACACACACACACACACACAAAACACATAATCTGGCTAAGAAATTTACCACAGTAAAGAACTCGGGAATAAAAATGATGGGAGTAAACATGGAGTCTACATATACGGTTCCAACTCAAACCTTCTCTGTGGTTTTGGGTAATTAATAAACTCTCTAGGCCACAAATTATTACTTGTAAAATAGAGTTAACAGGTCGTGACCGGGTACTCAGTTGCTTAGAGCATCGTCCCAATATGCCAAGGATGTGGGTTTCATCTCCAGTCCGGGTGCATACAAGAAGCTATAGCAGTGGTTCTCAACCTGTGGGTCGCGACCCCTTTGGGGGTCGAATGACCCTTCCACAGGGGTAGCCTAAGACCATCGGAAAACACATATATAATTACATATTGTTTTTGTGATTAATCACTATGCTTTAATTATATTCAATTTGTAACAATGAAAATACATCCTGCATATCAGATATTTACATTACAATTCATAACAGTAGCAAAATTACAGTTATGAAGTAGCAACAAAAATAATTTTATGTTTGGGGGTCACCACAACATGAGGAACTGTATTAAAGGGTCACAGCATTAGGAAGGGCTATATACAGCACTGAGCTATATAGTGTTAACAACGGTAACATCTAAAAAATGCTTAAATGAGTTAATGCATGCAAAAATTTTAAACAGAGCAAATGACAAGCAATCACTAAATATCATTATTATATTGCATATATTTGTAATATAAAAATTAGTTTGTCTACAATCGACTTCTTTGAAAAATTAAGTATTACCATTAAACATTAGAAGAAATAGAAGAGAACATGTTTACACTTTCATTTTTCATTCAGATGCCTTTCAAAACAAGATTGAAAGAGAAATAATAATAGTGTTAGTATTGTCATCATTAACAGAATAAATAATTAAAATACTGAGCATCATATCTCAAAAAACATTTTACCTAGAATGGCTGCAAAATGTAATTAAATAGAAGAGTCCTCCTGCCCCCAAAACACACGCAGATAATTTGGATAGCCTCTACTCAAAGATGTACCTCCAGTGAATGTGTCAGGGCAGCATTAGAAATCGTAATGCATTAAGTATAAGTTCACCCAACACCTTGGAGGAAAATGAGTTACTTCTCTCCAAGAGCAATGTAACTGCACATCATCAATTCTGGAAACCACACTATTTGCCTTAAAGATCTAAAGAACTCATATTTCTTGAAAGATTTACAGTGTTATTTACTCAGAGTATTCATTTATATTCTAGCCACAGTAGAGTCTGTGATATTTGGATGGAGAACTAAAAATAAATATTGTTTTCTTCTTTTGAAAGGTTAAATATGCTTTTTCATTAAATTAATTCTTTCAAAATTCATGCAAATTGAAGTGCAGAAAAGGCATCAGACAGTAATATAAAGATGCATAGCTTGCATAACTAGGAATTAGACACCTTCCCAATGATTTTTCATCCTGCTACTCAGTCAACTTTATTACCACTCAGTTCTAGCTTTTGCTCATCACCCCAAACTTTAATTTTTATATTGCCAGGGGCAGCTTTGTTTAGTTAAAAACAAAAAAACAAAAACAAGTAATTTGAAGTCATGTAGATGTTACTTTTTTAAAAAATATATATTTTATTGATTTTTTACAGAGAAGAAGGGAGAGGGATAGAGAGTCAGAAACATCGATAAGAGAGATCGATCAGCTGCCTCCTGCACACCCCCCACTGGGGATGTGCCCACAACCAAGGTACATGCCCTTGATCAGAATTGAAACTGGGACTCCTCAGTCCGCAGGCCGACGCTCTATCCACTGAGCCAAACCGGTTCGGCGATGTTACTTTTAACAGCATTTCTTTCTCATATAAGTTTTATGAACCTGATGTTACTACAGGTTTGAGTTCCCTATTTTTCTCACAGTTAACTCTTAGATTGCAGTGTAGTTATTAAGGGCACAGCCTCTGGGATTAGCCTGACAAACCTGCATGGATTTAGAGAGTTAAGCTCCCTGAGCCTCAGGGCAAAAATCTAGAAAGGAAAGAAATATAAGGATAGACTTTATTTCCTGTGATTTTCTGTGAATTAAAGGAAATAATTCATTGAATGCTCTTAACTCAGCTTCTGGCATCCACTGAACAATCTATAAACATTAGCTATTATTATTGTGTGGTTTTTAAGCCCAATAAATGAAATGATATTAATTGCATTCCCCACTTGTCCTCATTTATCTCAGAACATGTGGGAGAGATGAATCTCATGATAGTTTCCTGGGTTAGTTTCTTTTCATTCTAATCCTTTCACTTACTCCAGAACCCAAACTCCTTTTGTTTCTCATTCACCCTTTTACCTCCATTGCCTGGTACAAAGTCTCACACATAGTGAGCACTACATACATATTAATTGTAATTGTTCCATATCCCACTTGGCACTTTTTCGTAGCTCTGCTTACAGACTTTCAGTTGTCCATACTCTGGTATTTCCGTTTGTAACTTTCTTGGTATACCTTCAA
The DNA here is from genome assembly GCF_000412655.1 of Myotis brandtii. Classification (NCBI taxonomy): domain Eukaryota; kingdom Metazoa; phylum Chordata; class Mammalia; order Chiroptera; family Vespertilionidae; genus Myotis; species Myotis brandtii. The sequence continues at coordinate 33,941 of NW_005358245.1, forward strand.
AGTTTATAAATTCTGCACCATCCCTGGAGAACTCTATGAAGATGGTAAATACATTTTGATGATGAACTGTATGTTAGCATATAAATATTCATTTTTAACAATTCCTAGGAGTACTTAAAAACAACAACAACAACTCCTATTTTATTTTTTATAAGTATTCTGTAATTTTACTTTTCAAATGACTGAATTTATTTCCTGGAAGCCATTCTATACATCAAAATGCTGAAAGCTGGATTATTAGTCTCAAATAAAAATGTAACTTATTATGTTGATAACTTACTCCCTTCATTTTCCTACTTCACTATGCTTTCCTACTTCACTAAGCCTCCTTACTTGCTCACATCCAGTCAGATGGAAGTACCAACAGTCTATGTTGTACAGAAAAATCCTCTAGAGAAAAGTGATCAAAAGGAAATAACATAAATTAAATAACAAAATGAAACAACAAAAATTTACATTTGAATCCTGAAAGTAAAATCTATTTTTTTGCTCATTTTAGAATGGCCCACTTCCGGGATATTTGGATTCAGCTATGTTGAGTAGGGGAGGAGGAAAGTAGCTTGACAATTTGTGAGCACACACTTTTCCATTAAAACGAGACATCTGAGGAGAATGTTCCCGTGTTCTGAGAACTTGCCTAGGTTTACTAAAATGTTGATTAAGAAATTCTGACACCTACTTATCAGCTTTAACTTATATTTCCTGCAATAACTAAATGAAAATACTTTTTGTATCAATATCATATATAATAAAGAGGTAATATGCAAATTAACCCTCATGCCCTCACAAGATGGCAGCTTACAACCAGGCCAGCAGGGGGATTAGTGAGGAACGACCAAATGGGGATTAGTGAGGAACAACCAAATGACTGAGCACGCAGGCTGTGTGGGGTGACCAGGCCGGCAGGGGGGTTAGTGAGGGACGACCAAACAACTGAACAAGCAGGCTTCATGGAGAAACCAGGCAGGCAGGGGAGTTAGTGAGGGACGACCAAATGACTAAACAAGCAGGCTGTGTGGGGTGACCAGGCTGGCTGGGGTGCCGTGAGGGGCGACCAGGCCAGCAGGGGGGGCAGTTGGGGCTACCAAAACAGCAGGGGGGCAGTTAGGGGCAACCAGGCTGGCAAAGGGGTGCAGTAAGAGGTGACCAGACTGGTAGGGGGGGCAGTTAAGGGCGACCAGGCCAGTGGAGGGAGGTGTAATGGGGAGTGACCAGGCTGGCAGGGGGGCAAGAGGGGATGACAAGGCTGGCGGGGAGGGTAGTAAGGGGTGACCAGACCAGTGGGGAGGAGGCGGTTAGGGGTGACCAGGCAGACAGGCAGGTGAATGATTAGGAGCCAGTGGTTCAGGATTGTGAGAGGGCTGTCCCTGATTAGAGAGGGTGCAGGCTGGGCTGAGGGGAAACATCGATAAGAGAGATCGATCAGCTGCCTCCTGCACGCCCCCCACCCTCATGCATGAATTTAGTGTACCGGGCCTCTAGTAGTTTATAAATATACTACTTAAATCAAATACTTTCTGAAAAGTAAAGGGTGTCCCAAAATTCACGCAAGATTTGAATTTTGCGTGAGCATTAACAACAACAACAACAAATAAAAGCCTAATTTTACTTGGTTTATTGAATCAAATTCTAATATCTGTTGCCCTTTGATTTCAATCCCTTCAATTTGATAAGCATTACCAAGTACCAATTATGGCCCAGGAGCAGGGACAATGAAGACCAATGAAGACCACGGCTTTGCGT
>NW_005358245.1:35750-56526 GCF_000412655.1 Myotis brandtii
TATACTATATACTTTATGAATCAATAAAAAATTTACAATTTTTAATTATAAACCTGTATTTTCTATCAAAATTACTTCTTGCGTAAATTTTGGGACACCCTTTATGAAGATATTTCCTGAAAAATGAAACATCTTTGAAAGCCTATAGTAGGGATGCTACCCAGTTTATTTCCAATTCATAAGTACATTTCTTTAAAATTCAACGTGTAAATTATTGCTTATATAAAAGAAAAGGAATGTGCCATATAACACACATTGCTACAAAACAAAGACATAAGAGAAGGGGGAGAGAAAGAAGAAAAGAGGAAGAAAGAACGGGAGAGAAACCACAGAGCTTGCTGAGAGAAAGAGAGCCAAGCGCTGGAATGGAAAAAAAAAGAGAACTGGCCAGAAGCCAGCGAGGCCACTGCAGAATCCAGTGGTGGAATGACTCGATCTTAAGACAATTCAACACAAAGATGGGGAAGAGGTTGATGGTTACAAAATGGAGATGTTTAGAAACAGAGCATGTAGTATTTAGTCACCTTTGCTACCTAATGACGTGGAGGAAGTGGCTCAACTCCACTGAGTCACCCACCAAATACATTTTGATAATGCCAGTCTGAGGCAAGGCCTGCCATTGTCATGATGTACCCAAGATGCCAGCGCCTGAGGGTACAACAGGGGGCAGGCAGGTAAGCAGAGTCGGGATCCTCTGGGTCAGAAAAGCAGGTAGCGGAGAACCTGCTACAGGAGGTAGAGAGGTGGCAGGAGGCAGGCCCTTGGAGCTCAGTCTCCAGGCCCCAGACATAGGCTTCATTGTCTAACTGGACATCACTTATGAATAAAATTCAGAGAGAATATCATTAAGATTGCATTCAAGAACTACATTTCAAAATGGCAACTACAGAGTATTTAAACCCCAAGTGTGAGGGCCCTTCTGAGTTTGTGGCCAGGTGCTACTGCACTGGGCACATTGACATGAAGCCCTGGTGCTGAGCAGTGTTCTATGCATAGGGGATACAGCATTGGCAAAAAAGAAGACAAAGACCTCAGCAACACAAAGTCTATATTCTAGTCAGGGAGAAGCCCTTACACAAAATCAACAGATTTTATATTGTTAGAAGAAAAGTTTTATGAAGAAAAATAAATCAAGAAAGGAAAGATATGGAGTGATGGGCATAGCAATTTCAAATAGGTTGCTCAAGGACAAGGTCTTGAGTCATTGACCATTGTGCAAAACTTGAAGGCTATGAAGAAGGTGAGATTATGGATACCTTCAAGATGTCTCAGGCAGAGGGAAGAAGAAATCCATGGTGAAGCATGCAAAACTTGTTTAAGAAAAAAGAAAGAGGCTAATGCACTGGATGAGAATGAATATGATGAAAAGCAATACAGTGATTGAAGATGAGACCCAAATTTGAAAGGAATCCAAACTGTGGTGACCTGTAAACCTAACCTTGGAAAGGACTTTTGCTTTTACTAGTACTTTGAAAGAGCAAGGGAGGTACTAAGCATTAAAAAAAACACACACACACACACACACAAAAACTGGAATGTTGTCTCTGCCTTTTAAAGGAATCTCTCTGGCTGCTTTATTGAGTATAGACTATAGTGATCTGGAGGTGAAGCAGAAGGCCAGTAGAACACTATTGCAATGATACGAGTAGAAGGTGACTGCTGGTGCTCCAGGCATTATACTCACATCCCGGGCAGCAGCAATTAAGAAGAACAGACTATTAGTTACAAAATAGTCATGGGGGGAGGGGTCAAGTACAGCATAGGGAACATAGTCAATAATGTCGTAATAACTATATGGTGCCATTTGGGTACTGGAAATATCAGGGGATATTATTTTATAAATTATACTAGTGCCCCAGTGCATGAATTTGTGCACATTGAAAGGAAATTAATTAGAAGGTGATTGGGCAAGACAGTCTGGACATGCCCTGGAGCCAACCTCCCTCGGTCCCTCTCTGGCCAGCTGCACCTGGGGTGGCACCATGGCCTAAAGGTCATCTGCGGAGTAAGCGGGGTCCCTCCATCAGGTGGGGTTCCTTGGCCTGACCTTTGGGGATCAGGCCGAAACTGGCTCTCTGACATCCCCTGAGGGGTCCTGGATTGTGAGAGGGCGGTTCCTGGGTGACGCACCCCGGAATCGGACTCCCTCCTCTCTGGTTCCGGAGTGCGTCACCCGAGAACCATTGTTGCCATTCTCACATTCTCATCCAGTACATTAGCCTCTTTCTTTTTTCTAAAGTGTGTACCCCCTGGTGGTCAGTGCACGTCATAGCTACTGGTTGAATGGTCAGACGGTCACTTAGCCTTTTATATATATAAATGGGACTATGGTCATATAGATGGTTTGTTGTTGACTTAAGTGTCTTTATATATGGCACAGGACTGTACCCAGAAGTTGAGTTCAATGAATATAAACTTTATTTTTTAATTAAAAAAATAAATATGTGTTTTTTTAAAGTGGGAGAAGATCATGCCTGTTAAACTTTTTTTTTTTTTGAGTACAGAGAAAGAGGAGAGAGAGAGAGAGAGAGAGAGCGAGAGAGAGAACTTTTGAGTAAATTTTATCATAAGACAGTCACATAAGAAGAGACAGTGTAGGAAATCATGATGAGGTAATTAGAAGTAACAAAATCTTCCCCCAAACCTTGGAGAAACAAGAATGATCTGCTTAGTTTCTAAAACCACTGGGATATGGGACCGGGCCCTTTTAATTGATCTCATAAGGTATAGTACCCAAGAGGGCAGGGACCTGGAGATACATAAGCAACAGATATCTTCCCACACTTCCATGTCCCTCAAGAAGGGCTTTTCAGTTTCTTTATGCAGAACAAGAAGTGGCATAAAATTTCAGAATAAGTACATTGAAAATTTTGTACTTCGTCACATATGTGTGATTTCAGATGGGAAGTTAAAGAAAGCTGGACTTCTTAATGAAATATACTTCTCAGAACAGGACCTGCCAATCCATCCTAACCAAAAGTCCTTTTGTATAGGACAACGGCCAAGTTCTCAAAACGGAAAGTCATTTATCAATATTCCTGTCTGGAGATGTTAGTCACTATCTGATAATCCTTCTCCCTTATGAAAAATGTTTTGCTGCTCATGTCCTATATTTACATCCATGCTGTTAAAATCACTTAAAAGTTGTAGGAACTACTTTACAGTAAGTCTAAATTTAATGGCTGCACCACATCTAACAAGCAGATTGCCACATTGGATCATTGGATTGTCAAGTTCATGTTTACACTTACCTATGTCTATAGGTAAAACATATCTTGAACATACTGAAAATCCTTTGGTCTTTCTGGGAATCTCACAAAATAAAGAAGAGGAATATCTTAATTCTACATGGACAACTCCTTGATTAACTTCATTAAGCCTCTATCAATGAAGTCCCACTATCTTCTAAAATAACACTATAGGTAAGCTTAACCCAACATATACTCCCATATTGTAGCTATATCCCAGACTGCCCTTTACTCCAGGAGACACAATGAACCACAAACCCAAACCTGAAAATCCAAAACCCCAAAATTATCAAGGAGGACTTTTTAATGTATAAGAGGAACTTTTACAAACTGACTCAGAGTATGGAGGAGACTGACCACGTTTGAATAACTACACCCTCACTTTCCAGCTTTGCAACCTTGAGAAGAAAAAAAAAAGTTAATTGTTTTTTTCATGAAAGAAAGCATGTTAAAATTATGTTTAGTTTTTTCCTAAATACAATGATAATGAATCATCCTTATTGAAAATTAAAGAATGCTATAAAGAAGGATATTTTTAAAATTGTCCTTTTAACTCAGATAACCATTACTAACATTTGCGGTCTTTCAAGTCTTTTTTTTTTATCTATCCCTGATGACAATTTTTTTAACCTGGAGCTCTCAATTCAGGCCTCTGTGTCTGAAGTTCCATTGGTTCCCTCATGATATGTGTAACTTCGTATCTCTGCTGCAGAAAAAGCTTTGAACTATGCAGTCCCTCAGCTGTTAGTTTATGGTCCTGAAAGTGAATTTCGGTTTGGAAAAATAACCTATAAGCCTAAAGAATGAATTCCTATTTCTACAAAAACACCAGAGCTCAAAGCTCAGTGAAAATTAAAGCAATGACGTTTCCCCCCACTGTGGTTTCTGATCCTTTAAATTTGCATCTCTAGGGAGGATCTACCTTCAGCCATTATGGCTGTGGCTTATCAGTAACAGCCTTAAAACTGTGACATAACAACCCCAGTTGTTATGCAGTGTTTATTATAATTAAATATAAATAAAGTGTGTGTTAAAGAAAAAAAATAATCTCAACCAAATCAGGTAGTTTGAAAAATCTCAACTGTTATCTTTTGGCTACCAGAACACACTCTGAAAAGTTATGATCTGCCCTGACCTGGTTTGGCTCAGTGGATAGAGCATCGGCCTGCGGACTGAAGGGTGCCAGGTTCGATTCCGGTCAAGAGCATGTACCTTGGTTGTGGGCACGTCCCCTGTGGGGAGTGTGCAGGAGGCAGCTGATCGATGTTTCTAACTCTCTATCCCTCTCCCTCTCCCTTCCTCTCTGTAAAAAATCAATAAAATATATTTTTTTAAAAAGTTGTGATCTTACAGTTAGGGGGAAAGTTCTACATTTCTTTTAAATAGAACCTCCAGGAAATTCTGATCCAGCGAGTACATACAACCACTTTGAGGAGCCACTGATTTAATCTACCTAGATTTGCTTCATAGTTCTTTCTACATTTTCATATTCTTTCACAAGGCAGTGAATTGTGTGAGCCAAAATTTCAGATGCTTTAGGATCCTATTGCATACTGAGAAATGTAAGGCAATTGTCAGGAAGAACCCAGGATTGGGGAGCTAGTTTCAGACTTTTTCATAGAGAAGCGAGCATTTCAAAAGTGCATGTTCTGCCCAGCTGGTGTGGCTCAGTGGTTGAGCATCAACCCATTGCACCAAGAGGTCACAGGTTCTATTTCCGGTCAGGGCACATACCCCAGTTTTGGGCCCAATCCCTGGTAGGGGGTATGCAGGAGGCAGCAGATCCATGTTTCTCTCTCATTGATGTGTCTATCTGTCTCTCCCTCCCTCTCTCTCTAAAATGAATGGGAAAAAAAATTTTTAACTGCATGTTCTGGGCTCTATTTCCAGGGATGATCATTTTGTAGACATTAATTCAGTCATTTGCAACTTTAATATCCAATGGGTCCTTATGCAACAGGAATCTTTGAGAAAAACTGAGTTAAAGAATGTTCAGTTTCTTTGAGAAACACTGAACTAGAGAATGTTCAGTTTGCTTTGGGTGACTAATTTAAGACCATTAGGAAGCAGACTCCATATACCATTCATATTTAGCTCAGAATTACGTGTAAAATCATAGCAAATAGCATTTGTTCTTTTACAATAAATATTGCCATGTCAATTCAACATACCTTTGTACATATAACTGTACATAGATAGAGTGATGAGCAGATAGATGCATTTACTTATATTGATGTCTGTGTGTGTGCAGAAACGGGGGGAGAAGAAGAGAGGGAAAAGGAAAATGTCGGTATTATCTAAAAACCATGTTTTTTCTTTTACATAAAATTAGCCAACAACAGAGTTTTATCTTAGAAGATTTTTTCAAGTTTGTTTGAATTCATTAATCTCTCCAGTCAATCACATTGGGAAGAAGAGTCCTTTAGAAGACTTTTAACTTTGTAAACAGGTCCTTAGAGGCAACCCTTGGGAAAAATAGCTCTAGGATTAATTTTTCTATCATGCTTTGAAATAACACTATTGATTGCCAAATGTGGTATAAAAATGGTACCGAAAGAACTGGCATAATTTTTTTCTAAAAAACCCTGATAATATTAAGTAAATCAGCCTGCCATAGTGCAGAATAATGTGAGCTCACAGAAAAGCTAAACTTCTGCTTTGTCATTCAGTATAGTGCACAATCTATAATAATAAAAGGGTAATATGCTAATTAGACCGACGTCTCCCGGATGTCATTCTGGACGTCCTTCCTGACCAAGCTGGGGCCGGAGGGAAGCCAGCCCGAGTCCTGGGTGCCTGTGGGCGGCCCAAGGAAAGCCAGCCCGGGTTCCGGATGCCAGAGGGAAGCCAGTGCCGGCAGCCAGGGGAAGGAAGGCCTACTCTTGCACGAATTTTCATGCATCGGGCCTCTAGTCATAAATAAAAGAAAACCATATGGACTAATAAAATTATTATGTATGCATATATTTAAGTTTTTAGAGAGGTTCATTATTTTTTGGCATTTAAAAGTTTTTCTTGAGTAAAAAATGCTTTCTGATTTTTAATTTAGTAGATTATGTTTGGTCTTTTCCACTAGATAAAAAATGAGTAAGTGTCCTAGGCAGGAGCAGGGTAAACTAGAAAGTATTAAATCTGTACCACTGCTTCTTCATCTTCCAGTCTACACCACAGACAGTATTCCCTGTTCCCTTGCTCCTACATTTGTGTACAAAGCTATGTTAGGAAGTAGCTGATAATACTGACCACTCCACATTACAAAGGCAGATAGCCTTAAAATGTTATCATGCAAGGAGGGATTACATATTTTTTATTTAACATTTCATTTTTAATTACAATTATAAATAAAAATATATTTCATATGTCGTGTAAAACTGCAAGACATTTTTATGAAAAATATTTGCCCTTTCTACTTACTATTCTCTTCCTCAGAGGCCTGCCCTTTCAAATCTTTTCGCTACTAATTTAGTATTTAAACTATATGTTTCTTAATTAAATATTTATACTATTGTTTCCTGATTTTCAGTTTTTAAAATATCCAATGGGAATTTAGCTGGTCTCTAACAGGTATACTTTGAAACACACTTCCCATTCTTCTATCTCCTCAATAGATATAATGTTTGCTAAAGTCAATGCTTGATGTCAATGCCATTCTTACAATTGTAAATAAAATGCTGAAGGACATTATTATTTCATTTTCTTAGGTAAAAATTTTTATTTTCTTGAAGTAATATTTTTGTTTTGTTTGCTTTGTTCTTTGTATCTTAACTGATGAGTAACTGACTCCCAAAATACCCTTCATAATTATAAACTTCCTCTTAAAATATTAAAAACCATGAAATATCTTCTTTGATGTATTTTCTTCTTTAAAATATTTCTTCTGGAGTTCTCAACTCTTCTATTCAATTCCTCTACTGCTGGTTCTCCAAACTCAGTGCAATGTTGTTATCTTGGGCTCTTCACTTCCCATGTTTTGAAAGATTCTCTCTTAATTCTAATTCTATTCCTGTTTATTAAAGTATATTTCACTCATTCATTTATTATCTCATGTTTATGGAGTGCCTCTTTTGTAAAGTCCTTGAAAAGAGTGCAAAAGGGGAAAATTTTAGATATCTTGCAAGTTTAAAAACTATCATCAATCTACTCATAGTTATTTGATTTATTGGTCAAATAGAAAATTATAGGTTCAAAACAGTTTTCCTTCATTATTTATTTTTTTTAAGAAATATGTTTTTATTTTTTATTTTTTTTAATATATTTTATTGATTTTTTTTACAGAGAGGAAGGGAAAGGACAGAGAGTTAGAAGCATCGATGAGAGAGAAACATCGATCAGCTGCCTCCTACACACCCCCACTGGGGATGTGCCCGCAACCAAGGTACATGCCCTTGACCGGAATTGAACCCAGGACCCTTCAGTCCGCAGGCCAATGCTCTCTCCACTGAGCCAAACCGGTCAGAGATCCTTCATTATTTTAAAGTAATTTACCCATTGTTGTCTAATTCTAGTATGATTTTTGAGACAATATCATTTTGATATCAAATATTTGTAATATGACCTGTTTTCTCTCAGTATCTATCTATCTATCATCTATCTATCATCTATCCATCTATCTATCTTTTAGGAATTTCTCATTGATAAGATTCTTTTTGATATGTCTTTTTAATACATTTTCTAGAAACTATTGGACCCATTCAATCAGTAATGTAAATTATTCAGTTTTTCTAACATTTTAAAAAAATTATTTGTTTGGTAATTTTCTCCCCTCTAGCTTCTCAGTTCTCTTTCTCTAGAATTTATATCATTTAGATACTGAACTACCCATTTTTATTCCCTTAAATCATTATATTTTCACTTCTACTTTCCATCACATAGCCTTTTTTCCTACTCTTTGAGAGGATATCTCAATTTTATTTCCAATTCTTTCATATTTTGAATATCATATTTTGAATATCTACTTTTTATTATCTTCTAAAGTTTGATCTTTATCATAGAATATTTTATTTCATCTGGGAATATTAATAATTTATATGGATATAAATGCTTATTCCTGTGCCTTGCAATATGTACATATATATGTATATTTCTATAATTCCTTTCCACCTTTTCATTTTGACTTTGCCTTTCATATTTAACTGTATACTTAACTTTTTAAAAATTTTTGCTATGATTTCCTATTTAGTAGGAAACACTGGAATGCATATTGGAAGCTCTCAATGTATGAATGCACCTTGAAAACTGGTGATGACCCAGCTCTAGCCTATGTATTTTGATGGGGAAACGTCCACTGACAGAATCTTTAAGAATATTATCTATATAGTCTTTTATCCAGAAATAAACCCTTCACTCTCCTAATTCAGGATTTTAAGATTGACAGTAATGGGTAATTGTGGGAAAGGCTGGTGAATCTCACAGTTCAGTGTATTGAATTTCACTTAGTATCTCTTTGACCATCTGTGACTGCTATGCCAGAGCCCAGATTCCTTCTAGTTTGTTGACAGAGTGAACTTTCTTTCTTCTGCTGACACTGAACGAGGGAGGTTGCCAGCTAGATGGGATGTGAAAAAGGACCAGGTAACAACGAGCACCTTATATAATTTTTTTAGAAATCCTCTCCACCTGGACCTTCATTTATGGAGAGCCCTGTTGCCTCCCTATCTAAGCCCTTCGATGGGTAGGTGGATGAATCACCCGTCTTTTGTACTTCCCTACTAGTTTAAAATTCAAATTTCCCTGTTATTTTAAATCACTGAATACTCATCTGTCCTTCCACTTCTACAATTATATTATAGTCAAATCCTCTCTTATTGTCTTGGTCCTTGTGCAACTGTTCTTTTAATGTAGTAACTTTAGTGAGTACTGGGAAAGAATAAAGGTAAAACACAAATTGAATCTTTTGTGCTTAGTAGAATATTGTGCTTTTAAGTCTCTAAATTTGAATTTCAAACATAATTTACTGTTAAAGGAATTATTTTGTATTTCTTAACATCACAGTAAACAGATGGATGCCTATTTTCTAGTGTTAATTCTGAATAAAGCCACTATATGTACTTGATTTCCATTTGAACATTTGTATTTATACTGTGGCTCTCTTATGGATTTATATAAATTTTATACATGGCTATCTCTTGTTATTTTAAGATTGTTTCTAATTTGTTGAAGTTCTATTTTCAAATATACTATCTAGCAAATGTTTTAGTGTTAGGGCTACAGAGACAAAATATTTGTGCATCACTTTCTTTAATTACATCTTCTAGTAATCATATTAGCAGACTTGGTAAACATAGTAGATATAACAAGCTTAAATATCATTATATAATTATGAATTATTCAAGTTTAATTATACAAAATTATACAAAACAAAGCAATTACAGAAATGGACAAAGGGAAATAATTAACAACTGGTTCTGAACCTTCCATTCAATCTGGGGGATGGCTAAGAATTTGACCCTGAGTCAATTCCTCTTATGCCACACATAGATCATCTTGATCTATCACACTGTCAATAAAACATTGACTTAGCTCATTCTCAAAGGTACACATCATCAAAGCTATTAAAGCCAAGGGCCTTGGTTCCTTGCTCCAGGTTCTTTGCTCATTTTTTTTTTTTCTGAAATAGCATTTTCAGAATGAAGAAATAAAGGTCAGACTGATGGGGTAAATTATAAAGCAGACGCTTGAATAGTGCAATGGGGAAGAGCAGGATCTAGGATCAATGGGATACTATGTGGGATCCTCAGGCTATCATACTGAATATGGGTCAGCAATGGTTTGCTGGAGGAATAAAGATCGTGCAATGGGGAAGAGCAGGATCTAGGATCGGTGGGATCCTCAGGCTATCATACTAAATATGGGTCAGCAATGGTTTGCTGGAGGAATAAAGATATTGACCAATAACCCCAATAATTATGTAAAATAGAAAACTAATTAGCGAGCAGAAACTCTAAATTGCCACCCTTCTTCAAATCTCTGCCTAGACTCCAACACAGGATAGCTGTCCCTAGCTATGAACCTGTACGCTGTCGAGCAATAGAGGAATTTTCAGACTTTCAGTGTAAAGCCAAAGTTAGAACTAGAATTTTAGGTCCATTAAAGTCAGTTACAGAGAAAATAGGGGGGGAGGGAAGTAAGTGAAAATTGTGTATTTATCCTAATTGGTACAGTTCAAATTAGTTTCAGCTGCAGATAACTAACTAAAAGATAAAAAAGCTACAGAGGCCTAGTGAGACAGAACTTTTCTCTCATATAAAAGTCCCAGTTGGGGGCAGTCCAGGGCTGGTAGAAGCACTATCAAGGAGATGGAGTTCTGTCTATCATTCTGCCGCCACATCTTTGCTTGGCGTCTTGTGCTCAAGTGTACTTCGTGGTACAAGAGAGCTCCTGCAGTTCTGCCCACCACACCCGCATCCAGCAGCAGGGTAGAGGGCAGAGGAAGAGTGGAAGGATAAAGACTGCTCCTCTCAGCTCGAGCCACCTTCTATGGTTTCTTTACATCGTATTGGCTCAAATGTGTCTCCATATCACATCTAGATACAAGGGAGAATGGGACCTGTTGGCAATTAGCGGAGAACACCCAGCCCCCAAGTGGCACTCAGGGTCTGAAGGAGGAGAAATGGGTGTCGTGCAGCACTCGGCAGTCTCAGAGATGCTTGCTTCTTTCCCCTCCAGCTTCCTCGCACTGGCCCACAGGCTTGCTAATTTCATTGCCACGATGGCTGGTACATAAGCCTCCACAACTTAGGCCTCTTCTTTTCTGCTCTATGGCTTTCCATTCCTGCCTTGTTACCTTCATGTCCTTTCAATTTCCTTACCTAACCAGAATAGAAAATGCTTTTATTAACTACAAGTAAATTCATGTTTATATTAGTTTTAAAAGTAGCAAGACTATTTATTTTTTTTCTACTAAGGAAACTAATAAACTGAACCAGGATGCCATTAGTTTATATAATCATGCTACCTTTCTCCCCCTCCCCCTGTTCAGTGGCACTAGCTATAAAATAAAGAAAAAACATCTAACCTTTTTTGATGATACGGTAAGAACTGCCTTCTGTCTTCTCATTCGCCCTTTCAGCATAAAACCTTTATCCTCTGTGTTCACAGCTATGTGTCTTCTTTGTTCTTATTTAAAAGTGTAGATAGATTTTGTGAATTCCAGCCCTGAATCATATATTAAATAAAATCCATCTTTTCACACTTGAGTTTTGCATGTATAATTATACTGATATACTAATTATGCAGTACTAAAAATATCTTGCACAAATTGTAAGGAGTGTGGAATGATAATGTATTCCTTGCAATCTCAGAAGAAATAAAACAAATATTATAGAATTTTCATCATATAATTAAAGATTAGCAGCTGGGTAAAAACATCTCAAAAGCTATGTCCAATCATCTCTCCCTAGAGCTGTGATGGTTAAACTATAGTATGTTTAAGACTTATTTAGAATCTTGATAAAATCCACATTTGTACAGGCCTCATGCCCAGAGGCGCTGATTTAGTATGTGCAAGGTGGAGTCCAGGAAACGGTGTTTTAAATCAGCACACCAAGGTTCACGGGCGGGGTGCCAAATGTGGCCTAAGGAGAAGCAGGGGATAAAGTGATAGATCAAAGAGAACCTTCCTCATGCTGGAGAGGTTAAACCTAAACAAACGGCAGAAAAGGAAGAGGCTAATACATCCAAGCCAGAGCCTCTGCTGTTCAAGAGAACATACCTGAAAGGGAGAGTGGTTTTAAAAGATCATGAAAGAACTTCCTAATTTTAGGAGCAGATAAAAGGGAAATGATTACGATTTTGCACTCAGAGAGAAACTGAAATCACAATGCTCTGTAAAATATGGGAGATGAATGTATGTCTAATGTAAAATTTGGTAGAGAGTGATTATATTTTATAAGCAATCAAAGATAGGAAGCAAACTGTGAAAAATATTAATATCAAAGAAGAAAAATATGATGATTAGGTCGCTGGCATTTGTTTTCCACATCAGAGGAAAACAATTTTTGTACTATGTAAATAAAAATGTAGCACTTAAGAGTTCTATTTCTGGAGACAATTCCATTACCTATTAGTTTTATTATAATAGACAATGGTGCGAAACCTCAGTTGTGTCAACCCAAAAATTAGGATGAAATTGTTAACTAACTCATTAGATAGTGATGATGATTAAATATGACAATATATGTAAAGTACATAACACAGTATACACAGCAAGAATTCCAACACTGTTGCGCTTGCAACATACTCCCTCATATCATCCAATGCTGTGATTAAAAATAAGTAAGGGTGAAATCAAACAATAAATTCTCAGTCTACAGATATTGGGAACAGAAAGAAAAAACAAACAACAACAACAAAATTCTGCTATACAAAGGCTTTGATTAATCATGGACTGAGAATGTTTTATACTGGAAAGATTCAAGTTGCCTTTAAGATTTTGGCTGTCTTGAAAAAAGAAATATTTGATGTGGAATGAATGTGGAAATGAATAATCACTAAATATTCTCTGAGTATGGATTACTGAAGTTCTTTTTCCTATAGCTGCTTTTTTAGGAACGATTTTTTATTACTCATTCTTGCATGCAATCTCCCCTGGAAAAGAAGGAAATCCTCCCATTGAATCTATTTATCTGATCTTCACCATTGTCATGGGTTTGGCAGGACTGAGAAATTAACTAAGCAATTCTATCCTTAAGGTCCTTCAGGCTTGACAACCTGATTCATGAACAGGAGAGGATGTCTATTGTTTGAACTCATAGCTGACATGTATTTATGAATTGCCTGAATCTAGTTTACTTGCCTTCTTAAAGCAGGTACAAATTATCCTGTTCAATTTCACTTGGTATTTTACAATTGAAATGCATCAATTAGTTGCCAGAAGGAGACAGCAAAAAACTATAATAGCAGAACCTCTGGTTTCATTCAGTTAAGTCATCACTAAATGTCATGTAATAATTAAAATTGTTGTAATCGTCATCTCTCTGCTGATAGCAACCAACTCTGTATTTCCAACACAAACATCTCTCCTCAGTTTCAGATCAATGAATTGAATTGCCTCCTGGATTATTACCAAACTGTAGTCTCACACAAGCAACTCCTATTCAACTTACTCAGTCCTCCCCCAAACTGTTCCTTCCACATTGCCTTATCACCTCTTGTCTAGATTGCTAAAACGATCTCCCAAATTATTTCCTTTATGTATTGCCCTACACAAATTTGTCTTCCAAACTACCACCAAAATGATGTTTTCAACATTTCTGAAATGCTCCCCCATCTGTTACATCTTCCAATGGCCGACCACAGCAGAAAAGATCAAGGGTCATGTTCTTGGCATCATACATTCCAGTGTGCCTCTATAATCTCACTCCAGCCTAACTAGATAGGATTGACCCCTGCCACTACTACCAACGCCTACACACCAATGAACACACGAAATTTAGGTTTCTTTCGCTTCTTACAGCAAGGGAGACCACACGTGAGAGGAACACTGATGAGCCTCTGTCAAACAGGGGATTGGGACTCATGTGGAGAGATTCTAAAGAGGATTTAGAGCAGCGGTTCTCAACCTGTGGGTCGCGACCCCTTTGGTGGTCGAACGACCCTTTCCCTTTCACGGGGGTCGCCTAAGACCATCGGAAAACACATATATAATTACATATTGTTCACAGTAGCAAAATTACAGTTATGAAGTAGCAACGAAAATAATTTTATGGTTGGGAGTCACCACAACATGAAGAACTGTATTAAAGGGTCGCGGCATTAGGAAGGTTGAGAACCACTGATTTAGAGCCTTGTCAACATTTTGGGGTGGGATGCTGTCAGAGAGCAGGAACAAATCGCTGGTTATTTTCATATTATTTATCTAGGGGGCGGAGGGTGGGGCGATAGGATTGTCACTGGTAAGGAGACAGCTGTCACTCATGTTTTCCTGAAGAAGGGGATATCTAGCTACTTTTGTGACTGCCAAATGTCCTTTCCTCTGTCTTACTCTATTGTGGCCTCACAGTGGCCCCCTCTGACTATTGATTATTTTCTGAGAAAGTTGTGGATGTTTAGTTGGGACCTCTATGGCCAGTGAGCTGCCAGAGTCATTGTTCACGCTCACTACCCAAGTCAAGTTCTACACACTGGCTTATCAAGCGAGGTGCAGACGTACTAGTAAGATGCGTGTTCTTCCTAACTTTAGAGTCTTGACAGAAGTGACTCAGAGCTTGAAAAACCTCACCTGCAACATTTTAAGGACTTTCTCCTCGTCTCTTTTCAGGATTCTGTCTCTCTTCTTTTATGCTTGCATGCGTTTAAAAGTGGAAAAGATACATGAATGTATTAATACTAATTTTAAAAAATAAATTATATAAAATTAAGAAAAATAAAGTGATAAAGTTTCTTTTCACTAATCAATTCACAAGCCATCTTACTCTTCTTCCCAATTTTGCAATGAGAATAAAGTTGTTCTAGTCAAGATTAACACCTTGAAAAAATAATATCCAAACAGCATAGACTAATCTTGACTTTGAAATCAAATTCTCTAAAGATATGGCAAAACAATATATTTTAGAACTATATATAGAAAACATCTCCATCAATTTGTAATGACTGGGTTAGGTGCATTAAAACATACAGTGTTATTTATAAAACTTTTTAAAAATGCTCACCAGAGTAGTATTAACAGTAGTTTGGAATTGAAAATATTTTGAAATTGCTTTAAATTCCTCTAAAGAGCCCTGTTTTGTAAACAATAAATCTTCATTACCACTTGCTGACTTAACAAGTATAATACCATTTCAGCAAACTCTAAAAGGGGGATGAAATAAAACAGGAATTATCATAATAATGTTTGCTCAGGGTACAGAGAAAGAGGTATAAATAACCATTCTGAGTCCACTAACCTTTAGGAAACTAAGAGTTTAAAAGTAAATTAACAATAAAAAGCCCAATTTAACCAGGCCTTAAAGTGTAGGCGTAGCTCACCTACCTCAAATAAAAATCCAAACAGAATACAAATAATATAAAATAAGCAGCATTAATCTGAAAATGTAATATAAAAACACGCTAAGTAGACTAGGAAGTCACTTGGGCAAACCAAAGTACAATGCAATTTAAATTTAAAGCACTAGAATGCCTCTGGGAAATTTAAAGCAAATATGAACCCACTGGGAACCAATCCTAGCTCAAGCAGAAAAAAAAATACAATCACTACTAATAAAGCAAACACAACTATTACTGATAATTATATCAAATATTTAAAAGTTAAAGAAATAATATTACAAAGTAGGTTTTTGTTGTTTTGTTTTGTTTTTTTAAAGGAAATAGTACCAGCAAGTCTCTGCCTCCACTCCTCTCAGCCTCCAGCGGGACAGAGAGAAGTTCCTGGAAATGATGCAGAGGGAGGCCTGCCAGGTGAGCTTGCTCACCCCCTTTCCCCTGCCCCTCCCCCGCCCCCTGAGCTCAGGTGCAGCTGTGAGGCCCATTGGCTGCCCCTGCCCTCCATGCCCCTGGGGCCAGCACCAGTCCTGCGGTTCATACCCAGGGAGCAGTGGCTGCATTTTGGGAGGCAGACAATACTGTGCATGTGGTCCAGGTGCCCACGGGGTCAATTCAGGGGTACAAGCTGATGAGAAATTTCTGAGGAAGGTGCACCCTTGTATTGCTGGAGGTGGATGTGTTGGCGGGGACCCCTGTAAAGCCACGGGACCCCCAACATGCTGCTGTGTGATGAGGAAATGGAAACTTAACTGTGCCAGGCACCAGTTTTTCATCCTCTGACCCTGTCTATCTCTATGACACCCTGTTTGCTATTTCTGTTGTGTATTCCCAACCATTGACCCAGGGACACACCAAACACAAAAATATATATGCTTATTACAAGTTCAAAACAAAAAGGGGGGGGATGAATCTTATACTTTAGCATAATGAATTAACTAGAACATAATTAGAACATAATAAACAGAGAGAACATTAACTTAAAACACAGAAGACATGCAAGCTCCTTCTAAACAGTTAATATAAAGAAATTCTTCTCTGTGACAAATTAATGAGAAGGGTTGGTAAAGGTAAAAAAAACGTTTCAGATGAAACCTGGTTATTCAAAGCAGGATTTAAGTTCAACTTTGAATTTACCTTAAGAAAAACCAATCTTAATGCTAATGTAAACGTTAATCAGAAGATGTACAGGTCATTTGAAATAGGATAAGACCTTCCTTGGAGAGTAATTACTCAGAAAATTATAATTGGCTTAAGAGCAGCACCAATTACAAATGGATTCTAGCTCAACCATAACTAAATATCTATAAGCAAAACACCTCCTGATACCACGCTGGGTTAATCTATGTATGCAGAGAAAAGTAAATATAAGTAAATACTTTTTTGCATAATCCCTTACAAAAAATGGATGAGCCACTAATGGAGAATAGAAAAAAAAAAAGTTGAATGTATCAGTTTAATGTACTGTTAACCTCTAACATAAATGCAGTAATGAACATTCAAAAGAAGTTAAGTAACTTCATAAACATTCAACCTCCCCTCTATTTACCAAAAGAATCCATAAAACTTACATTGTTAATGGAATATTAAAATTAGTTATCTAAGTAGCTGAAGTAAGCATAACCTGAATTATTTTGGTTTAGGGGAATGCAGAGCATAGGACTAACTGGACATCTTGAAGTACATATGCACCAGGGGGCGGCGGTCCCTCAGCCCGGCCTGCACCCTCTCCAATCTGGGACACCTCGGAGCTCAAGCCTAAACTGGCAGTTGGACATCCCTCTCGCAATCTCGAGCCTAAATTGGCAGTTGGACATCCCTCTCACAATCTGGGACTGCTGGCTCCTAACCACTCCCCTGCCCGCCTGCCTGATCGCCCCTAACCCCTCTGCCTGCCTGCCTGATCGCCCCTAACCACCTCTGCCTGCCTGCCTTGCTCTCCCCTGCCAGCCTGATCGCCTCTAACCACCTCTGCCTTGGCCCCTGCACCATGGCTTTGTCCAGAAGGATGTTCGGAAGATGTCCGGTCTATCTGGTCTAATTAGCATATTACCCTTTTATTAGTATTAGTATAGATGCTTCAGTTTCCATGTTTTATAATAGTATGTGTAATACACTTCTTATAGCTCTTTAGTATTATTTATGTTAAATCATTTAAACAAGGAAGTCATTAGAGTGATATGGCTCAAATGCAGTGAGCCTGTGTAAGCAAACCAAAATCTAAGCCTACAAATGCCTTAAAATTACAAATTCAAAACACTAAGGACAACCAGTAACAAACAGCCACCTAGGCTTTAATTTACAGCCAATCAATACTTTGCTTTTGTCTTTTCTCTATAAAAGCCTCTCCCAAAGCTCCTGTGGTGGAGCATTCCTAAACACTTGCAATTTGGTGCTGCCTAATTTGAATAGATTTTTGCTAAAATGAACTCTTAAAAAGGTAATATGCTTTACTTTATCTTTAACACATATTATACAGCTAATATTAATTTTACAATTAACTCACGAAAGCACAACCTGGTTAAGAATTAGAAACAGTATAAGCATTCTTATGTTTAATTATCTTAATTCTTATTGTTCTTTCATTATTATGCATTATTTAATTATTGGGAAAAAGCAATATTCCATTCCTACTTGTAGAAACATTAGGATGCCAGTGAATTAAATTTATGAATATGTAAACAATGAAGATGTTCACTTTTATTGAAAGTTATAATTCACAGAATGTTATCTCCTAGAATTTAGTAGTCATGTAGTAACTCTCATAGACCTGTCTATCTAAATTTTAATTTCATCAGAAA
Organism: Myotis brandtii; assembly: GCF_000412655.1. Lineage (NCBI taxonomy): Eukaryota > Metazoa > Chordata > Mammalia > Chiroptera > Vespertilionidae > Myotis > Myotis brandtii. Next base: position 53,776 of record NW_005358245.1, read on the forward strand.
ATGTGGTCTATCCATGAGATGTTCCTTCTTTAGGTTTAAAAACAGGTGCTATCCCAGGGCAAGTAAAGTGACAAATATTAACATCTAGTAGACATGGTCTTTATTATAATCAGTGCTCTGAAATTTAATGCCTGGAACCAAAACTTCAAAGATATGGTGCTAGAATATTTTGATTACGGATCCACATTAATACTGTGAATTCATTGGGTAGCTAAATTATCATTAGCAATTTAAGCTAAATATTAAGAACTTAAATTCCTCTCCAATGGCATGCCACAATTAGATAGAGCACCATAAATCATTAGTATCTTATAATCCTACCACTAATATTTTTCAATAAAATGTTATTATATTTTAAAATATATTTTTATTGATTTCAGAGAGGAAGGGAGAGAGAGATAAAGAGAGATAGAAACATCAATGATGAGAGAGAATCATTGATGGGCTGCCTCCTGCTTGCCCGACACTGGGGATGAAGCCTGCAACCCGGGCATTGCCCTGACCTGGACTCGAACCATGACCTCCTGGTTCATAGGATGACATTCAACCACTGAGCTATGCTGGCTGGGCTGTTATATTTTTGAACAATTATCCTCACCCAATATAATTAAAATGTCAAAATTGAGTAACAAAATTAATTATCATTTTTATTCACCTCTTTCATCACCCAGCAATAGTGAGATTGAATATTATAAACCTTACACATTTACCCCAGCCACATAACTCATAGTAAATCTAGGAACAGCCCTCTCCTATGACCAGGAACAATTATTACTGGCCATAGGAGAGGCCAGTAATAAAACTAAAGCCTCATTAATGTACTTGCTATCTCAAGGAACACCTATTCTATTTATGCCTACCTATAATTATCACAACTCCTACATTATTCATTTAACCAAGTCTTAGTGATATGATTTACAGCAAATAGCACAGCTTGCTGGTTCATCTAGTTGGAGGAGCTACTTTAGCCTGACAGCCTCCATCATGTTTATCCATCAATCTACCACTTCTTATAATTTAGAGTTTGCAATCATCCTAATTCAATCATATATCTTCACCCCTTCAGGACACCTATATTCATAGATAATGACTTTCCACACACTTGCTTTCTATGTAATAAAGTTAAGCCCCTGCCCAATCATAGGGGCCTTATCTGCACCATTGAAGGTTCCATTTTAAATAATGTATCAACATTATTAATGCCCAGACTATTAAGCAATACACTCACAGTATGTTAATAATGAAGACTAGTGTCTAAGGATACTTTAAAAGGTCCCAATATAGCAGTTGTACAAAAAAAAACTTTTAATGAATTAATCATCAGTGAATTAAAAATATTTTTATTGCAAGATATTTTTGAGCTGTTAGTCACTCAAGTGTAGCCCCCATGCCAGAGTTTGACAGAATCTGATCATTAGTGTGGATTAAAGTATGACTCCCATTAGTAGTACCATTTCTGCTGAGTATCTATCTGCAAAGGAAATAAATTGTTAAAAACCACAAATATTACAAACGCTATTTAACAGCATTATCCTAGATATTTATATTGTAATTATTATGAAACAACAGTAATTCTGACAGCATCTATAACTCAATATTACTTATAAAATGTATTTCACAGAATTACAGTGATTTATCGGTAATTACTGGAAAAAATATTCCGTTCTTGTATGCTTTATATGCCAAATAAAATTTTACTTCACATCTGATCACTTCAATTTTGAAACTGGCCCCAGTAATGACCCTTTAATTGTCACCTATTTCTTTATATAACAACTAGTGACTTGGTGCATGGATTCATGCACATTGAAAGGAAAGTAATTAGAAGGTGGCTGGCAGGGCAGGACTGAGCGAGAAGGGCTGGACACGCCCTGGAGCCAACCTTCCCAGATCCCTCCCCGGCCGGCCGCACCTGGGCAGCACCTTAGCTCCAAGGGCCTCTACGGAGTGAGTGGGGTTTCTTCGGCAGGTGGGGTCCCTTGGCCAGGCCTGCGGGGTCGGGCCGAAATCAGCTCTCTGACATCCCCTGAGGGGTCCTGGAGTGGGAGAGGGCACTCTGCAAAGTTGCTGTCACTTGGCAGCTCCTGCATTGAGTGTCTGCCCCCTGGTGGTCAGTGCACATCATACCTACCAACTGATCGGCTGGTCAGTCGGTTGCTTAGCCTTTTATATATATAGATATATTGATACTGATCTTATTCTTCTTGTACTAATTAATAAATAACCCTTAATCTGTTAGTTTTGCTATAACCCCAAAGAGGAGTAACAAATCTATTAGTGTCAAGACTATTTAACATTGTTATTTTCTATATTAGTAATTTCACATTCTAATGACTACAATTACTACCTAAATACAGAAAAATCAAGTTCATGTGAATTAGAATTGAAAATCTAGAACTATCTACAACACAATACTTCCTAGTATTAATTAAATTGTTACTGTTTGAGCAAAATTATACTCTTGCTAACACTATCTTCGATGTCTCAGGATATCAACCTATAAATGAAGTAAAGAAATGAAATAAAAATATATTTAAAAGCACAATTAAGATAAATAAAAGTTATTCTTCTTATACTATGAGTCACAAAATTAGTCTGAAAATGAAAACAAACAAACAAAAGGCCTGAAAAGTAAAACTAGGTAGATTAACAGCAAAACAAATAAGTTTGACCTTATATTAGGGTTATAACATAATTCCCTAAAACTCCTATGAATAAGAAACCTCTCACTAGCATTTAAATAGTACTTCT
>NW_005358246.1:0-1246 GCF_000412655.1 Myotis brandtii
TCAGGAAATGACCTCCTGGCCCAGAGCTGTCTGGCTGGAGCATCAGGAAAGGACTAAAGATTAGATTTTAGGAAAAGCAGTGTTTCAAAGACCTGTATTGCAGGTACTTCACAAATTTGTAATACATGAGTCTGAAATAGTAAGCAACTTGGTTCTCGAAAGATTTCTGAATCATGTGCAGTTACTTGGGCGAGTTGATCAGGACCCTGTCATGAAACACATGGAAGAAAAAAAACAAGTCACATTATTTTCTCCAGCAACAAATGAGATGTGGAAATCAGGAGACAATGAAGCATACCAAATGCGTGACATCAGTCAAAAGACAACATGGTACAGAATTTCAGTATTCCGATCAGACCTCAGAGATGTGGCAAATCAGTATGTGAAAAAGGGCTCTCTAATTTATGTGGAAGGGAAAGTAGACTATGACGAATACATGGCTAAAAATAATGTGAGGAGACAAGCAACAATAATCATAGCTGACAACGTTATATTTCTGAGTGACCAGACGAAAGAGAAAGCATAGAGCAGACCATTCTTCTTTGGCCAGTGTTTGGTGTAGTCTCATTTCCAAATCATGTATAGTCTTTATAGTTTCTAAGGACAACAATTAAAATATTATCTACACTAATAAAAGACAAAGATGCTAATTGACCGTATCTTCCCTATGCCCTAGGCCATGCCCACCAGCCAATCAGAGTTACTATATGCAAATTAACCCAACCAAGATGGCGGCCGTCAGCCACGGAGCTGGAGCAAGTAGAAGGCTTGGTTGCCTGGAGGAAGCCAAGCTTCCCGCCTGCCTGAGCCGGCTGTGGCCTCGAATCATGGCAACAAAGTTTCAGTTATAGAAGACAAATAAATCCCAGATACTTGCTTCCAGCCAGCCTCCACTGGGAGCTTGGGTGGCTGGGGGTTGTGACCTGCCTGCAAACAGCCATCAGCCCCTCACCCAGGCTGGCCACACTCTCATGGGGTGAGGGTCCCCGCTAGGGGGCTTAGCCAGCCTGAAAACAGCCCTCAGCCCCTCACCCAGACTGGCCAGGCACTCCAGCAGGACCCCCCACCCTGAAGGGGCTGTGGCCAGCCTGCAAACAGCCATCAGCCCCTCACCCAGGCTGGCCAGGCACCCCAGTGGGGACCCCCACCTTGAAGGGGCTGTGGCCAGTGTGCAAAAAGCCATCAGCCCCTCACCCAAGCTGGCCAGGCAGTCCTATATAATAAAAGAGTAATATGCAAATTGACC
>NW_005358247.1:0-1077 GCF_000412655.1 Myotis brandtii
TCTTTGTGATCATTCATAAAATTGCAACACCCTATCTGACATCCTAATCCTTACTATGTTTTAACTTCTTAACACTATTCCATCTTCTATCATAGTACATAATTGACTAGTCCATTATGATTATTTTTATTGTCTATATCTTCTCCACACCTAAAATATAAGCTTCCTGAAAGTGGGTATCTTTGCTTTGTTTACTTATCAGTTCTAAGCACCAAGAATATTTCCTGGCAAACAGTAGATGCTCAATAATGCAGGGGTTGGTGAAAGTAGGTTTACAGTAATTCATATGGAAACAGACATGGAGGTTACGATTATTACAGAAGCTTTAACTCAAGGAAGTCATGATGGCACAGTGCACTTAGGTACAATCTCATAAGTGCTGAAATTGCTGGTCTTCATTATTTACACAATCTGTAGTCTACTTGCTATACTCAAGCATACTTTTGCATACTCACAACTATAAACCTACTTTGCCAACCTCTGTATGCATTAAATAAACTAGAGGCCCAGTGTATGGGTGGGGTCCGGCCACCCGTCCCGATCGGGGACTATCATATTGGGGGAGTGGATGTGGGAGGTTGGCAGGCCGGCCCCACCCCCAATCAGGGTGTGTGGGGCCCATTGAGGGTGGAGTTGGCCAGGGAGAGGGGCCCAGGGCGGTTGGAGGGCCAGCCCCATCCCCTGGTCGAACTCCAGTCAAACTCCCAGTCGAGGGGACAATTTGCATATTAACCTTTTATTATATAAGATGAATCCTTGTGACCTCTGCAAATATATGACCAAAAATTGAACCCCCCCATCTCCACCTTCATGATTCGGCCCTATACACTCTGGAACTTTGATATTGTCAATGCCAGAAGTGTCCAAATGTGTAGATACTTTTTATGAGTTTATGTGAGCCAAATTGATGACAATTGCCGGGAAGCCAAAAATCTCAATGGATTGAGAAAATACTCCATAGAACAGCAGTTTTGCACTTGATTTTAAACATCACAATCAAAGGAGAAGATGTAAGGTAGTTACATGAAAGATAGTTACACGGTGATAGATTAGGGAGGTGGGAGAAAGCAAAACGGG
>NW_005358248.1:0-838 GCF_000412655.1 Myotis brandtii
CCCTTGGGGGATGCCCACCTGCTGGCTTAGGCCTGCTACCCGAGAACAGATGACCTGAAAGAAATAATCATATGCGTGGATAAGGATTTTTTAAAAAGGTAATGGTCACATGAAAATTCACTGCCGGTGGGGCTGAGGGGACTGGGGGACTCTGGCAGCAGGCACGTGGCACTCTAGCGGGGCTGAGGGGACTGGGGAACTCCAGTGGCAGGCAGAGCAGCCAGACCCGCCTGAGGGCTGAGGGGACTAGACGCCGCTGTCTTGTGGCTGTGGGCACCACCATCTGTGAGGGTGTGACAGTCAATTAGCACATTACCTCTTTATTATATAGGATAATTATTCTGCAAATTGATTTATTTTATGACAACTGGAGATGATAAAGTGGCATCTTTTAGTCTAAATATATATTAGGCCATTTTCTTTTTCCTAGGATGTATAGTGATGATTTTCAAATCACTATAGTGAGACTGCAGTTTGGAATTTTATCAGCTTATGGGAAGAAAATGATTATAGGGTAAAACCAAGAAATTTCAATCCCAAACAGCCAAATTTCCAAATTTTATGCATATAAGTTTGATATTTTATCTCATTTCCTGTACTTTTAAGAAATTTTAAAATGTGTATAATATTAATGTCTTACTTTGAGCTTAAATTATTATTACTATTATTATTAGTCATGAGAAAGAGGGAATGACAGCCCTAGCTGGTTTGGCTCAGTGGATAAGAGCGTCAGCCCGCAGACTGAAGGGTCCTGGGTTCAATTCCAGTCAAGGGCATGTACCTGGGTTGCAGGTTGTCAGGGCCCTGATTGAGGTGCATGCAGGAGAGATACCAATCG
>NW_005358249.1:0-5576 GCF_000412655.1 Myotis brandtii
ACATGTTCCTAATCATTTTCCCGGACTATTATGGTATGTTTTAAAAGTTTTACCACAACTCGACAGTTTTCATAGAAGTATAGACATGAATTTTCAAGATTTAAACTGTTTAATTCAAGAAACGCAAGCCAATTAAGCCTCAACTGTCAATATAAACAGTACTACCCTCATTTAAAGACTTCATATAGTAATTCTGAGCTCCACAAACAGCAATTGTTAATGTTTGAAAGCACTTTCTTCGGAAAACCGCCACTAAAGTAGCCGGAATTGTAAATATCATCAGCATTCTCGTCATTTCCCAGCTTTCTACCTCTAGTCTCAGTAATTGAACATGGCCATAAAGATAGTACGGCTCTATTTCCCTGTACTTCAAGTGTTTCTTGCATGTTCCTAATCATTTCCCTAGACTATAATTGTGTATTTTAAAAGTTTCACCACAATTAGACAGTTTTCATAGAAGTATATACAAGAATCTTCAGGATTTAAACTGTTTAATTTTAAAAAGGGCAAGCAATTAGGCCTCAATTGTAAATATAAACAGTATTATCCACATTTAAAAGCTTTATACACAAATTCGGAGCTTTATAACCAGCAATTCTTAATGTTTGTAAGCATTTTCTTCAGAAAAACACCACTAAAGTTTCCATAATTGTAAATATTACCAGCATTCTCGTCATTTCCCAGTTTTCTACCTCTAGTCTCGGTGATTGAACATGGACATAAAGATAGTATGGCTCTATTTTCTTTCATTTCAACTGTTTCTTACATGTTCCTAATCATTTTCCCGGACTATTATGGTATATTTTAAAAGTTTTACCACAATTCGACACTTTTCATAGAAATACAGACATGAATTTTCAAGATTTAAACTGTTTAATTCAAGAAACGCCAGCCAATTCAGCCTCAACTGTAAATATAAACAGTACTACTCTCATTTAAAGACTTCATATAGTAATTCTGAGCTCCACAAAAAGCAATTGTTAATGTTTGAAAGCACTTTCTTCGGAAAACCGCCACTAAAGTAGCAGGAATTGTAAAAATCATCAGCATTCTCGTCATTTCCCAGCTTTCTACCTCTAGTCTCAGTAATTGAACATGGCCATAATAATAGTACAGCTATATTTCCCTGTACTTCAAGTGTTTCTTACATGTTCCTAACCATTTCCCGAGACTGTAATTGTGTATTTTAAAAGTTTCACCACAATTCCACAGTTTTCTTAGAAGTATATACAAGAATCTTCAGGATTTAAACTGTTTAATTTAAAAAACGCCAGGCAATTCAGCCTCAATGGTAAATATAAACAGTATTATCCACATTTAAAAGCTTTATACACAAATTCGGAGCTTTATAACCAGCAATTCTTAATGTTTGTAAGCATTTTCTTCAGAAAAACACCACTAAAGTTTCCATAATTGTAAATATTACCAGCATTCTCGTCATTTCCCAGTTTTCTACCTCTAGTCTCGGTGATTGAACATGGACATAAAGATAGTATGGCTCTATTTTCTTTCATTTCAACTGTTTCTTACATGTTCCTAATCATTTTCCCGGACTATTATGGTATATTTTAAAAGATTTACCACAATTAGACACTTTTTCTAGAAGTATAGACTTGAATTTTCAAGATTTCAACTGTTTAATTCAAGAAACGCCAGCCAATTAGCCTCAACTCTAAATATAAACAGTATTATCCTCATAAAGAATTCATATACTAATTCTGAGCTCTATAAACAGCAATTCTCAATGTTTGAAATCACTTTCTTCGCAAAACCGCCACTAAAGTAGCCGGAATTGTATATATCATCAATATACTCCTCATTTCACAGCTTTCTACCTCTGGGCTCGGTGATTGAACATGGCCATAAAGATAGTACGGCTCTATTTCCCTGTACTTCAAGTGTTTCTTGCATGTTCCTAATCATTTCCCTAGACTATAATTGTGTATTTTAAAAGTTTCACCACAATTAGACAGTTTTCATAGAAGTATATACAAGAATCTTCAGGATTTAAACTGTTTAATTTAAAAAACGCCAGGCAATTCAGCCTCAATGGTAAATATAAACAGTATTATCCACATTTAAAAGCTTTATACACAAATTCGGAGCTTTATAACCAGCAATTCTTAATGTTTGTAAGCATTTTCTTCAGAAAAACACCACTAAAGTTTCCATAATTGTAAATATTACCAGCATTCTCGTCATTTCCCAGTTTTCTACCTCTAGTCTCGGTGATTGAACATGGACATAAAGATAGTATGGCTCTATTTACTTCTTTTCAAGTGTTTCTTACATGTTCCTAATCATTTCCCTGGACTATTACTGTATATTTCATAAGTTTTAAGAAAAATAGACTGTTTTCATAGAAGTTTATACATGAATCTTCAAGATTTCAACTGTTTAATTCCAGAAACGCCAGACAATTCAACCTCAACTCTAAATATAAACAGTACTACCCTCATTGAAAGACTTCATATACTAATTCTGAGCTCTATAAACAGCAATTCTTAATGTTTGAAATCACTTTCTTCGCAAAACCGCCACTAAAGTAGCCGGAATTGTATATATCATCAGAATACTCCTCATTTCACAGCTTTCTTCCTCTGGTCTCGGTGATTGAACATCGCCATAAAGATAGTATGGCTCTACTTACTTTTATTTCAAGTGTATCTTACATGTTCCTATTCATTTTCCGGGTCTATTATTGTATATTTTAAAAGTTTTAACAAAATTAGACAGTTTTCATGGAAGTATATACATGAATCTTCAAGATTTAAACTGTATATTTCAAAAAACACCAGCCAATTCAGCCTCAACTGTAAATATAAAGAGTATTATTCACATTTGCACGCTTTATACACAAATTCTGAGCTCTATAAAAAGCAATTGTTAAAGTTTGAAAGCATTTTGTTCAAAAAAACACCACTAAAGTTGCCAGAATTGTAAATATTACCAGCTTTCTCGTCATTTCCCAGCTTTCAACCTCTAGTCTCAGTAATTGAACATGGCCATAATGATAGTACGGCTATATTTCCCTGTACTTCAAGTGTTTCTTACATGTTCCTAACCATTTCCCGAGACTGTAATTGTGTATTTTAAAAGTTTCACCACAATTCCACAGTTTTCTTAGAAGTATATACAAGAATCTTCAGGATTTAAACTGTTTAATTTAAAAAACGCCAGGCAATTCAGCCTCAATGGTAAATATAAACAGTATTATCCACATTTAAAAGCTTTATACACAAATTCGGAGCTTTATAACCAGCAATTCTTAATGTTTGTAAGCATTTTCTTCAGAAAAACACCACTAAAGTTTCCATAATTGTAAATATTACCAGCATTCTCGTCATTTCCCAGTTTTCTACCTCTAGTCTCGGTGATTGAACATGGACATAAAGATAGTATGGCTCTATTTTCTTTCATTTCAACTGTTTCTTACATGTTCCTAATCATTTTCCCGGACTATTATGGTATATTTTAAAAGTTTTACCACAATTCGACACTTTTCATAGAAATACAGACATGAATTTTCAAGATTTAAACTGTTTAATTCAAGAAACGCCAGCCAATTCAGCCTCAACTGTAAATATAAACAGTACTACTCTCATTTAAAGACTTCATATAGTAATTCTGAGCTCCACAAAAAGCAATTGTTAATGTTTGAAAGCACTTTCTTCGGAAAACCGCCACTAAAGTAGCCGGAATTGTAAAAATCATCAGCATTCTCGTCATTTCCCAGCTTTCTACCTCTAGTCTCAGTAATTGAACATGGCCAACAAATTCTGAGCTTTATAACCAGCAATTCTTAATGTTTGAAAGCACTTTCTTTGGAATAACGCCACTAAAGTTGCCCGAATTGTAAATATTATCAGCATTCTCGTCATTTCCCATCTTTCTACCTCTAGTCTCGGTGATTGAACATTGCCATAAAGATAATATGGCTCTATTTACTTGTATTTCAAGTGTTTCTTATACGTTCCTAATCAATTCCCCAGACTATAATTGTGTATTTTAAAAGTTTCACCACAATTAGACAGTTTTCAAAGAAGTATATACAAGAATCTTCAGAAATTAAACTGTTTCATTCAAAAAATGCCATGCAATTCAGCCTCAACTCTAAATGTAAACAGTTTTATCCACATTTAAAGGCTTTATACACAAATTCTGAGCTCTATAAACAGCAATTCTTAATGTTTGAAATCACTTTCTTCGGAAAACCACCACTAAAGTAGCCAGAATTCTAAATATTATCAGCATTCTCCTCATTTCACAGCTTTCTACCTCTAGTCTCTGTGATTGAACAAGGCCATTATGATAGCAAAACTCTATTTCCTTGTATATCAAGTGTTTCTTACATGTTCCTAATCATTTCCCGGGACTATTATTGTATATTTTAGAAGTTGTAACAAAAATAGACTGTTTTCATACAACTTTATACAAGAATCTTCAAGATTTAACCTGTTTCATTCAAAAAACGCTAGCCAATTCAGCCTCAAATATAAATTTAAACAGTATTATCCACTTTTAAAGACTTTATACACAAATTCTGAGCTTTATAACCAGCAATTGTTAATGTATGAAAGCATTTTCATCAGAAAAACGCCACTAAGGCTGCCGAAATTGTAAATATTGTCAGCATTCGCGTCATTTCACACCTTTCTACCTCTAGTCTCCGTGATTGAACATGGCCATAAAGATAGCACGGCTCTATTTATTAGTATTTCAAGTGTTTCTTACATGTTCCTAATCATTTCTCGAGACTATTATGGTATATATTTAAAGTTTTAACAAAAATAGACTGTTTTCAAAGAAGTTTATACATGAATCTTCAGGATTTAAACAGTTTCATTCAAAATACCCCAGCCAATTCAGCCTCAACTGTAAATATAAAGAGTATTATCCACATTTGAAAGGTTTATACACAAATTCTGAGCTTTATAACCAGCAATTCTTAATGATTGTAAGCATTTTCTTCGGGAAAATACCACTAAAGTTGCTGGAATTGTAAATATTATCAGCATTCTTGTCATTTCCCAGCTTTCTACCTCTAGTTTCCGTGATTGAACATGGCCATATAGATAGTATGGCTCTTTTTCCTTGTATTTCCAATGTTTCTTAAATGTTCCTAATCATTTCCCGAGACTATAATTGTGTATTTGAAAAGTTTAGGTACAATTAGACAGTTTTCATAGAAGTCTATACAAGAATCTTCAGGAATTAAACTGTTTCATTCAAAAAACGCCAGGCAATTCAGCCTCAACTCTAAATGTAAACAGTGTTATCCACATTTAAAGGCTTTATTCACAAATTCTGAGCTCTATAAACAGCAATTCTTAATGTTCGAAAGCACTTACTTCAGATCACCGCCGCTAAAGTAGCCCTATTTGTAAATATTATCAGCATTCTCGTCATTTCATAGCTTTCTAGCTCTAATCTCGGTGATTGAACACGGCCATAAAGATAGCACGGCTCTATTTATTAGTATTTCGAGTGTTTCTTACATCTTTCTAATCAATTCCTGGGACTATTATTGTATATTTTTAAGGTTTTAACAAAAATAGACTGTTTTCATAGAAGTT
>NW_005358249.1:6555-10710 GCF_000412655.1 Myotis brandtii
GGAAAACCGCCACTAAAGTAGCCGGAATTGTAAATATTATCAGCATTCTCGTCATTTTACAGCTTTCTACCTCTAATCTCGGTGAATGAACAAGGCCATAACGATAGCACGGCTCTATTTATTAGTATTTCTAGTGTTTCTTACATGTTGCTAATCATTTCCCGGGACTATTATTGTATATTTTAAAAGTTTTAACAAAATTCAACAGTTTTTATAGAAGTTTATAGAAGAATCTTCAAGATTTTAACTGTTTAATTCAAAAATTGCCAGGCTATTCAGCCTCAACTGTAAATATTAACAGTATTATCCACATTTAAGTGCATTATACCCTAATTCTGAGCTCTATAAACAGCAATTCTAAATGTTTGAAAGCACTTTCTTAGAAAAAACACCACTAAAGTAGCAGGTATTGTAAATATCAGCATTCTCGTCATTTCCGAGCTTTCTACCTCTAGTCTCAGTGATTTAACATCGCCATATAGATAGTATGGCTCTATTTACTTGTATTTCAAGTGTTTCTTGCATGTTCCTAATCATTTCCTGGGACTATAATTGTGTATTTTAAATGTTTAACTACAATTAGACAGTTTTCTTAGAAGTATATACATGAATCTCCAGGTTTTAAAGTGGTTCATTCAAAAAACGTGAGCCAATTCAGTCTCAGTTGTAATTATAAACAGTATTCTCCTAATTTAAAGGCTTTATACACAAATTCTGAGCTCTAGAAACAGCAATTCTAAATGTTTGAAAGCACTTTCTTCGGAAAAACACCACTAAAGCAGCCGGAATTGTATATATTATCAGCATTCTCGTCATTTCACTGCTTTCTACCTCTAATCTCGGTGATTGAACACAGCCATAAAGATTGCACGGCTCTATATATTAGTATTTCCAGTGTTTCTTACACGTTCGTAATCATTTTTTGGACTATTATTGTGTATTTTAAAAGTTTTAACAAAATTAGACAATTTTCGTAGAAGTATATACATGAATCTTCAGGATTTAAACTGTTTCATTCAAAAAACACCAGCCAATTCAGCTTGAATTGTAAATATAAACAGTATTCTCCTCATTTAAAGGCTTTATACACAAATTCTGAGCCCTATAAACAGAAATTCTTAATGGTTGTAAGCACTTTCTTCTGAAAACGCCAAGTAGAGTAGCCCGAATTGTAAACATTATCAGTACTCTCATCATTTCACAGATTTCTACCTCTAATCTCAGTGATTGAACACGGCCATAAAGATAGTACGGTTCTATTTACTAGTATTTCAAGTGTTTCTGACACGTTCCTCATCAGGATCATCTTCATTTCACAGCTGTTGGATGAGGAGTTTTCAGTTTGAAACTGCTCCACAGATATTAAGGCTCTATTGACAGTGTTCCTAGAGTTTCAGATACATTCTATACAATTCCAGGTTCTATCATTTTGAATTCTAACACTTTTAATCTAACTCACATTGTGTTCAGAGCTTTATATACTTGAATTCTTGAAGTTTTTAAGAAGTTGCCTTTAAAAACCACAACTCATTGAACCAGAATTATAAAAGAAACACTATATTAATCATTTCAGAGCTGTTTTGACATGAGTTTTCTGTTTGAACCCTGCCCCACAAACATTAAGGCTGTATTTAATGTGTCTGGCGTGTCATATACTTTCTTATACAATTCCAGTTTCTATCAATTTGAATTCTTAGAGTTTTAATCTAACTCACATAATGTTCTGAGCTCTATATACTTGAAATCTTAAAGTGTTTAAGAAGTTTCCTTTAAAAACCACAACTAATTGAACTGGAATTATAAATGTAAACACTGTGTTCATCATGTAACAGCGGTTTTATCTTAAATTCTCTGTCTGAACACTGCCCCACAGACATTAATGCTGTATTTACATAAGTTCCTGCCGTGTCATATACTTTCCTAGACAATTCCAGGTTCTATCATTTTGAATTCTAAGAGTTTTAATCAAACTCACATAGTGTTCTGAGATCTATTGGTTGAATTTTTATGTTGTTAAAAAGTTTCATTTAAAAACCACAACTAATTGTACTGGAAACATAAATGTAATCAGGATAATCTTCATTTCACAGCTGTTGGATCAATAATTTTCAGTTTGAAACTGACCCACAGATATTAAGGCTTTATTTACAGTATTCCTAGAGTTTCAGATACATTTCTTTTTAAAAAAATACATTTTGTTGTTTTTTTTACAAGAAGGAAGTGAGAGGGACAGAGAGTTAGAAACATCGATGAGAGAGAAACATTGATCAGCTGCTTCCTGCTCATCCCCTACTGGAGATGTGCCCAAAACCAAGGTACATGCCCTTGACTGGAAAGGAACCTGGGACCCTTCAGTCCACAGGCTGACACTCTATCCACTCAGCCAAACCAGTCAGGGCTCAGATACATTTCTATACAATTCCAGGTTCTATCATTTTGAATTCTAAGTGTTTTAATCGATATCACATAGTGTTCTGAGCTCTCCTCCCCTACTGGAGATGTGCCGAAAACCAAGGTACATGCCCTTGACTGGAAAGGAACCTGGGACCCTTCAGTCCACAGGCTGACACTCTATCCACTCAGCCAAACCAGTCAGGGCTCAGATACATTTCTATACAATTCCAGGTTCTATCATTTTGAATTCTAAGTGTTTTAATCGATATCACATAGTGTTCTGAGCTCTGTATACTTGAATTCTTAATGTTTTTAAGAAGTTTCCGTTAAAACGCCATCTAATTGAACTGGAATTATACATGTAAATACTATATTCATTATTTCAGAGGTGTTTCAACGTGAGTTTTCTGTATGAGCACTGCCCCACAGATATTAAGGCTCTATTTATAGTATTCCTAGCTTTTCAGATACACTCCTATACAAATCCAGATTCTATCATTTTGAATTCTAAGAGTTTAACTCACACAGTGTTCTCAGCACTATATACTTGAATTCTTAAGGTTTTTAAAAAGTTTGCTTTAAAAACGCCAAAACACTGAACCAAATTTATAATGTAAACACTATACTCCTCATTTAACGGGTGTTTTAATGTGGGTTTTGTCAGAACACTGCCCCACAGACATTAAGGCTGTATTTACATGAGTTCCTGGCGTGTTATATACTTTCCTATACAATTCCAGGTTCTATCATTTTTAATTTTAAGAGTTTTAGTCTAACTCACATAGTGTTCTGAGATCTGTATACTTGAATTCTTAATGTTTTTAAGATGTTTCCGTTAAAACGCCATCTAATTGAACTGGAATTATAAATGTAAACACTATATTCATCATTTCAGAGGTGTTTTAATGCGAGTTTTCTGTTTGAACACTGCCCCACAGGTATTAAGGCTCTATTTACAGGTATTCCTAGGTTTTCAGATACATTCCTATACAATTCCAGGTTCTATCATTTTGAAATCTAACATTTTTAATCTAACTCACATGGTGTTATGAGATCTATATACTTGAATTCTTAAGGTTTTTAAGAAGTTTCCTTTAAAAATCACAAATAATTGAACCGGAATTATAAATGTAAACACTGTATACGTCATTTCACAGTTGTTTTAACGAGAGTTTTCTCTTTCAGCACTGCCTCACATACATTAAGGCTGTATTTACATGTGTTCCTTGCGTGTCATATACTTTCCTATACAATTCCAGGTTCTATCATTTTGAATTCTAAGAGTTTTAATCTAACTCACATACTGTTCTGAGCTCTGTATACTGGAATTCTTAATGTTTTTAAAAAGTTTCCTTTAGGAACCAAGATGGCGGCATAGGTAAACACCGGAGTTTGCTGCCTCGAACAATCACTTCAAAAATACAACTAAAAGATGGAACGGACATCACCCAGAACCACAGGAAGGCTGGCTGAGGAGAGATTCTTCAACTAGAAGGAAAGAGAACAGCATACCAAGGCTCAGAGGAGGTGCAGTGTGGAAAATACAAAGGTACGGAGGTGCACGTGGAGCGGGCTGGTGGCTGAGGGCGCGGTTGTCGTTTTCAAGCAGGAGAAAGTCTCAGACTCTGAGCTCCAGATCCGGGCAAGTCTCTAGGAACTCAGACTCAAACGGGAGAAGCGGAATTGTCTGGCATCGGTCGGAACGTGAGGGCAGCTTTCTCTCCGAGGTTTGCAGCAGTTGCTGGGATTCTGAGAAGCAGA
>NW_005358249.1:12187-13875 GCF_000412655.1 Myotis brandtii
AAAGATAAAAATAAAAAAAATAAAAAAATAAAAAGTTTCCTTTAAAAATGCCTATTATTTGAAACGGAAATATAAACGTAATCAGGATATTCTCCATTTCTCAGCTGTTTGAACGAGAGTTTTCAGTTTGAAACTGCCCACAGATATTAAGGCTCTGTTTACAGGTATTCCTAGCATTTCAGATACATTCCGATACAATTCCAGTTTCTATCATTTTGAATTCTAAGAGTTTTACTCTAACTCACACAGTGCTCTGAGCTCTATATACTTGAATCCTTAAGGTTTTTAATAAGTTTCTATTAAAAACGCAAAAAAAATTGAACTGGAATTAAGGATGTAAATGCCATACAGATATTAAGGCTGTATTTACATGAGTTCCTGGTGTGTCATATACTTTCCTATACAATTCCAGGATCTATCATTTTGAATTCTAAGTGTTTTAATCTAACTCACATAGTGTTATGAGCTCTATATACTTGAATTCTTAAGGTTTTTAAGAAGTTTGCTTTAAAAAGCCATCTTATTGTACCTGAATTTTAAATGTAAACACTATACTCATCAAATGAGAACTGTTGTAACGTGAGTTTTCTGTTTGAACACTGCCCCACAGATATTATGTCTCTATTTACATGTGTCCCTGCTGTTTCATACACTTTCCTACACAATTCCAGGTTCTATAATTTTGAATTCTAAGAGTTTTAATCGAACTCACATAGTATTCTGAGATGTATCAGTTGAATTATTTAGTATTTTAAGAAGTTTCATTTAAAAACCACAGCTAATTGAACTGGAAATATAAATGTAATCAGGATAATCTTCAATGCACAGCTGTTGGATCAAGAGTTTTCGGTTGGAAACTGCACCATAAATATTAAGGCTCTATTTACAGTATTCCTAAAGTTTCAGATAAATTCCTATAAAATTCCAGGTTCTATCATTTTGAATTCTAAGAGTTTTAATCTAACTCACATAGTGTTCTGAGCTCTGTATATTGAATTCTTTTTTTTTATTAAATCTTTATTGTTCAGATTATTACAGTTGTTCCTCTTTTTTCTCCCCTAGATCCCCTCCACCTGGTTCCCACCTCATCCTCCCCTCACCCACCCCACTGTACTCATCCATATGTGCACGAATATTGTCCAGTCTCTTCCTGCATCCCCCACACCCCTTTCCCCCCAAAATACAGTCAGTCACTCCCTTTCTATGCCCCTGATTCTATTATTTTTCTCCCCCTCCACCTGGTTCCCACCTCATCCTCCCCTCACCCACCCCACTGTACTCATCCATATGTGCACGAATATTCGAATATTGCTTCCTGCATCCCCCACACCCCTTTCCCCCCAAAATACAGTCAGTCACTCCCTTTCTATGCCCCTGATTCTATTATAATTACCTGTTTATTCTGTTCATCAGATTATTTATTCACTTGATTTTTAGATTCACTTGTTGATAGATGTGTATTTTTTGTTTATAATTTGTATCTGTACCTTTTACTTCTTTTTCTTCTTTCAGCATTTCATATAATAATGGTTTGGTGGTGATAAACTCCTTTAGCTTTTCCTTATCTGTGAAGCTCTTTATATGACCTTCAATTCTGAATGATAGCTTTGCTGGATAAAGTAATCTTGGTTGTAGGTTCTTGGTATTCATCACTTTGAATATTTCTTGCCACTCCCTTCTGGCCTGCA
>NW_005358249.1:17143-18452 GCF_000412655.1 Myotis brandtii
CTCTTGGAAGTTCTGGGTCTGTCTGGCCCAGCTGCAGTTTGTTAGGTAATTTTCAGATTTCAAAGGGCCAGGGCATTCATATGCATAAGCATCTGCCACAGCTTGGGTGGGGCGGGGCCTAAGGGAATCAACAGGGCAGAGCAAACAGCTATGGCTGATCATCAGCCCTGCCCTAAGAGGCCCCGCTTCTCAGTGTCCCGGTAATCGCTGCAAGCACCTCTGAGAGACATCTGCCCTCGAGTTCCGAGTTTTGCCCGCTGCCAGACAATCCAGTTTCACCCTTTATGAGTTTGGGTCCCCAGAGACTTCCCAGAACTGAAGTTCAGAGCAGTCAGGGGCTTTTAACTCCCTCCCGATTAAAAAAGACAGCCGCGTCCTCCTTTGCCAGCCCTTTCCGCGAGCGCCTCCATAGCTCTGCACTTTACTTCCGCACCTCCTCTGAGTCTCAGTGTACTTTTCTCTTTCCTTCTAGTTGTAGAATTTCCACACAGCCAGCCTTCTTGTAGTTCTGGATGATGTCCGTTTTGTCTTTTAGTTGTATTTTTGAAGTTGTTGTGGGAGGCAGCTATTTCCGGTGTTTACCTATGCCACCATCTTGGTTTCTCATGTATACTTGAATTCTTAATATTTTTAAGAAGTTTCCATTAAAACGCCATCTAATTGAACTGGAATTATAAATGCAAATACTATATCCATCATTTCAAAGCTCTTGGATGGAGAGTTTTCATTTAGAAACTGCCCCACAGATATTAAGGCTCTATTTACAGTATTCCTAGCTTTTCAGATACATTCCTAAACAATACTAGGTTCTATCATTTTGAATTCCAAGTTTTAATCTAACTCACATAGTGTTCTGAGCTCTATATACTTGAATTCTTAAGGTTTTTAACTAGTTTCCTTTAAAAACCACAACTAGGAGAAACCAAGATGGTGGCATAGGTAAACACCAGAGATTTCTGCCTCGCACAACCACTTCGAAAATACAACTAAAAGACAAAACGGACATCATCCAGAAACAAAACGGACATCCAGAACCACAGAAAGGCTGACTGAGTGGAAATTCTACAACTAGAAGGAAAGAGAAAAGCATACCGAGACTCAGAGGAGGAGAGGTGCGGAGGTGCATGTGGAGAGGGCTGGTGGCTGAGGACATGGTTGTCTTTTTCAATCAGGAGGGAGTCTCAAGCTCTGAGCTCCAGTTCCAGGCAAGTCTCTGGGGACAGAGACTCATACGGGAGAAACGGGACTGTCTGGCATTGGTCGGAACTCAAGGGCAGCTTTCTCTCAGAGGTGCTTGCAGCGATTGCCA
>NW_005358249.1:20667-22689 GCF_000412655.1 Myotis brandtii
AGAGGAACAACTGTAATAATCTGAACAATAAAGATTTAATTAAAAAAAATAAAAACCACAACTAATTGAACCGGAATTATAACTGTAAACACTGTATTCATCATTTCACAGCTGTTATAACAAGAGTTTTCTGTTTCAGCACTGCCCCACAGACATTAAGGCTGTATTTACATGAGGTCCTGGCATGTCATATACTTTCCTATACAATTCCAGGTTCTATCATTTTGAATTCTAACAGTTTTAAACTAATTCACATAGTGTTCTGAGATCTGCATATTGAATTCTGAGGGTTTTTCAGAAGTTTCCTTTGAAAACGCCAAAAAATTGAACCTGAATTAATAATGTAAACACTATACTCATCATTTAATGTGTGTTTTAACGTGAGTTTTGTTAGAACACTGCCCCACAGACATTAAAGCTCTATCTACATGAATTTCTGCTGTGTAATATACTTTCCTAGACAATTCCAGGTTCTAACATTTTGAATTCTAAGAGTTTTAATTGAACTCACATAGTATTCTGAGATCTATTAGATGAATTATTTAGGTTTTAAAGAAGTTTCACTTTAAAACCTCAACAAATTGAACCAGAAATATAAATGTAATCAGGATAATCTTCATTTCACAGTTGTTGGATCCAGAGTTTTCAATTTTAAACTGCCTCACAGATATGAAGGCTCTATTTACAGTATTCCTAGAGTTATAGATACATTTCTATACAATTCCAGGTTCTATTATTTTAAATTCTAAGAGTTTTAATCTAACTCACATATTGTTCTGAGCTCTATATACTTGAATTCTTAAAGTTTTTAAGAAGTTTCCTTTAAAACACCATCTAATTGACCCAGAAATATAAATGTAACCACTATATTCATTATTTCAGAGCTGTTTTAATGTGAGTTTTCTGTTTGAACACTGCCCCACAGACATTAAGGCTGTATTTACATGTGTTCCTGGCATGTCATATACTTTCCTATACAAATCCAGGTTCTGTAATTTTGAATTCTAAGAGTATTAATCTAACTCACATAGTGTTCTCAGCTCTATATACTTGAATTCTTAAGGTTTTTAAAATTTTTCCTTTAAAAACGCCAAAAAATTGAACCAGAACTAAAAATGTAAACACTATTCTCATCATTTTACATGTGTTCTTGGCGTGTCATATACTTTCCTATAAAATTCTAGGTTCTATCATTTTGAATTCTAACAGTTTTAATCTAACTCACATCGTGTTCTCAGCTCTGTATATTGAATTCTTAGGGTTTTTAAGAAGGTTCCTTTAAAACGCCATCTAATTGAACCAGAATTATAAATGTAAACACTATATCCATCATTTCCGAGCTGTTTTAATGTGAGTCTTTTGTTTGAACACAGCCCCACAGACATTAAAGCTCTATTTACATGTGTTCCTGGCGTGTCATATACTTCCTATACAATTCCAGGTTCTATAATTTTGAATTCTTAGAGTTTCAATCTAAGTCACATATTGTTCTGAGCTCTATAAACTTGAATTCTTAAGGGTTTTAAGCAGTTTCCTCTAAAAACGCCAACTCATTGAATGGGAAATATAAATATAATCAGGATACTTGTCATTTCACAGCTCTTTCAACATGAGTTTTCATTTTGAACACTGCCGGAGAGACATTAAGTATTTCTAGCATTTCATATACATTCTTATACAATTCCAGGTTCTATCATTTTGAATTCTAAGAGTTTAATCTAACTCACATAGTGTTCTTAGCTCTATAGACTTGAATTCTTAAGGGTTTTAAGCAGTTTCCTTAAAAAACACCAACTCGAGAGAAACCAAGATGGCGGCATAGGAAAACACCGGAAATTGCTGCCTCCGACAACAACTTCAAAAATACAACTAAAAGACAGAACGGTCATCATCCAGAACCACAGGGAGACTGGCTGAGTGGAAATTCTACAACTAGAAGGAAAGAGAAGAGCACACAGACTCAGAGGAGCTACGAAAGTAAAGTGCAGAGGTACGGAGGCTCCGGCGCGCACGGAAAGGGGC
>NW_005358249.1:24740-40933 GCF_000412655.1 Myotis brandtii
CATATATGTAATATCTTAATCAATAAAAAAATATATTTAAAAAAAACACCAACTCATTGAATTGGAAATATAAATGTAATCAGGATACTCGTCATTTCACAGCTTTATACATTACTTTTTAGTGTTTTTACATTGCCCCAGATAAATTAAAGCTCTATTTTCATGTAATTGAAGTGTTTCATAGACATTCCTAATCATTTCCCGAAACTATCATTGTGTATTGTAAGGCTTTTAACTACATTCAGAAAGTGTTCTTAGCTCGTTACACATGAATTCTTAAGGGTTTAAACCACTTTATGCAAAAAAACGCCACCTCATTGGTCCTCAATTGTAAATATAATGAGTCAGGGCATCTCAGTGGAATTCCTACTGATGGCCACAGTCTGGCAGCAGAGGCTCAGAGCAGGTGTCCTGTGTTTGCGTGTCTGTGTTTGTGTGTGTGTGTGTGTGTGTGTGTGTGTGTGTGTGTGTCTTCCGGGTCCTGCCCCCAGCCACACCACATAGGCTCGGAGCAGTTGCCCCGTGTGTCTCTGTGTCTGTGTGTGTGTCTGTGTGTGTGTGTCCCCACTGGGGGCCTGCCCTCAGCTGCGTAGGAAGCTCAGAGCAGGCGCTGTGTGTGTGTGTGTGTGTGTGTGTGTGTGTGTGTCTGAGTGTGTGAGTGTGTGTGTACTCACTGGGGGCCTTTCCCCAGCTGCATAGGAGGTTCAGAGCATTCACTCTGTGTGTGTGTGTGTGTGTGTGTGTGTATGTGTGTGTGTATGTGTGTGTGTTTCTGCTGGGGGCCTGTCCCCAGCCACACTGTGGAGGCTTGGAGCAGGTGCCCCTCTGTGTTGACCTCTCAGGCTCCTGGCCTCCACTGCATGTTGTTCTCCCCCTTGAGCTGTGGCCAGGGTGGGGTGCTGCCTACAGGCTGCGCTTTACTGCTCACAGATTGCTGCGGAGACCAGGGGGCATGCCCTGCTGGGTGCTGCCTACGCCGCACTTTCCTGCTCTGGGATCGTCATGGTGACACAGGAGCAGGCCCACCTGGGAGCTGCTTGCCAGCTGCACTTTCCTGCTTGCGGATCACCACAGCGACCCAGGAGCAGGCCCTGCTGGGTGCTGCCTGCAGGCCGCACTTTCCTGCTCTCAGATGGCCACAGGGTCCCAGCTCGCCAGCTGGGACTTAGGCAGCACATGGGGGTCCTGGCTGGCGGGGCTTAGGTGGGACACAGGGGTCCCAGCTGGAGGTGGAGGTTAGGTGGCGTGGTTGCACCGCCTAAGCCCCACCTCCCAGTGCCACACACAGGTGCCCAGATGGTGGCTCCCGCTGGCCAGCCCTGCCTGCAGTATGCAAATTAGCCGCCATCTTTGTTGGCGGTTAATTTGCATATCACTCTGATTGGCTGATGGGCATAGCAAAGGTACAATCAATTAGCATCTTAGTCATTTATTAGATAGGATTCTCGTCATTTCACAGCTTTATACACAAACAACGAGATCTATACACATGAATTCTAAAGATTTAGACCACTGTATTCCAAAAACGCCAACTCATTGAGTCTACCACTGTGTATTCTCGGGATTAACCACATTCAAACAGTTTTCTGAGTTCTATATACATGAATTCTTAAGGGTTTTAATGAATTTCTTCTAAAAAGCCAACTAATAGAACCTGAATTGTAAATATAAACAGTATACTCGTCATTTCTCAGCTTTATACATTAATTTTCAGTGTTTTCACATTGCGCCAGAGAAATAAAAGCTCTATTTACATGTAATCCAAGTGTTTCATAGACATTCCTAATCATTTCCCAGGACTATCATTGTGTATTCTAAGAGTTTTAGGGAGAGACCAAGATGGCGGCATAGGTAAACACCGCAGACTGCTGCCGCAAACAACCACTTCAAAAATACAACTAAAAGACGGAACGGACATCACCCAGAACCACAGGAAGGCTGGCTGAGGAGAGACTCTTCAACTAGAAGGAAAAATAACAGCACACCGAGGCTCAGAGGAGGCGCAGTGTGGAAAAAACTCAGGTGCGGAGGTGCGCGCGCAAAGCGGGCTGGTGGCTGAGAGCGCGGTTGTCGTTTTCGGTCAGGGGGGAGTCTCAGACTCTGAGCTCCAGATACGGGCGAATCGCTGGGGACTCGGACCCAAACGGGAGAAGCGGGAGTGTCTGGCATCAGTTGGAAGGCAGCTTTCCCTCCGAGGTTTGCAGCGGTTCCGGGGGTTCTGAGAAGCAGAGCCTCTGGGAACAGGACTGAGGGCACCATAACGGCTCCCTCCGCCCGCCCTGTTGAGCCCGCCCCGCCCAAGCCCTGCGCAGAGCCATTTGCCGGATCGCCGCAGGCAAAGGCTAGATTAGCACCTCCCCAGAGGACAGAAGTTTTCCGCGGCAGACACAGCTGATTCACACAGCCAGTCGGCCTGGTGGTCAAATCCCTCTAGTATTAACTACAACAATCAAGGCTCAACTAGAACAAGACTGCGCACAAAGACCACTAGGGGGTGCACCAAGAAAGCATAAAAAATGCGGAGACAAAAAAACATGACAGAAATGGAGGATATAGAGCTAAAAATCGCAATTTTGAGGGCTTGCAAAAATGTGCTAGAAGCTGTCAATAAACTTGAGGAGAGAGTCACGAAAACTAATGAGACCCTCGATGCTATGATAAAGAACCAACTAGAAATTAAGCATACACGGACTGAAATAAAGAATATTATACAGACACCCAATAGCAGACCAGAGGAGCGCAAGAATCAAGCCAAAGATTTGAAATGCGAAGAAGCAAAAAACACCCAACCGGAAAAGCAAAATGAAAAAAGAATCCGAAAATACGAAGATAGTGTAAGGAGCCTCTGGGACAGCTTCAAGCGTACAAACATCAGAATAATTGGGGTGCCAGAAGATGAGAGACAGCAAGATATTGAAAACCTATTTGAAGAAATAATGGCAGAAAACTTCCCCCACCTGGTGAAAGAAATGGACTTACAGGTCCAAGGGGAAAAAGAGGAACAAATGTAACCTGAACAATAAAGATTTAATTTAAAAAAAAGAGTTTTAACTACAATCAGACAGTTTTCTTATCTGTGTACACATGAATTCTTAAGGGTATAAACTACTTTATGCCAAAAAATGCCAACTTATTGAGCCT
Source organism: Myotis brandtii (assembly GCF_000412655.1). NCBI lineage: Eukaryota > Metazoa > Chordata > Mammalia > Chiroptera > Vespertilionidae > Myotis > Myotis brandtii. The sequence continues at coordinate 27,882 of NW_005358249.1, forward strand.
CAATTGCAAATAGAAACAGTATTCTCGTCATTTCACAGCTTTATACACAAAAACTGAGCTTTATACACATGGATTCTTATGTATTAAACCACTTTATTCCAAAAAGGCCAACTCATTGAGCCTCAACTGTAAATATAAACAGTATTCTCGTCATTTCACAGCTTTCTCCCTGAATTCCCAGTGTTTAAACACTGACATAGAGATATTAAGGCTCTATTTACATGTATTTCAAGTATTTCAAAGACATTCCAGGGCCTATTACTGTGTATTCTCAAGATTAACCACATGAATTCTTAAGTGTTTTAACAACTTTCTTTTAAAAACGCCAACTAATAAAACCTGAATTGTAAATATAAACAGTATGCTCATCATTTCACAGCTTTACATATTAATTTTGTGTTTTAACATAACCCCAGAGATATTAAAGTTTTATTTACATGTAATCCAAGTGTTTCACAGCTTTATACAGAAATACTGAGCTCTATACACATGAATTCTTAAGGGTTTAAACGACTTTATTCCAAAAACGCCAACTCATTGACCTCAATTGAAATATAAACAGTATTCTCATCATTTCACAACTCTCTCCCTCAATTCCCAATTTTAAAAAAATGACATATATTAAGACCTATTTACAGGTATTTAAAGTATTTCATAGATATTCCCGGTTCTATCACTGGGTATTCTCAGGATTAAGCACATTCAGACAGTTTTCTGAGCTCTATATTCATGGATTCTTAAGGGTTTAAACAACTTTCTTCCAAAAACGCCAACTAATAGAACCTGAATTGTTAATATAAACAGTATACTCGTATTTTCACAGGTTTATACATTAATTTTCACTGTTTTCACATTGCCCTAGAGAAATTAAAGATATATTTACATGTAATCCAACTGTTTCATAGACATTCTTAATCATTTTCTGGGACTATTATTGTGTATTCTAAGAGTTTTAACTACATTCAGGCAGTGTTCTTAGCTGAGTAGACATGAATTCTTAAGGGTTTAAACCACTTTATGCCAAAAAACTCTAACTCATTGATCCTCAATTGTAAATTCACATCTTTATACACAAAAACTGAGCTCTATACACATGAATTCTTATGTATGAAACCACTTAATTCCAAAAACTCCAACTCATTGTGCTTCAATTGTAGATATAAACAGTATTTTCATCATTTCACAGCTTTATACACAAACACTGAGCTCTATACACGTGAATTCTTAAGAGTTTAGACGACTTTATTCCAAAAACGCCAACTCATTGACATCAATTTTAAATATAAACATTATTGTCATCATTTCACAGCTTTATACACAAATAATGAGCCTATACACAAACTCTTAAGGGTTTAAACTACTGTATTCCAAAAACACCCAACACATTGAGCCTCAATTGTAACATAAACAGTATTCTCATCATTTCACAGCTTTCTACCTGAATTCCCAGTGTTTAAACACTGACATAGAGATATTAAGTCTCTATTTATATGTATTTCGAGTATTTCATAGACATTCCCGGGTCTATCACTGTGTAGTCTCAGGTTTAAACACATTCAGACAGTTTTCTGAGCTCTATAAACATGAATTCTTAAGGGTTTTAACAACTCTCTTCCAAAAACGCCAAGTAATAGAGCCTGAATTGTAGCTATAAACAGTATACTCGTTATTTCACAGCTTTTTACATTAATTTTCAGTGTTTTAACATTGCCCCAGAGATATTAAAGCTCTATTTACATGTAAATCCAAGTGTTTCATAGACATTCCTAACCATTTCCTGGGACTATCATTGTGTATTCTAAGAGTTTTTACTACTTTCAGACAGTGTTCTTAGCTCTGTACACATGAATTCTTAAGGATTTAAACTACTTTATGCCAAAATCGCCAACTCATTGAGCCTCAATTGTAAATAGTATTCTCATCATTTCACAGCTTTCTACCTGAATTCCCAGTGTTTAAACACTAACATAGAGATATTATCGCTCTATTTACATGTAATTCAAGTATTTCATAGACTTTCCTCGGTTTATCCCTGTGTATTCTCAGGTTTAACCAAATTCAGACAGTTTTCTGAGCTCTATATACATAAATTCTTAAGGTTTTTAATGCCTTTCTTCCAAAACACCAACTAATTGAGCCTGAATGGTAAACATAAACAGTATTCTCATCATTTCACAGATTTATACACAAATACTGAGCTCTACACACATGAATTCTTAAGGGTTGAAACCACTTTATTCCAAAAACACCAACTCATTGAGCCTCATTGTAAATATAAACAGTATTCTCGTCATTCACAGCTTTATGCACAAGTACTGAGCTTGATACACATGAAAAATAAGGGTTTAAACCACTCTGTTCCAAAAATGCCAACTCATTGAGCCTCAATAGTAAATATAAACAGTATTCCCAACATTTCACAGCTTTCTACCTGAATTCCCAATGTTTAAACACCGACTTAGAGATATTAAGGCTCTATTTACATGTATTTCAAATATTTCATAGACATTCCCGGGTCTATCAAACCTGTGTATTCTCAGGTTTAACCACCTTGAGACAGTTTTCTGACCTCTATATACAAGAATTTTTAAGGGTTTTAAAGACTTTCTTCCAAAAACGCCAACTAATTGAGCCTGAAATGTAACTATAAACAGTATACTCATCATTTCAGAGCTTTCTCCATTAATTTTAGGTGTTTTAACATTGCCCTACAGATATTAAAGCTCTATTTACATGTAATCCAAGTGTTTCATAGACATTCCTAATCATTTTCCGGGACTATCAGTGTGTGTTCTAAGAGTTTTCACTAAATTCAGACAGTTTTCTTAGCTGTATACACAAGAATGCAATAAAGGGTTGAAACCACTTTATTCGAAAAATGCCAACTCATTGAGACTCAATTGTAAATATAAACAGTATTCTCATCAATTCACAGCTTTATACACAAATACTGAGCTCTATACACATGAATTCTTATGGATCAAGCCACTTTCTTCCAAAAACCCCAACTCATTGAGACTGAATTGTAAATATAAACAGTATTCTCATTCTTTCACAGGTTTGTACACAAATTCTGAGCTCTATAAAGATGAATTCTTAAGGGTTTAAACCACTTTCTAAAACGCCAACTCACTGAGCCTGATTTGTAAACATAAACACTATACTCGTCATTTCACAGCTTTCTACATGAATTCTCAGTGTTTTAACACTGCCCTACAGATATAAAGGCTCTATTTACATGTAGTCCAAGTGTTTCATAGACATTGCTAATCATTTCCCGGGACTATCATTGCATATTCTAAGAGTTTTAACCACATTCTGACAATTTTCTTAGCTGTATACAAATGAATTCTTGTGGGTTTATACCACTTTCTTCCAAAAACGCCAACTCATTGAGCCTGAGTTGTAAACATAAACAGTATTCTCATCATTTCACAGCTTTGTACACAAATTCTGAGCTCTATAAACATGAATTCTTTTTTAAAAATTTTATTTTAATGCTTATAGTATTACAAAGAGTACTACATATGTCTCCTTTTTTCCCTCCCTTGACCTGCCTCTGCCTCTCATACCCCCAGAGTCTTGTGTCCATTCGTTATGCTTTCATGCAAGCATACTACTCCTTTGGTTGATCTCTTCACCCTGCCTTCCCAACCATCCCCGGCCTTTCCACTGCAGTTTGACAGTCTGTTCCTGCTGCTCTGCCTCTGTATTAATTTTTGTTCATCAGTTTATAATGGTCTTCATTATCCATAAATGAGTGAGATCATGTGATATTTTTCTTTCATTGACTGGCTTATTTCACTTAGCATAATGCTCTCCAGTTCCAGCCATGCTGTTGCAAATGGTAAGAATTCCTTCTTTTTTACAGCAGCATAGTATTCCATTGTGTAAATGTACCACAGTATTCTAATCCATTCATCTGTTGATGGACACTTAGGTTGTTTCCAAATCTTAGCTATGGTAAATTGTGCTGCTATGAACATAGGGATGCATATATCCTTTCTGACTGGTGTTTCCTGTTTCTTGGGATATATTCCTAGAAGTGGGATCACAGGGTCAAATGGGAGTTCCATTTCCAGTTTTTTGAGGAAACTCCATACTGTCTTCCATAGTGGCTGCACCAGTCTGCATTCCCACCAGCAGTGCACAAGTGTTCCTTTTTCTCCACATCCTCTCCAGCACTTGTCGTTTGTTGATTTGTTGATGATAGCCAGTCTGACAGGTGTGAGATGGTACCTCATTGTTGTTTTGATTTGCATCTCTCGAATGATTAGTGACTTTGAGCATGTTTTCATATGTCTCTTGGCTTTCTGAATGTCCTCTTTTAAAAGGTGTCTATTTAGGTCCTTTGCCCATTTTTTGATTGGATTGTTTATCTTCCTTTTGTTAAGTTGTATCTTTCTTGTTGTTTTATTGATGGTTTCCTTTGCTGTGCAAAAGCTTTTTATTTTGATGTAGTCCCATTTGTTTATTTCCTCTTTAGTTTCCAATGACCTAGGAGCAGTGTCAGTGAAGAAATTCCTTCGGCATATGTCTGAAATTTTGCTGCCTGTAGATTCCCCTAGTATTTTTATGGTTTCCCGTCTTATGTTTAAGTCCTTTATCCATTTTGAGTTGTGTGTGTGTGTGTGTGGTGTAAGTTGGGGGTCTAGTTTTTTTTTTTGCATGTATCTGTCCAATTTTCCCAACACCATATATTGAAGAGACTGTCTTGACTCCATTGTATGTTCTTGCCTCCTTTGTCAAATATTAATTGAGCATACTGGTTCAGGTCAATTTCTGGGTTCTCTATTCTATTCCATTTATCTATATGGCTGTACTTGTGCCATTACCAGGCAGTTTTGAGAACAGTGGCTTTGTAATACAGCTTGATATCTGGTTTTGAGATCCCACCTACTTTGTTCTTCTTTTTCAGGATCACTGCAGCTATTCGGCTCTTTTTTATTCCAGATGAATTTTTGGAGAGGTCATTCTAGATGGTAAAATATGCCATTGGTATTGCAATGGGGAGTGCATTGAATCTACAGATTGCTTTGGTTAGTATGGATATTTTAATGAATTTGATTCTACCAATCCATGAACATGGTATGTCCTTCCATCTTTTTATGTCTTCCTCTATCTCCTTTTTCAACATCATGTAGTTTTCTGAGTGGAGGGCTTTCACCTCATTAGTTAAGTTTATTCCTAAGTATCTGAATATTTGTGGTGTGATGGTAAATGGGATTGCTTTTTTAGTCTATCTTTCTATAAGTTCACCATTGGTATATAGAAATGCCATTTATGTTTATAATTCTGGCTCAATGAGTTGACGTTTTTGGAAGAAAGTGGTTTAAACCCTTAAGAATGCATGTGTATAGAGCTCAGAAAACTGTCTGAATGTGGTTAAAACTGTAAGAATACACAATGATAGACCCAGGAAATGTTTGGGAATGTCTTAGAAACACTTGAAATACATGTAAATAGAGCCATAATATCTGTAGGGCAGAGTGAAAACACTGAGGATTCATGTAGAAACCTTTGAAATGACAAGTATATTGTTTGTATTTAAAATTCAGGCCCAATGAGTAGGCGTTTTTGGAAGATAGTGGTTTAAACCTTTAAGAATTCATGATTATTGAGCTCAGATTTTGTGTAGATAGCTGTGAAATGACGAGAATGTTTTTTACATTTATAATTGATTCTCAAGGAGTTGATGTTTTTGAAACAAAGTGGTTTAAACCCATAAGAATTAATGTGTATAGAGCTCAGTAAAATGTCTGACTGTGGTTAAAACTTTGAATACACAAAGATAGACCCAGAAAATGTTTGAGAATGTCTATGAAACACTTGTAATACACATAAATAGAGCCTTAATATCTGCAGGGCAGTGTTAAAACACTGAGAATTCGTGGACAAAGCTGTGAAATGATGATTATACTGTTTACATTTATAATTCAGGCTCAATGAGTTGGCATTTTGGAAGAAAGTAGATTAAATGCTTAATAATTCATGTTTATTGAGCTCAGAATTTCAGAACAAAGCTGAGAAATGATGAGAATACTGTTTACATTCACAATTCAGGCTCAATAAGTTGGTGTTTTTGAAAGAAAGTGGTTAAAACTTTTAAGAATTAATGTGTATACATCTAAGAAAACTGTCTGAATGTGGTTAAACCTCTTAGAATACACAATGATAGTCCTGTGAAATGATTAGGAATGTCTATGAAACACTTGGAATAAATGTAAATAGAGGCTCAATGTCTGTGGGGCAGTGTTAAAATACTGAGAATTCGTGTAGATAGCTTTGAAATGATGAGTATACTGTTTATATTTACAAGTCAGACTCAATGACTTGGCGTTTTTGGAAGTGGTTTAATCCCTTAAGAATTCATGCGTATAGCCCTTGCCAGTTTGGCTCAGTGGATAGAGCATCAGCCTGGGGACTGAAGAGTCCCAAGTTAGATTCCAGTCAAGGGCATGTACGTTGGTTGCAGGCACATCCCAAGTAGGGGGTGTGCAGGAGGCAACTGAACAATGCTTCTCTCTCATCAATGTTTATAACTCTCTATCCCTCTCCCTTGCTCTCTGTAAAAAATCAGTAAAATGTATTTTTTAAAAAAGAATTCACGTGTATAGATTTAAGAAAATTGTTTGAATGTAGATAAAACTCTAACAATACAAAATGATAGACCCTGGAAATGTTTGGGAAGGTCTATGAAACACTTAGAATACATGTAAATGGAACCATAATATCTGTATGGCAGTGTTAAAACACTGAGAATTCATGTAGAATGCTGTGAAATGACAAGCATACTGTTTATATTTACAATTCAGGCCCATTGAGTTGGCGGTTTTGAAAGAAAGAGGTTTAAATCCTTAAGAATTCATGTGTTGCCCTAATCGGTTTGGCTCAGTGTATAGAGCATCAGCCTGCCGATTCAAGGGTCCCAGGTTCGATTCCGGTCAAGGGCATGTACCTTGGTTGTGGGCACATCCCCAGTGGGGAGTGTGCAGGAGGCAGCTGATCGATGTTTCTCTCTCATCAATGTTTCTAACTCTCTATCGCTCTCCCTGCCTCTCTGTAAAAAATCAATAAAATATATTTTTAAAAAAGAATTCATGTGTATATAGTTAAGAAAACTGCTTTAATATAGATAAAGCTGTAAGAATACACAATGATAGACCCAGGAAATATTTGGGAATGTGTATGAAACACTTGAAATACATGTAAATTGAGCCTTAATATTGTAGTGCAGTGTTAAAACACTGAGAATTTGTGTAGAAAGCTGTGAAATTACGAGTATACGGTTTATATTTACAAATCAGGCTCAATTAGTTTGTGTTTTTGGGGAAAGTGATTTAAACCCTTAAGAATTCATGTGTATTTAGATTAAAATTTGTGTACAAAGCTGTGAAATGCTGAGAATACTGTTTAGATTTACAATTCATGATCATCGAGTTGGTGTTTTTGGAAAAAGGTGGTTTAATCCCTTAAGAATTCATGTGTATTGAGCTCAGAAATCTGTCTGAATGTAGATAAAAATCTCAGAATACACAATGATAGTCCCAGGAAATGATAAGGAATGCCTATGAAACCACTGGAATACATGTAAATAGAGGCTTAACATATGTAGGGCAGGGTAAAAACACCGAGAATTCATGTAGAATTCTGTGAAATGATGAGTATACTGTTTATATATATTTACAATTAAGGCTCAAGTATTTGGCGTTTTTGGAAGAAAGTGGATTAAACCCTTAAAAGTCATGTTTATAAAGCTCAAATTTTGTGTACCAAACTGAAATGACGAGAATACTGTTTAAATTTTGGTAGAGAGTGGTTTAAACTCTTAAGAATTCATGTGTATACACCTAAGAAAACTGTCTTAATGTGGCTAAAACTCTAAGAATACACAATGATATTATCGGGAAACAATTAGGAATGTCTATGAGACACTTGGAGTGCATGAAATAAAGCCTTAGTATCTGTAAGGCAGTGTTAAAACACTGAGAATTTGTGTAGAAAGCTGTGAAATGATGCGTATACTGTTTATATTTACAATTCAGGCTCAATGAGTTGGTGTTTTTAAAAGAAAATTGTTTTAACCCTTAAGAATTCATCTTTATAGAGCTCAAAATTAGTGTAGAAAGTTGTGAAATGAGAATACTGTTTACCTTGTCAATTGAGGCTAAATATGTTAGCGTTTTTGGAAAAAAGTGGTTTTAACCCTTTAGCATTTATTTTTATGCAGCTAAGAAAACTGTCTTAATGTTTCAACACTCTTACACTACACAATGATACTCCCGGGAAATGATTTCAAATGTCTATAGAACACTTAGAATGCATGTAAATAGAGCCTTAATATCTGTAGGGCAGTGTTAAAACACTGAGAATTGGTTTAGAACAATGTTAAATGAGGGGCATAGTGTTTATATTTACAATTCAGGCTCAATCAGTTTTCAATTTGGGAAGAATGTGGTTTAAACCCTTAAGAATTCATGTATATAGAGCTCAGAATTTATGTACAAAGCAGTGAAATGACGGGAATAATGTTTACATGTACAATTCAGGCTCAATTAGTTGGCGTTTTTGGAATAGAGTGGTTAAAACCCTTAAGAATTCATTTGTAGCCAAAACCGGTTTGGCTCAGTGGATAGAGCGTCGGCCTGCGGACTGAAAGGTCCCAGGTTCGATTCCGGTCAAGGGCATGTACCTGGGTTGCGGGCACATCCCCAGTAGGAGATGTGCAGGAGGCGGCTGATTGATGTTTCTCTCTCATCGATGTTTCTAACTCTCTATCTCTCTCCCTTCCTCTCTGTAAAAAATCAATAAAATATATTAAAAAAATAAAAATAAAAATTCATATTATAAAAAAAAAAGAATTCATTTGTATACAGCTAAGAAAACTGTCTGAATGTGGTTAAGCCTCTTAGAATACACAATGATAGTCCCGTGAAATGATTAGGAATATCTATGAAACACTTGGAATACATGTAAATAGAGGCTCAGTATCTGTCAGGCAGTGTTAAAATAATGAGAATTTGTGTAGATAGCTTTGAAATGACAATTATACTGCTTATATTTACAGGCTCAATGAGTTGGCATTTTTGGAAGAAAGTGGTTCAATCCCTTATGAATTCATCTGTATAGATTTAAGAAAGTTGTTTAAATGTAGATAAAACTTTAAGAATACACAATGATAGACCCTGAAAATGTTTGACACTGTCTAGGAACCACTTGGAATACATGTAAATAGAACTTTAATATCCGTAGAGCAGTGTTAAAAGAGTGAGAATTCTGTAGAAAGCTGTGAAATGTCAAGGATACTGTTTTTATTTATAATTCAGGCTCAGTGAGTTGGCGTTTTTGGAAGAAAGTGATTTAAAACCTTAAGAATTCATGGGTATAGAGCTCAGTATTAGTGTATAAAGCTGTGAAATGATGAGAATGCTGTTTAAATTTACAATTTAGGCTTAATGAGTTGCGTTTTTGGAAGAGAGTGGTTTAAACTCTTAAGAATTCATGTGTATACACCTAAGAAAACTGTCTGAATGTGGCTAATACTGTTAGAATACACAATGATAGTCATGGTAAGTGATTAGGAATGTCTATGAGACACTGGGAATGCATGAAATAGAGCCTTAATATATGTAAGGCAGTGTTAAAACACTGAGAATTTGTGTAGAAAGCTGTGTAATGACCAGGATACTGTTTATATTTACAATTCACGCTAAATGTGTTGGCGTTTTTGGAAGCAAATGGTTTAAACCGTTAAAAATTTATTTCTATACAGCTAAGAAAACTGACTAAATATTTTAAAACTCTTAGAATATACAATGATACTCCAGGGAATGATTTTGAATTTCTATGGAACACTTGGAATGCATGTAAATAGAGCCTTAATATCTGTAGTGCAGTGTTAAAACACTGAGAATTGGTATAGAATGCTGTCAAATGACAGGTATAGTGTTTATAGTTACAATTAGGCTCAATGAGTTGGCGATTTTGGAAGAAGATGGTTTAAACTCTTAAGAATTCATGTGTACAGAGATCAGAATTTGGGTACAAAGCAGTGAAATGACGGGAATACTTTTAACATTTACAATTCAGGCTCAATGACTGGGCGTTTTTGGAAGAAAGTGGTTAAAACCCTTAAGAATTCATGTGTATACAACTAAGTAAACTGTAGAATGTGGTTAAAACTCAGAATACACAATGATAGTCCCTGGAAATGATTAGGAATGTCTATGAAACACTTGGAATACATATAAATAGAGCCTTAATATCTATAGGGTAGTGTTAAAACACTGAGAATTCATGTAGAATGCAGTGAAATGACGAGTATACTGTTAATATTTCCAATTCAGGCTCATTGAGTTGGCATTTTTGGAGAAAGTGGTTTAAACCCTTAAGAATTCATGGTGTTTTAGATCAGAATTTGTGTACAAAGCTGTGAAATGATGAGAATACTGTTTAGATTTACAATTCACGCTCAATGAGTTGGAGTTTTTGGAAAAAAAGTGGTTTAAACCCTTTAGAATTCCTGGGTATTGAGCTCAGACAACTGTCTGAATATAGATAAAACTCTCAAAATATGCAATGATACTCCCAGGAAATGATAAGGAATGCCTATGAAACCATTGGAATACATGTAAGTAGAGCCTTAATATCTGAAAGGTAGTGTTAAAACACTGAGAATTCATTTAGAAAGCTGTGGAATGACCAGGATAATGTTTATATTTACAATTCAGGCTCAATGAGTTGGCATTTTTTTGAAGAATGTGATTTAAACCCTTAAGAACTCATGTTTATAGAGCTCAGAATTTGTGTACCAAACTAGGAAATGATGAGAATACTGTTTCAATTTACAATTCAGGCTTAATGAGTTGGCGTTTTTGGAAAAGAGTGGTTTAAACTCTTAAGAATTCGTGCATAGCCCTAACTGGTTTGGCTCAGTATAGAGCATCAGCCTGCGGAATTAAGGGTCCCAGGTTCAAATCCGGTCAAGGGCATGTACCTTGGTTGTGGGCACATCCTCAGTAGAAAGTGTACAGGAGGAAAATTATCGATGTTTCTCTCCCATCGATGTTTCTAACTCTCTGTCCCTCTCCTTTCCTCTCTATAAAAAATCAATAAAATATATTTTTTTAAAAAGAATTCACATGTATACACCTAGAAAACTGTATGAATGTGGCTAAAACCCTTAGAATACACAATGATAGTCCTGGGAAATGATAAGAAATGTCTATGAGACACTTGGAATGCATATATATAGAGCCTTAATATCTGTAGGGCACTGTTAAAACACTGAGAATTTGTGTAGAAAACTGTGAAATGAAGAGTATACTGTTTATATATACAATTCAGGCTCAATGAATTGGTGTTTTTGAAAGAAAATGGTTTAAACCCTTAAGAATTCATTTTTATAGAGCTCAGAATTTGTGTACAAAGCTGTGAAATGAGGAAAATACTGTTTACATTTACAATTCAGGATAAAAACTTTGGCGTTTCTTGAGGAAAGTGGTTTAACTCCTTAAGAATTTATTTGTATACAGCTAAGAAAACTGTCTTAATGTTTTAAAACTCTTAGAATACACAATGATACTCCTGGGAAATGATTTGGAATGTCTATGGAACACTTGGAAGGCATGTAAATAGAGCCCTAATATCTCTAGAGCAGTATTAAAACACTGAGAATTGGTTTACAACGCTGTGAAATGACGGTATAGTGTTTATATTTACAATTCAGGCTCAATGAGTTGGCGATTTTGGAAGAACGGAGTTAAAACCCTTAATAAGAAATCATGTTTATACAGCTCAGAATTTGTGTACAAAGCAGTGAAATGATGGGAATACTGTTTACATTTATAATTCAGGCTCAATAAGTTGGCGTTTTTGGAAGAAAGTGGTTGAAACCCTTAATAATTCATGTGTATACAGCTAAGAAAACTGTCTGATTGTGGTTAAACCTCTTAGAATACACAATGATAGTCCCAGGAAATGATTAGGAATGTCTACGGAACACTTGGAATACATGTAAATAGAGCCTTAATATCTGTAGGGCAGTGTTAAAATACTGAAAATTCATGTAGAAAGCTGTGAAATGATGAGTATACTGTTTATATTTACAATTCAGGCTCATTGAGTTCACATTTTAGGAAGAAAGTGGTTTAAACCCTTAAGAATTATTGTGTATAAGTAAAATAACTGATTCCATAGAAATTCAAACATTTATGAAAAAATACTATGAACTCTATTCCAACAAAATGGACAACCTAGACGAAATGGTCATATCCTTAGAAAAATACAAGCTCCCAAAACTCAACCAAGAAGAATCAAAAAACCTGAATACGCTGATAACTACCAAAGAAATTGAAACAGCAATCAAAAATCTTCCAGCAAACAAGAGCCCTGGTCTTGCTGTACAGGGGAGTTCTACCAAGCATTCAAAGAAGAACTAAAACCTATCCTCCTCAGACTATTCCAAAAAATTCAAGAGGAAGGCACACTTTCAAGCTATTTCTATGAAGCCAGTATTACCCTAATTCCAAAACCAGATAAAGATACCACAAAGAAAGAGAACTACAGGCCTATATCCTTGATGAACATAGATGCTAAAATCCTCAACGAAATTATAGCAAATTGGATTCAGCAATACATTAGAAAGATCATACACTATGACCAAGTGGGATTTATTCCAGGGATGCAAGGATGGTACAATATCTGCAAATCAATAAATGTGATACATCACATAAACGGAGAAACAAAAATCACATAATCATATCAATCGATGCAGAAAAAGCATCTGACAAAATCCAACACCCTTTCTTAATAAAAGGTCATCTGGAAGGTCTCCCGGTCTACTTAGCATAACACCCTTTTATTAGCATAGAAAATGAACTCACAGAAAGAGAAAAAAAATTCCATTTACCATTGCACCAAAAAATTAAGCTACCTAGGAATAAACTTAACCAAGGACATAAAAGACCTGTACTCAAAAAACTACAGGACATTAAAAAAAGAGATAGAGGAAGACATAAACAAATGGAAGAACATACCATGTTCATGGATTG
>NW_005358249.1:42647-51527 GCF_000412655.1 Myotis brandtii
GTGGCGGTAGGGGAGGCCGGGGGAAAGTCAATGGGGGAAAAAGGAGATATATGTACTATTATCTGTAATACTTTAAACAATAAAATAAAATTTTAAAAATGTATGCAGAGGTGAGCAGATATGGTGGGGTCCCAAATTTTCTGTGCTTTGGAAGGCACATAATAATAGAAGAAAATCACTCTTTCTCTAATATTGGTTTATTTAGTATTGCTGACCAAGTCCTTTAAAGAAAGTCTTCATGAGAGACCAAGATGGCGGCATAGGTAAACACCGCAGACTGCTGCCGCAAACAACCACTTCAAAAATACAACTAAAAGACGGAACGGACATCACCCAGAACCACAGGAAGGCTGGCTGAGGAGAGACTCTTCAACTAGAAGGAAAAATAACAGCACACCGAGGCTCAGAGGAGGCGCAGTGTGGAAAAAACTCAGGTGCGGAGGTGCGCGCGCAAAGCGGGCTGGTGGCTGAGAGCGCGGTTGTCGTTTTCGGTCAGGGGGGAGTCTCAGACTCTGAGCTCCAGATACGGGCGAATCGCTGGGGACTCGGACCCAAACGGGAGAAGCGGGAGTGTCTGGCATCAGTTGGAAGGCAGCTTTCCCTCCGAGGTTTGCAGCGGTTCCGGGGGTTCTGAGAAGCAGAGCCTCTGGGAACAGGACTGAGGGCACCATAACGGCTCCCTCCGCCCGCCCTGTTGAGCCCGCCCCGCCCAAGCCCTGCGCAGAGCCATTTGCCGGATAGCCTCAGGCAAAGGCTAGATTAGCACCTCCCCAGAGGACAGAAGTTTTCCGCGGCAGACACAGCTGATTCACACAGCCAGTCGGCCTGGTGGTCAAATCCCTCTAGTATTAACTACAACAATCAAGGCTCAACTAGAACAAGACTGCGCACAAAGACCACTAGGGGGTGCACCAAGAAAGCATAAAAAATGCGGAGACAAAAAAACATGACAGAAATGGAGGATATAGAGCTAAAAATCGCAATTTTGAGGGCTTGCAAAAATGTGCTAGAAGCTGTCAATAAACTTGAGGAGAGAGTCACGAAAACTAATGAGACCCTCGATGCTATGATAAGGGGGGGAAAAAAAGAGGAACAAATGTAACCTGAACAATAAAGATTTAATTAAAAAAAAAAAATAAAGAAAGTCTTCATGACATTTTGGTTCTAATTTTCAGCCTGATGCATCTATTATTGGTAAGGTCAATGATCATCCAGAAGAGGAGCCCTTTGTTGTGCTTCTGTTATCAATATGTATTATATTCTCTGTCACAGTATGTCTTACATACTACAAAGGTGCCCTGTGCCATGATGTATGAAATTTCATAAGCTTGTGTCATTTGTTGTAACACTCTGAGGTGCTTAACACTCTCTACCTGGGATTTTTCCACATGGTACAGAGTTCTGCACTCTTTACTGAAGTGTGTAAGTCATTTCCTCCTGTTTTCCAACTATTTTGTAGTTTAGTGCTGCTTTTCTGTGAATCCCCAGTGATTTCTAACACTGTGTTATAGTGTGCTTTGTGTTCTTTAGCACAGATTTCCCCTATATGTCAGAGCTGTTTGATTTCCACCTCATTTCTAACTATATTTTTTTCATGCCTCTGCTCAGTGAATTCAAAGTGGTTTCCTACAGTTTGCTATAATGTGTACTGCTCTCCATCACTGATTTTCATTCTCAAACACCTCTCTACACTCTTTCCTCTCCTGCAAAAGTGATATTCACGTGTTTACCAACTATGTGGTATAAGTTACTGCTGCTCTTCAGTAAATTCATAGTGGTTTCTAAGACTGTTATTGTGTACTCAATACTCTCTTCCTGGGATTGTCCCGCTTTGTAGAAACAGCTTTCTGCATTCTTTCCTGAAGTGTATAAGTCATTTCCACCTGTTTTCCAACTATTTTGTACAGTTTAGTGTTGCTTTTCTGTGAATTTCCAGTGGTGTCTAACACTGTTATTGTGTGTTTTGTGGTCTTTAGCACTGATTATCCCAATTTGTTGAACAGCCTTCTATACTCTTTCCTCATGATGAGAATTGATTTCCACCTGATTTCTAATTATACTGTTCAGTTTAGAACTGTTCAGTGAATTCAAACTGGTTTCCAACAGTGTGCTATATAATGTTTACGTCTCTACTGCACTGTTTTTCATTCTCATACACTTTTCTACACTCTTTGTGCTCTTCAAAGGTGATTTTCACTTGTTTTCGAACTATGTGGTATACGTTACTGCTGCTCTTCAGTGAATTCATAGTGTTTTCTAAGACTGTGGTATTGTGTACTCAGTACTCTCTTGCTGCTATTTTTCTGCATTGTACAGTTTTCTGCACTCTTTCCTGAAGTGTACGTCATTTCCACCTGTTTCCAACTATTTTGTTCAGTTCTGTGCTGCTTTTCTGTGAATTCCCAGTGGTTTCTATCTCTGTGTTATAGTGTGCTTTGTGCTCTTTAGCACTGATTATCCCTATTTGTCCAAAGCTTTCTATACTTTTTCCTTATGTGGAGAGTTGATTTCCACCTAATTTCTAATTATATTGTACAGTTTAGTGCTGTTCATTGAATTGAAACTGGTTGTTTGCAACAGTGTGCTATGTGTGTACTGCTCTAAAGCACTGATTTTCATGTGCAAACACCAGTATACATTCTTCCTCTCCTTGAAATGTGATTTTCACTTGTTTTCCAACTCTGTGGTATAAGTTACTGCTGCTCTTCAGTGAATAATTATTGGTTTCTAAGTCTATGGTATTGTGTGCCTAATACTCTCTTCCTGGGATTTTCCCACATTGTACAAACAGCTTTCTGCATTCTTTCCTGAAGTGTGTAAGTCATTTCCACCTGTTTTCCAGCTATTTTTTAGGGTAGTGCTGGATTTCTGTGAATTCTCAGTGGTTTCTAACACTGTGTATAGTGTTCTTTCTGCTCTTTAGCACTGTTTATTCCAATTTGCCAAAGTTTCCTATACACTTTCCTCATGTTGAGAACTGATTTCCACCGGATTTCTAATTATATTGTAGTTTAGAACTGCTGTTTTGTGAATTCCAACTGGTTTTCAACAGTGTGCTATAATGTGTTTACGTCTCTACAGCACTGTTTTTCATTTTCAAACACTTTTCTACACTCCTTTCTCTCCTTCAAAAGTGATTTTCACTTGTTTACCAACTATGTGGCATAAGTTACTGTTGCTCTTCAGTGAATTCATAGTGGTTTCTAAGACTGTGGTATTGTGTGCTCAATACTCTCTTCCTGGGATTTTCCCACATTGTGCAAACAGCTTTCTGCACTCTTTCCTGTAGTGTATAAGTCATTTCAACCTATTTTCCAGCTATTTTATACAGTTTAGTGCTGATTATCTGTGAAAACCGAGTGATTTCTAACACCGTGTTATAGAGTACTTAGTGTTCTTTAGCACTGATTCCCCTATTTGTCAAAGCTGTTTGATTTCCACCTCATTTCTAACTATATTGTTCAGTTTAGAGCTGCTTTTCCGTGAATTCAAAGTAATTTTCAACAGTGTGCTATAATGTGTGTACTGCTCTATAGCACTGGTTTTCATTGTCAAATACCTTTCTGCACTCTTTCCTGTCTTTCAAAAGTTATTTTAAATTGTTTTCCAACTATGTGGCATAAGTTACTGCTTCTCTTCAGTGAATTCATAGTGGTTTCTAACACTGTGGTATTGTGTGTTCAATACCCTCTTCCTGGGATTTTCCTGCATTGTACAAGCAGCTTTCTGCACTCTTTACTGTAGTGTTTAAGTTATTTCCACCTGTTTTCCAACTATTTTGTAGTTTAGTGCTGCTTTTCTGTGAATCCCCAGTGATTTCTAACACTGTGTTATAGTGTGTTTTGTGTTCTTTAGCAAGGATTTCCCCTATTTGTCAAAGCTGTTTGATTTCCACCTCATTTCTAACTATATTGTTCAGTTTAAAGCCTCTGTTCAGTGAATTCAAAGTGGTTTCCAACAGTTTGCTGTAATGTGTACTGCTCTGCATCACTGATTTTCATCCTCAAACACCTCTCTACACTCTTTTCTCTCCTTCAAATGTGATTGTCACTTATGTGGTATAAGTTAGTGCTGCTCTTATGTGAATTCATAGTTGTTTCTTGGACTGTGCTACATGTGCTTTATGCTCTCTACCATGGTTTTTCCCGCATGTACAAACAGCTTTCTGCACTTTTTCCTGATGTTTACAAGTGATTTCCATGTCTTTTCCAACCATTTGATACAGATTATTGCATGTTTTCAGTGATTTACAAGTGGTTTCTAGCAAGGTACTCTAGTGTGCTTACTGCTCTAAGTGATTTGCCCGCATTGTACAAACGCCTTTCTTCACTCTTTCCTAACATTGAGAAGTAATTTACACTTGTTTTTCAATTCTTCCAGTTTACTGCTGCTTTTGAGTGAATTGTCAGTGGTTTCTTACACTGTGCTATAGTGTGCTTACTGCTCTATTTCAGGGATTTCCCTGCATTGTACAAACACCTTTCTATACTCTTTCCTCATGTTGAGGAGTGATTTGCATGTGTTTTCTATTTTGTCCAGTTTACTGCTGTTTTTCAGTGAATTCCAAGTGGTTTCTTCTGCTCTCTACCAGGGTTTTTTACCGCATTGTACAAACATTTTTCTGCACTTTTTCCTGATGTTTACAAATGATTTCCACCTGTTTTACAACTATTTTGTACACTTTAGTGCTTCTTTTCAGTGATTGCCCAGTGGTTTCTAACACTATGCTATAGTGTGCTTACTGCTCTATTTCAGGGGCTTCCCCACATTGCACCATTTTGTACTCTTTCATCACATTGAGAAGTGATTTCCACATGTTTTCTAACTATTTTTCCAGTTTTCGGTAGCTTTTCAGTGAATTCCTTGTGTTTCTCTAGAATTGTGCTATTGTGTGCTTTATGCTCTCTACCAGGGTTCTTCCCACATTGTACAAACTGCTTTCTGCACTCTTTCCTGATGTTTAGAAGTGATTTCCACCTGTTTTCCAACTATTTCTTACAGTATAGTGCTTGTATTTAATGATTTACAAGTGGTTTCTAACACTGTGCTATGGTATGCTTACTGCTCTTTACCAGGGATTATCCTTCATTGTATAAACAGCTTTCTGCACTCTTTCCTGATGTTTACAAATGATTTCCACCTGTTTTACAACTATTATGTATACTTTAGTGCTGCTTTCCAGTGATTTCCCAGTTGTTTCTTACACTGTGCTATAGTGTGCTTACTGCTCTATTTAAGGGATTTGCCTGCATTGTACAAATACCTTTCTTCACTCTTTCCTCACATTGAGAAGTAATTACACTTGTTTTCCAACTATTTGGTACAGTTTACTGCTGCTTTTCACTGAATTCTCAGTGGTTTCTAACACTGCTATAGTGTGCTTACTGCTCTATTTCAGGGATTTCCCCACATTGTACACACACCTTTCGGTACTCTTTCCTTAAGTTGAGAAGTGATTTCCACATGTTAAGAAATGATTTTTCCAGTTTACTGCAGCTTTTCAGTGAATTCCTAGTGGTTTCTTGGACTGTGCTACATGTGATTTATGCTTTCTACCATGGTTTTTCCCATATGTACAAACTGCTTTCTGCACTTTTTCCTGATGTTTACGAGTGATTTCCAGCTGTTTTGCAAGTATTTTGTACAGTTTAGTACTGATTTTCAGTGAATTCCCAGTGGTTTCTAAAACTGTGCTATAGTGTGCTTTCCGCTCTTTAGTACTGATTTCCCCACACTGTCAAACACCTTTCCAAACTCTTTCCTGATGTTTAGGAGTGATTTCCACCTGTTTTATATTGTACAGTTTAGAGCTGCTGTTCAGTCAATTCAAAGTGGTATCCAACAGTGTGCTATAATGTGTGTACTGCTCTTCCTCACTGATTTCCCCTCATTCTCAAACACCATTCTACACTCTCTCTACATCGTCAAAAGTAATTTTCAGTTTGGAAGATGGCAACCAGCAAGAAGGTAGGGAGGGAGAATGTGTGAGAGAGCGATAGAGAAGTGTGTGGATGTGTATGGTGTATGTGAGTGAGAGCTAGGGACAGCTAGATCCTACAGGTCTTTCAAGTGGCTGCCAAACCTGGTAGTTTTAGACGGCGAAACCCCACTGCCACTGCAAATACTCTGGGGAAGACACTGCCAGCACAGAGACCACGCCATCTTGAAGAACATAACTGCTTGAGACTAAGATCCTAGCCTTGCCACTACCCAATCAGGTCTCAGTCGCAAAGCAGGACCCCTACAGCCAGTTGGGTAAAAGACCTGTGGCCACAGCTGCAGATGCACAGACACCAAGACCCTAGGCACCCCGGCCGCAGATTTCTGTGAGTCACAGAGCCAATCCCCTTCCCCGCCACCCCCAAGGCAGTGGCACAGGAACTGCCAGACCCTCTCCGTTCAAATAGACCTCCTGCCCACACACAGCAGCAGCAGCTCTACCTGAATTTGAGCCTGGTGTGCGGACACAGGAAGTTTGTTTCCTGCGACCAGAATCCGTGCCCAGGCAGGGAGGCTGTGCTGAATTTGAACCTGGGGCGTGAACTCAGGGAGTTTGTTTTCCGCAACTAGAATCCTCACCCAAGCAGGGAGGCTGTGCTGAATTTGAGCCTGGGCACATGAACTCGGGGAGTTTGTTTCCCATGATCAGACCCCGTGCCCACACAGGGGGGCAGCACTGAATTTGAGCCTGGGTGACGGACACGGGGAGTTTGTTTCCCACAGTGCACATCTGTGTGACCAGACCTCACGCCCACACTGGGCGGCAGTGCCACCGGACTTTGATTCAGGGCAAGCGCACATAGAAGGCTGTTTTCCACAGCACAGGAGTGGACCTCCTGCCGACACAGTGCAACTGTGCAACCCAGTCCCCCAAGCAGTCCGGGAACGCTGATTCTCCACTCAAGAGGCAGAACTGAGCACCAGTGACTTAACTCTGTTTCCCATTGCATGCACCTGGAATCCTTGATTCCCAGTGAATTCACACTAAGAGCTAGTGACTCCAATTCTTGGCGCATGCCCACACAGGGACCCTGATTCTCGGTACGAGTCCGCACCAAGCAACAGAGACTCTGATACTTGATTCTCGGCGCAGACACAGGGGGTCTCTGACTCCTGACATGCACTAGGAGACTCGGATTTTTGGCACACGCCAGCAGGGTCTCTGTTTCAGCGTGGCGCAGGCAGGGTTCCTGATACTAGGTGCACAAATGAGGCCACACTAAGCACCTATGACTCTGATCCTGGGCGAGGGTGGCTCTCACCAACTCATGGCAGTCACATGTCTTAGTATCAGAGCTCTTCAGTGACACTCAGGGCTGCGAAGCTCCCACTGCAGACAACCCAGGCCCCCACAACTCGACGTTTGAACCTTCTGATGATAGTCAGAATGGGGAGACAACAAAAAAATCCCCAGAGGCAAGAAAAAGAGGAATCGCCAAGAAAAGAAATAAGTGAAATGGAAGCATGCAACATGACAGAAAAAGAATTCAGAGTAATGGTCATACAGTTCATACACCGGATGGACAAGAATATCAACAACCTATGCAAAAATCAAGAAGAAATGAAAAGTGATATAGCTACAATCAAAAACACAGTGGAAGGTTTCAACAGTAGACTAGAAGAGCAGAGGACCAAAAAAGTGAGTTAGAAGATAAAGTACAGAAACAAGCCCAATCGGAACAGCAACTGGAGAAAAAAATTAAAAATCAGGAGGAGAGCCTAAGGGAGCTTTGGGACAATGCAAAACAAAATAACATACATATAATAGGGCCGCCAGAAGGACAGGAAAGCAGCAAGGATTAAAAAATCTATTTGAAAAAATAATGACAAAAAATTTCCCTAATATGGAGAAGAAAAAAGTTACACAAGTGCAGAGAGTCCCAAGCAAGATGAATCCCAAAAGACCCACACCAAGACACGTCATAATAACAACAGCAAATGTTAACGACAAAGAGAGAATCTTAAAGGCTGCAAGAGAGAGACAGAGTTACCTACAAAGGATCTCCCATCAGATTATCAAATGATTTCTCAACAGAAACGCATCAAGCTAGAAGGGAATGGAAGGAGGTATACAAAGTGATGCAAAGCAAAGGACTGAATCCAAGAATACTCTATCCAGCAAGACTATCAATCAAAATTAAAGGGGAAATCAGGAGCTTCACAGACAAAAAAAAAGGCTAATGAGGTTTATCACTACCAAGCCAGCAATGCAAGAAATGCTAAAGAGAATGCTGTAAAAAGAAGAAATAAAAAGGTAAGCAGGAACAAAGGCACAAAAAATAAAAATGGCTACAAACAAGTACCTTTCAATAATAACTTTGAACATAAATGGACTAAATGCTCCAATCAAAAGACATCAAGTGGCTGAATGGATAAAAAAACATGACCCATATATATGCTGTCTACAAGAGACCCACCCCCAAACAAGGGACTCACACAGACTGAAAGTGAAGGGATGGAAAAATATCTTTCAGTCAAATGGAAATGAAAAAAAAAGCTGGGTTAGCAATACTTATATCTGACAAAATAGGTCTCAAAGTGAAGGCCATAACAAGAGGTAATGAAGGCCACTTCATAAACTAAAGGGATCCATACAACAAGAGGATATAACTCTGGTAAAACATATGCACCCAATACAGGACTATACAAATACATTAAAAAAAAAACACAACTTCTGGCCCTGACCAGTTTGGCTCAGTGGCTAGAGCGTTGGCCTGTGGACTGAAGAGTCTCAGGTTTGATTTTGGTCAAGGACATGTACCTTGGTTGCGGGCACATCCCCAGTAGGGGGTGCGCAGGAGGCAGCTGATCAATGTTTCTCTCTCATCGATGTTTCTTACTCTCTATCCCTCTCCCTTCCTCTCTGTAAAAAATCAATAA
>NW_005358249.1:54585-57524 GCF_000412655.1 Myotis brandtii
AAAAAATTAATAAATAAATAAGTTTAAAAAAGTAATTTTCACATGCTTTCTAACTATTTGGTATAAGTTACAGCAGCTTTTCAGTGAATTCCTAGTGGTTGCTAACATTGTGCTATAGTGTGCTTGCTGCTCTATTTAAGGGATTTGCCCGCCTTATACAAACACCTTTCTTTACTCTTTCCTCACATTGAGAAGTAATTTACAACTGTTTTCCAAATATGTCATACAGTTTACTGCTGCTTTTCTGTGAATTCTCAGTGGTTTCTAACACTGTGCTATAGTGTATTTACTGCTCTATTTCACGCTTTCCCCGCATTGTACAAACACCTTTCTGTATTCATTCCTCACATTTAGAAGTGATTTCCATGTGTTTTCCAACTATTTTGTACAGTTTACTGCTGCTGTTCAGTGAATTCCTAGTGGTTTCTAAGACTGTGGTATAGTGTGCTTCCTGCTCTTTACTGGGGATTTTCCCTCATTGTACAAACAGCTTTCTGCACTCTTTCCTGAAGTTTAGAAGCGATTTCCACCTGTTTTGCAAGTATTTTGTACAATTTAGTACTGCTTTTCAGTGAATTCCCAGCAGTTTCTGACACTGTGCTATAGTGTGCTTTCTGCTCTTTAGCACTGATTTTCCCTCATTGTCAAACACCTGTCTACACTCTTTCCTGATTAGAAGTGATTTCCACCTGTTTTCTAACTATATTGTACAGTTTAGAGCTGCTATTCAGTGAATTCACAGTAGTGTCTAACGCTGTGCTAAAGTATGCTTTCTGCTCTTTTGCACTGATTTCCCCTCATTGTCAAACACCTTTCTATAATCTTTCCCTATGTTGAGAATTGATTTCCACCTGTTTTCTAACTATATGGTCCAGTTTAGAGCTGTTCAGTGAATTCAAACTGGTTTCCAAGAGTGTGCTATAATGTGCGTACTGCTCTACAGCACTGATTTCCCCTCATTCTCAACTTTCTACACTCTTGGAACTGATTATAGGATTATCCTTTCTCTAACTTTTAGTTCTTGTCTGTTGAGTAACAGCCTTGACTTGAACACTCTAGCGGGGTAAAGGGAATCCATAAACCCATTATAATTTTTTGTCTGCCAGTGACTTCAGCTGCAGGAAATAGGTATGGAGGTCCTCAGAATGTCCTAAATGATCATACAAGCTCAGGCCCCAGAATAATTCTGGATTTACGGCCAGAAGAGACACTTTTCATCTTAGTTAACTGCAGTCTCTCCCATGACTATGAAAGCGGTATTTCTGTCCCAATACTAATTCCACCTCAGAGTTTCACAACAAATGACAAAAACCTACGAAATTACATATATCATGGCACATGGCCTCTTTGGAGCTCGTACAGAGTAGTTCTCTAAACATTGCTGAAACTTAAATAATACATACTGTGAACAGAGATAATATATTTTTTTTGTACAAGCACAACAAAAGCCTCCTCTTTGTGGTGAGCATTGATCTCACCAATAGTAGAGGCACCAAACTTCAAATTAAAACCATGAAGTCAACTACACTTACTTATAAGGTCTAGGTCAGCAATACAAAATAAGTCAATATTGAACAAACAGTGATTTTCTGCAATCATGCTTTTTCTTCCAAAGCACACAAAGTTTGGTAACCGACCATATCCATTTACCTCTCCATGCTGACAGTTCACAACTTTCCTTTCAAATCATCCCAGGCAGTGAATAGAACCAACAAATTACAGGTATAAAAGAAAAAATACCTTAAAAGATATAAACTAGAGCAGAGGACAGCAAGCAGTATGCAGGTTGATGAATTAGAACTTGACACAATTCATCACAGCATATGTGAGAACCACATAGTCCCTGACAGAGATAGGACTTCTTAGCTGAGGACAGGTGCTCTGAAAAAACCCTGGGTCACATGCATTCCCTAGTGAGAGATAAAGGAATGAAGATACTGCTAAGAACTCAGAGTAATTATTTCCTCAAGCACACGTAAGAACACCAAAGTTATTTCTCCTGAGCACACAGGTGATTGACTGATGCACATCCCTCAGGTGGTAGAGATGAAATTGATTCAGCCAAAAATATTCACAGTGATATTAATGGGGTGAGGTATGGGCAGGTTGGGAAATGAAGATTCTTAAAGTCTCACTTGTACCTGAAACTTATGAGGAATCTATAAGAGTGTACCAGTATATATACTAATAAAAGCCTAGATGGTCTTCGTGCCCTCACACGATGCCCTCACGTCATCACAAGATGGCCACCACAATATGGCTGCCCTCACAGGATGGCAGCCACAAGATGGCTGGCAGGGGTGGGTGATCAAGCCAGTAGGGGAGGGCAGTTGAGGGTGACTGGGCCTACAGGGGAGGGCATTTGGAGGCAACCGGGCCAGCAGGTGAGGGCAGTTGGGGGCCATCGGGCTGGCAGAGGAGGGCAGTTGGGGGCAACCAGGCCGGCAGGGGAGGGCAGCTGGGGGCAAGATCAGGTGGGCAGGGAAGCAGTTAGTGGGTGATCAGGCTGGCAGGCAGAAGTGGTTAGGAGCAATTAGGCAGGCAGGCAGGCAGGTGAGCGGTTAGGAGTCAGAAGTCCCAGATTATGAGAGGGATGTCCCAGATTGGAAAGGGTGCAGGCCGGCCTGAGGGACACCCACCCATGTAAAAATTTCGTGCACTGGGCCTCTAGTCCTAATAATAGAGAAACATGGTAATTAACCGTAGCTCCAACATGCTTCCCATTGGCTAATCAGCGAGATATGCAAATTAATTGCCAGCCAAGATGGCGGCTAATTTGCATATGTCAGCGCCAAGCGATGGAGCAAAGCCTGTTGGCCCCAGGTAGGAGCAGCCCTCCTTGCTGCCGCCACCGGGACCCGCCCCCGGGAGCCCAACCGGGCAGCGAGAGCAGGGAGCAAAGACCTCTGCGCCACCACCACCACAGGGCTCCGCCCCCG
>NW_005358249.1:58420-70746 GCF_000412655.1 Myotis brandtii
GTTGCTATGACACACACTGACCACCAGGGGGCAGGCGCTCAATGCAGGAGCTGCACCCTGGTGGTCAGTGCGCTCCCACAGGGGAGCACTGCTCAGCCAGAAGCTGGGCTCATGGCTGGTGAGCGTAGTGGTGGTGGCAGGAGCACTAGGGATGTCTGACTGATGGCTTTGGCCCCTTCCCAGACTGTGAGAGGGCGCATGCCGGGCTGAGGGACCCCCCCCCCCAAATGCACAAATTTTGTGCACCAGGCTACTAGTCCCATATAATATAGAGATATGCAAATTAACCCTCATGCCTTCACAAAATGGCTGCCTACAACCAGGCCAGCAGGAGGGTTAGTGAGGGACAACCAAATGACTGAACAGCAGGCTGTGTGGGGCAACCAGGGTGGCAGGGAGATTAGTGAGGGATGACAAAATGACTGAACAGCAGGCTGTGTGGGGCTACCAGGCCAGGGGGGTGAGGGTGACCTGGCTGGTAGGGGAGGGGGGCATTGGGGGCAACCAGGCCGGCAGGGGGTGCAGTTAGGGGCGATTAGGCTGGCAAGGGGGGCAGTGAGGGGCAACTAGGCCAGCAGGGAGGAGGAGCAGTTGGGGGTGAGCAGGGGACAGTTAGGGGCGACAGGCTGGCACACAGAGGCAGTGAGGGGCAATCAGGCCAGTGGGGGGGTTGGGGGGGGCAACCAGGCAGGCAGGCAGATGTGCACTTAGGAGCCAGTGGTCCAGGATAAACCAGCAGTTGGACATCCCCCAAGGGGTCCCGGATTGGAGGGGGTGCAGGCTGGACTGAGGGGATCCCCCGCCCCGCATGAATTTCATGCATCGGGCCTCTAGAGTTTCTATAAAAGGAGTTGATATTCAGGTAAGAAAGTCCCAAAGTATCTCCTTCATAAAATATTCTCTGGACATTTAAGGCTTTTCTGCATTGTGAATTTTTAGATGTCCAACCAGGATATGTTTGTGGATAAAATATTTCCCACATACATTACACTCATATGGCTTTTCTCCAGTGTGAACTCTGTGGTGTTGAATGAGGTTACAATTTTGACTGAAGAACTCCCCACAATCACTACACTGATATGGCTTTTCACCAGTGTGAACTCTTTTGTGGTTAAGGAGTTGAGTACTGTAACTGAAAGATTTCCCAGAGTCACCACATTGATACGGCTTTTCCCCAGTATGAAAACTTTTGTGGTTAAGGAGTTTACTATTGTACCTGAAAGATTTTCCACATTCACTACACTCATATGGTTTTTCTCCAGTGTGAACTCTATGGTGTTGGTTGAGGTTAGACCTATATCTGAAGGACTTCCCACAATCAGTACATTGATACAACTTTTCTCCACTGTGAACTCTCTGATGCTCAGTGAGAGTAGTGATTTTCTTAAATGACTTCCCACAATAACTGCAGTCATATGGCTTTTCTCCAGTGTGAACTCTGTGGTGTTGAATGAGGTTACAATTTTGACTGAAGGATGTCCCACATTCACTACATTGATACGACTTATCACCAGTGTGAACTCTTTTGGGGTTAAGGAGTTGACTGTTGTACCTAAAAGATTTTCCACATTCACTACACTCATAAGGTTTTCCTCCAGAATGAACTTCTTGAAGTTCAATGAGATTACAGCTTATGCTTAATGACTTACTGCTATCAGTACACTCATATGGCTTTTTTCCAGTGTGGACTTTCTTTTGGGTAAAGAGGAGATTCTTATGCCTAAATGATTTCCCACATTCACTAACCTCAAAAGGTTTTTCAACAGTGTGAACTCTATGGTGTTCAGTGAGAGAAGAACTTTGATGAAAGGGCTTTCTACAATCATGACACTCACAGGAATTTTTTCCAGTGTGAACTCTCCTATGTCGATTGAGGTTAATGTTACATCTAAAACCTCTTCCATATTCTTATACTCATATTTCACTTCGCCAGAGCAGACATCCTGGTGTTGAACAAATTTATGTCTGTAGCTTGCAGCATTTTTACATTTGCCTTATTGGTGATTAGTAATTTTCCACTGAGAATTTCTGTGAAAACTCACTACCACTGTGAGGCTTCCTGTGCTAAGAGATGCCTGGGGCTGCAACAGCCCCGAGATGGCTGAGAAGTCTTTCCCAGGCTCACTAGTGGTTGAAGGCACTCCTGAGATGTAGAAGGTGCACCTGCTCACAAACAAGGCCCTGTCCATAGCTTCTTTCCAGGACTTGTCTCCACTGACATCCCTCTGTTGCTGGTGATGGTTTACATGGAAACTGAACCTCTAACACATGTGTCACTGAAAAAGGCTTTCTGTTCAAAGTATGCTGCTTGTGACTCAGTCAGGTGCAGAATATCTTTTAAAACTGAGAAACACCGCTTACAGAGATGGGTCGTCTGGGCTGGTGGAGCTGTCTTAGAAGCCATGAATTTTGCTTCCACTTGTACAGATACACTCTCATCAGAACAGGCCTCTTCATCATACATTTTATGCCAACATCCTGAAACAGAAATATGGTGAGAAAATAAATGTTGACCAGTGATACAGGGATGTTCCATTAAAAAAGTGTGTTGTACATATTACCTTGGCTTCATACAAATGGCTGAAAATAAAAGATTTCCAGGAAGGATTTATAGGATGCTGATGAAGTTCTGGGCTACTGAAGATCAAGAACAAGGTAGACCTCAAATGAAATATGACACAAGCATGGCAAGCACCACATGGAACAGAAAAGGAATCACCTGCTCATTCTTCTGCTATCAGCATTCAACAGAGCTTGTCTGCTGGTGACATGGGCAAGCGGTGCACAATGTTGGGTACACCTTATCCCAAGTAAAATTTAATAAATGAATAGCTTGTGTATGAGGTCTACTTAAGCAAGTATGCACATCTCATAACACATGTACAGGTCAATGTTGGAGAATACTGCAGAGAAAGCCTTGCAGGGGCCAGGTGATACAAAAAGGCCAGAAGGTAAAGGTAGCCAAAAGCCAGGAAGTCACAGATGAAATGACAAGTCAGCAAAGTGTCATGTATGGGATAGAAAAGGTAGAAATGAGCTGCTGCCAGTGGCACTTGCACCGAAACATTGATGGAAATTAGCAGGTCCCTTGTATGATCTGAACACAGCCCTTATGTCATACTTTTCCCAGCTGCCACTCAACAGGGCCAGATCTCCTCTGAAATCATGCTGCATGTTCACCCTGTAAAAAAACCAGGGTTCTCCCTGCACTTTCTGAGGTACAAGTATGTAAAACCTAAATATTCAAAGAATTAATGAAAGACACCAGAGGTGAGCAGCCAGCACTGGCCCAAGCAGCTCAGCATGCAATAGTATTCAGGGAAGAGAATACTACAAATAATGGAAGGAGAATATCACAATAATCGCCCATGGTTCGTTTAAATGAAGACCATAACCAGGCTCAGGCAGTCACCAATGACCCTTAGCGGGAGGAAGGGTACAGAAGTGGAAGCCATGGATCTGGACATAGTCACTCTCCCAGGAAGAGGAAGTTAAGGTGGGTCCCTTTAAACTGTCTGCAAGACTCATGACTTCCACACACTCCCTGCACTCTCTGAGGCAATGGGTGTTAGGGGTGTTTGGTGAGTCCATTGCTCAGGGCTCTCCACACAGCTCAGCACATGTATCCACAGAGCATATCACAAGAATGTGGCTGAAATTAGCAGAGCCCATGGTTTGGCTGTGGAATAAAGAAAGTTATGTCTAAAGAATAAAGGAAGAGGGGCCATCACCTCAGGACACTAGAAAATGTGAAAATCTTACCTAAAAATGATACAAGTCCAAACATTTGCAGCATCACATTGCAGCATAGATGTCTCTGATCCTCATCAAGGAGCCCCCATTCCTTCTGAGAGAAGGCAATGGCCACGTTATCAAAATTCATATCCTGTTATAATGGGGACAGTTCAGCCCATGATCAGCATCTCTCCTATGATTTTCTGTTCATCATACTGCCCACCCTATACATCCATCCTTCCCCTCTACTACCTTTATCAGAGTAGGTACCAGGGCTTAGTCCTTATATGCCAACTGATACCTTATATGCCAACTGATACCGCGTCTACCCACAACAATAAAGTTTGATGAGCAGATAAAAGGTATCTGATTCCTGGGCCTCACATGTAGGTCACACAGCCTCTTCTCAATACAGCTGAGGGAGAAATGTTGGCCATAAAGAGAGTGTGATTGATTTGACACTGGTCTTATCAGGCATTCCCCCTGTAGTGCCCCAGAATGTCCCTACAAGACCCAGAAAAGCTTGGGATCACACTTTACTCTTTGGAACTCAATCCTAGGATGCTGGGTCTATCACCTTTCATTAACTTTGAAACACACTCCTCTCACACAGCCTCTTAACCAGAGTCGCAATTTCAAAAAAAATAACACCAATATGCCTTGTTGTGGCCAGGATTTTTACTAATCACCTTCTTTTCCAAAATTCTAACTCACCACTTCGTAATGTATTTCTCTCCTTCCGGATGCCTTCCCTATACCAATGGAGATTTTCAAGCCCAGGTGACACTGATGAATGCTATCGTGTTCCTATTGACCACTGCATCTGCCCTCAACAACTGACAGGTGTGCACATCTATAACACCTAAGCTCTGGACAGTGCATGTAGCATGACAATACACCTCTTTTCAGACAATTACACTAAAATTCCACATATTGACATCCAGTCACCACCAAAAATGAATTCACCTTTCATTCACTCTTAAGTCAATTTCAGGGCCCTGTGACCATGAATTAGCATATCCTCTACAACTGCACATCAGTCTTTTTACCACACCTCTCTCACACCTGCACTCCCACAGCCCCAACCACCATAACTATCTCCTTGACCTCCTACTCATTACTCAGCATGTGTGGCTCAGGGAATGAATGCCTGGCAAATTCAAACTGGATGAAGTACTACCCCAACTCTGACAGTCCACACTCATAGAGGCAGCCTTGCATCCTGCTCCAAAGCCCTCCCTCCCTGATTGGTTTTTACTTCCACCTCACCTAATGAAACCACATCAGCTCACAGATATCCAGAGCCCACCACCACTGGTGCTGCACTTGATGTCCCTTCATGAGTCACAGCCTTCATAACTCAAGTCCCATAGCCTGTGTCCCTGTAACCCATGCCCACCGAAGTACCTGTCCTTGACTAGAATCGAACCTGGGACCCTTCAGTTTGCAGACTGACGCTCTACCCACTAAGCCCAACCAGGCAGGGCCCTGCTGCTGGTTTTTAAAAATTGACATAAGTACCTGAACCCAGGAAGCAGGGTAAGGGGCATTCCCGGGGATGGTGGGAGGGGTGGGGAGAAAGGAAATTCAGGGTGTCAGTGTCTTCAATGGCAGAGGAGCACAGGCCACATGCAGTGAGCACAGGCTTCTGGCAGAACCTCCCGCAGGGTGCACCTGGCCCCAAGGGCGGGCATCTCACCTCTCGACTTGGCTGAGGAAGCGGTGGACAGGTTGAGTGCGTTGGGACACCTTCTCAGGGGCTGCGGCATGAAGTCATTTCTGCCCAGAGAGGAGGCAGCCGCGATTCTGTAACACACACAGTAGGAAGATGTGTCGGCTGAAGCCAAACAGCCTCTCACTCACGCTGGCTCTGCCTTGAGGAGCCTACATACTGAAGGGCAGGGTGGGGGTGACTGTTACACCATGACTCTGGAGTAGCCCAAAGTGCTAGAAGTGACGCCCCGAGATGTCGTTGCATTGGAAGAGCGTCTATTCTGAAGTTGGTCTTGGCAGTAGGCAGTGGTCACCTGGGAGTTAACCCCACCAGGACCCTGCCAGTGGGAGGGGCTTAGCTCCTGTGTGACCAGCAGGATCCTGTCAGTGGGAGGGGCTTTCATTTTCTGTCTCTTTTTCTCCCCGAAACAGAGACAGAAAACGAAATGCTGCTCCTGTGAGCTCCCAATGACGGCCGGTCTCCAGAGGGCACACCTTGCTGACCGGACACCACTTTTCCCTTTGTCAGAAGGGCGTTGATATAAGCCAAAACCCCTCCATATTTATTCATTATCCTAGTCCTGTATAAGACAATTTTCTGTTATCCAACCCCTGTCAAACAATAGGGTAATTTTGTTGTTGTTGTTCACTCCTCACTTTAATGCACAGGGTTACCGTGCATACTCCATAGGATATCACTCTTTTCAAAAAAGTCTAGAGCAGCCAGACTGGCATGGCTCAGTGGTGGAGCATCAACCTATGAACCAGGAGGTCACGGTTTGATTCCTGGTCAGGGCACATGCCCGGGTTACAGGCTCCATCCCCAGTGGGGCTTGCAGGAGGAAGCCGGTCCATGATTCCTCTCATCATTGATATTTCTCTCTCTCCCTCTCCCTTCCTTTCTGAAATCAATAACAATATATAAAAAACAAAACAAAAGAACAGGAAAATGGGATGGGGGAGTCAGAGAGGCAGAGAGCCAGAGGGAGTGGTTCCCACTGGTTCTGATACCACATCAGAAAGGGTGGGGGCGGGAGGCTCTTACCGCATCCTCAGCTTCCTCTGCAGCAGCTGCAGGATGTTGGCCGACTGCTGGTGATACTCTAGAGCCGCCTGGATAAACAGCGCCAACTGGCCAACTTGCTCTACCTGCAGGGAAGGGGACGTTATCCCTGGCGGCCAGAGCCCGTGGGAGCCGGAGGCGGGACATGAGCCCAGGGACAAGGCCTTGCAGGGAAGCCGCATCAGCCTCGGCTCATTTAATATCACAAGGAGCAGGTGATCATCACGCAGGTCCAGGTGCATAGAGCTAGTGATGCCGGCCGCACATGTGCACATTGAGTTCTGATTATAAATGTGCTTTAACTCAATCAAACGCCGATCAGCCCACGGAGAGGATATTCTCGGGAGATTTTCTTTTATGCTATAAAGTTCATCAATCTGAGAGCATCAGCCTGGGGACCAAAGGGTCCCGGGTTCGATTCTGGTCAAGGGCACGTGCCTTGGTTGCAGGCTCCTCCCCGGCCGGGCCCAGGTTGGTGCTCCTGCAAGAGGCAACCAATTGACGTTTCTCTCACATGGATGTTTCTCTCTGTCTCTCCCTCTTTCTTTCACTCTCTCTAAAAATCAATGGGAAATATTCTTGGGCGAGGATTAACCAAAAATGAGCAAATAAATAAAATAATGTTTCTTTAAAAAAATTAAGGTTCATCATCCATCTGAAAGAGAGATCAAGCTTTTTCTATGACAAGGGAAACCAACACTGAGCGAATGAATGGTTCCCTTACTAAAGTGTCTCTTTGTGTCCTTTCTACTTAAGTCCAGTCAGGAGACTAAGTACATCCTGCTCTTCTCAGACAAGAGGGACCTAGTGCAGCACCCCCTGTAGGTTCTTGCCGCTACGATAGCCTTCTCTAAGACAAACAGATGAAAGAAATAAATTCTAAAGATGGTGGCATCTTTCTTTCCCACCATCCAGACATTTGTGGAAGCTGTGACCAAACATCAATGGACACACAAAAAAATCACATCAGCCCAGCCGGCATGGCTCAGTGGTTGAGCATTGACCTAAGAACCAGGAGGTCAGGGTCCAATTCCCAGTCAAGGCACATGCTTGGGGTTCGGGCTTGCTCCCCAGTATGGGGCGTGCAGGAGGCAGCCGATCCTTGATTCTCTCTCATCATTGATGTTTCTCTCCTTCTCCCTTCCTCTCTGAAATCACTAAAAATATAAATATATTTTAAAAAATCAAAAGGTTAAAAAAAAATCAAAAGGCCATGTGCCCCAAGGAAGCCCTGGAAATGCATCATTTGGGGAGAGGAGTCTCTAGCAGGCCTGCCAGCTGCCCAGGTTTCCCACCTTTCCGAGGTGCTGCCATGGAAAAGAGTGGCTCACTGAGCTCATTTCTGGGGGCCACAGAGGCAAGTTCACTGGCTGCAGGTGCTGGGGGCCTCCAGCACAATCCCACACTCCAAATCCAAACAAAGACACAAAACAAGATAAAACCCCACCCCCTTCCCCAGCTCCCCAGAGCCTCTGCATCACTTCCTTAGTCCCCTTGCTCTTCGGCCTTGGGCAAAGCTGGCCCTGTGACTCACCCCACAACACCCACCAAAACAGGTCTGCCTCAGAGATCCAAAGTGGCTCCACTTGTGCCCTGGCCAGTTTGACTCAGTGGATAGAGCGCCAGCCTGCAGACTGAAGGGTCCCGGGTTCGATTCTGGTCAAGGGCACATACCTGGGTTGTGGGTTCAATCCCCAGTAGGGGGCATGTAGGAGGCAGCCAATCCATGATTTCCTCTCATCACTGATGTTTCTCTCTCTCTCTCCCTCTCCCTTCTTCTCTGAAATCAATAAAAAGTACATTACAGCCCTGAGCAGTTTTGCTCAGTGGATAGAGCGTCGGCCTGCGTACTGAAAGGTCCCAGGTTCAATTCCGGTCAAGGACATACACCTTGGTTACAGGCACCTACCCAGTGGGAGGTGTGCAGGAGGCGGCTGATCTATGTTTCTCTCTCATCGATGTTTCTAACTCTCTCCCTTTCCCTTCCTTTCTGTGGAAAATCAATAAAATAGATATTTTTTAAAATTAAAATAAAATAAAAAATACATTACAAAGTGGCTCCATTTGGTGTCCCACACCACGCTTTCTCTGCTATGCGTTCACTTTCCTTACCCACTTAGACCATTTCAACCACGGATTCCCAGGGCAACTCAGACACACCAGGATGGGCATCGGAACAAGGAAACCGCACCACATGCGTATGCCAAGTCTGTGGGGCAAGAGCACACGCTGGGCCTCAAGGTCAAAACCCAATACACAAAACATAGACAGCCTGGACCCTGTGAAATCCTATGGATTTCTTCAGTTTCACCTCTTTGGCTCTGACACATACTTTTTATTTTAATATATTTTTATTGATCTCAGAGAGGAAGGGAGAGGGAGAGAGAGAAACATCAATGATGAGAAAGAATCATGTATCGGCTGCCTTCTACATGCCCCCTACTGGGGATTGAACCCACAACCCAGGTATGTGCTCTTGACCAGAATCGAACCCGGGACCCTTCAGTCTGCAGGCTGGCGGCTCTACACTGCCACCTCTGTCCTCAGGAAAGTGAACTTCTATTTTAACACCCACTTCGCAATATGCATGGCATTGCAGAACGTGAAAAGGAATCGTGGAAGAGAACTAAATGAACATTCTTTTTGTTTTGTTGTTTTGAATCCTCACGTGAGGATATTTCTTCTATTGGTTTTTAGAAAGTGGGATGTGGGGCACGATTACGGTGTTTTGGCCAGGTTCAAGCCTCAGACTAATGAAACGACAGGGTCCTCTCATTGCCACGTGCAAGTCCCAGCTGGAGGACAGGGCCCTCCCAGCACAATTATAGCCAATGGCTGTGGTTGTAAGCTTGAACCTATGGTCCAAACACGTAGCCCCACGTGCCTTGTGATAGAGTTCGGGTGCATGTAGTTGAGTGAGGTTGAAACTCACGAGAATGCTGTAAACAACGTGATCACGCCCCTACTTTGCCTCGTGGCACCTGCTATAAAATAAAGACACGGCTTGTGGGCGCTGTCGTTGTCTCCTCATCAGGGAGGCAGCGTCCCACCAAGACCCAGCTTTCATTCTCTTGTCTGTCTTTCCTTAATCCTTTCACCCCCCCTACTTGGGATCACCCTTGGTCGTGCTGGCATGGCACAGTGGGAGAGAGAGAGAGACAGAGAGAGAGAGACAGAGAGAGAAACATTGATGTGAGAGAGGCACATCGATTGGTTTGTCTTCGCACACGACCCAACCAGGGCTGGGGATCAAGCCTGAAACCAAGGTACGTGCCTGAACCTGGGACCCTTCAGTCCACAGGCCTATACTCTTTTCACTGAGCCAAACATTCTTTGAAACACTAAATGAACATTCTTTGAAACACTATGGGGTTGGGATGGGCGGAGGGGACATCAGCAGCTCTTCTCTCTCATGTGGCTAAAATACAAGATTATGTCACGGAGAGATGCATTTGTCATTAGTCACTTCCTCCCTTACTGGCTGACATCAGGAAAGACATGCATCCCTGGACCCCTTCCAACCTGGGCTGTGTACACACATAATAGGTGCTCCCTGCAACCAGGGGAGAGGTAGTTACTAAGCTGAGTCACTTGTCATGTGGAGGCTCCTAGCTGTGTCCGGGCCACGAGCAGCCAGCTGTGTGTTGTGGCCTCTGCTTCCCAAACCACACTTAGAATGAAATACCTGGACACAGCCGGCATGGATCAGTGGTTGAGTGCCGACCTAGGAACCAGGAGGTGATGGTTCGATTCCAGTTAGGGCACATGCCCAGGTTGTGGGCTCAATCCCCAGTAATGGGCGTGCAAGAGGCAGCTGATCCATGATTCTCTCTCATCATTGATGTTTCTCTCTTTCCCTCCTTTTCCCTCTGAAATCAATTAAATAGATCTATATATATAAAAGGCTAAGTGACTGACTGTACGTCTGTCTGACCGACTGGCCAGTACATATGACGTGCACTGGCAATTTAAAAATAAATGTTGACTGGCACATGCACAATACATATAAAGCTCTCACTGGTGCCAATCGCATGCGCGTTTTAATTTTATAATACTACTAGAGGCCCATTGCAGGAAGATTCCTACAAGAATAGGGCTTCCTCAGGCCTATTCCTGTAAGAATAGGGCTTCCTGCAGCTGGAGCGAAGCAGAGAAGCCTCAGCGGGTTCCACTCCTGTGTCCGCTGCCTCAGCTCCACTCCCGTCTCCGCTGCCTCGGCTCCCTCCCTTCTCCGCCACTTTGCTCCCTTCTGTAGCACTTGGCTTCCTTCTACACCAGTGGTTCTCAACCTGTGGGTCGCGACCCCTTTGGCGGTCGAATGACCCTTTCACAGGGGTCGCCTAAGACCATCCTGCATATCAGATATTTACATTACGATTCATAACAGTAGCAACATTACAGTTATGAAGTAGCAACGAAAATAATTTTATGGTTGGGTCACAACATGAGGAACTGTATTTAAAGGGCCAGAAGGTTGAGAACCACTGACCTAGACCCAGCTTATTCTCTTTGTCTGTCATTTCTTCATCCATTCCATGCCCTCACTCAGGCTTGTGAACCCTTGGCTGAGCTGGTTCGGCACATAATCTCATTTGTATATGCTTCTCATTAGCCAACAATTATATGAGTTGTTCTGTTCCTTTATTTATTTTTTTTTGCTCTGCTTAGCCCTGTCTTCAGTCTTCGCTCCGAGCCTGCATATGCAAATTAATCACCATCTTTGTTGGGTTAATTTGCATACTCATCCTGATTGGCTGGTAGGTGTAGTGGAGTGACACCAATTTGCATGTTTCTCTTTTATTAGTGTAGATATTATATATACTATTTTGACATGTAATTTTTTGCAATAACATAAGTACAGCATGAATCTTTCTTCTAATTAATTTCCTCTCAATGTGCATGAATCCATGCCCCCAGCCACCAGTATAAAAATAAAAGAAATTTCTGGAAACTTTTATAACAACAAAGGCTCCCAGAGCTTCCCCTCAAACACACAGTCAATGTTTCCATTCCCAGGAGGGTCTCCTGGTTGAGGCCAATACTTACGTCATTTTCTAAAAAATTAAACATGCATCTCTCTGCAAAGTCCTTGGACTCCTCAAACTTTTCCATTGCTTGTGTGATCTCGTCATTGGGGATCTTCCCAACGTGCTTCCTTTTATAATCGTAGTCCAGGCGGCGGCCCTCCAGCCTCTTCAGGTGGTGCTGAGGGAGAGGAGACAGACCTGGAGCTGCTATCTCGGCAAGTGACACAGGGAGGCCTGCCGCACCTCTACAAGGAAGGTCATTACTTCTTCTCGGCCTACATTTTAGGGGGCAGGGACCCAATTACTTTTCTTTTTGGTGGGCACCTTAGCATCTATTAGAGGCTTCTTTCACTATAAATTATCAAGGAATATTTACAAAATGAACAAATGGATGGATGGATGGATGGATGATAGCATAAATGGATGAATAGATCGATAGATGGATAGATGATAGTATAAATGGATGAATGGATGGATGCATGGAGGGATGATTCCATAAATGGATGGATGGATGGATGGATGGATGGATGGATGGACAGATGGATGAATAATAGCATAAATGGATGGATGGATGGATGGATGATAGCATCCTATCTAATAAAAGACAAAAAGGGTAATTAACCGTACCTCTGCTATGCTTCCCATTGACTAATCAGCGAGATATGCAAATTAACTGCCAACAAAGATGGCGGCCGGCAGCCATGCAGCTGAAGCAAGCAGAAGGCTTCCTTGCTCCAGTGATGGAGGAAGCCAAGGTTCCCCGCCTGCCGTGGCCTGCTCTAAGCTCC
>NW_005358249.1:71535-79198 GCF_000412655.1 Myotis brandtii
GCACCAGGCCTCTAGTCCTATATAATAAAGAGCTAATATGCTAATTAGACCGAACAGCAGAACGACCATCCAAATGACATTGACATTCTAGACGACTGTCTGAACGAGCTTCCTGATGAAGTTGGGGCTGTGAGGGCTGGCTGAGGGTGTGAGGGCCGAGCCCCTTGCACGAATTTTGTGCATTGGGCTTCTAGTAAATGGATGGATGGATGGATGGATGGATGGATGGATGGATGGATGATAACATAAATGGATGAATGGATGGATGGATTAAATGGATGACAGATAGTTAATATGGAACATAAGGACACAATATTGTCACTCAGATTCCATTTTCAAAGTTATTTACAGGACCCCTCACCAGCTCTGTTAATGTCCGTAATTTCCAAACAAATTATCTATACCAAAAAAGGGATATGTCTTCTGGCACTATTGTCAAATCCTTATTAAGAAGTAGATGATAAAAACACAAATCTCTAGTATCTTCTAGAGCAAGCATGTCAAACTTGTGGCCCGTGGGCCACATGTGGCCCACAACGAATATTTTTGCGGCCCAGCCAATATAAAGGTATGTAAGAAACGTTTTGATAAAAATTTCGCAACTTAATTTTTACAATATTTTGTTAGAGATAATTCTTAATAACGAACTACAATGTTTGTTAATGACTGATTACTATCATCATTTTGCATTCATTTCCCTTATGCAGCTTACTCGCAGGTGCACCATTTCTCTCCACTAATACTAGCAGCGAATATTTTAGCAGCTGGTGGCCAAGTCATTAGTCTTGGACTGACTTCTTTGGTGTTCACAACAGAAAATATCTCGCTTTCAGAGAACAAGAAAAATGGGTTTATTTGCATTACGCTTATTCATTTGTGCAGTTATTC
Source organism: Myotis brandtii (assembly GCF_000412655.1). Lineage (NCBI taxonomy): Eukaryota > Metazoa > Chordata > Mammalia > Chiroptera > Vespertilionidae > Myotis > Myotis brandtii. The sequence continues at coordinate 72,424 of NW_005358249.1, forward strand.
AGTGTCTGGTAAGTCAATGTTCAAGAAAAAATATTAATTTTTATTAAAATGTTCTATTATTTTATGTGAATGATGACTCATTTATTTCAGCCCTTTGTATTCAACATGTCTCTATCGAAATAAACCTACATTTCTATGAAAATTGAAGCTTTTTTCTTTTTCTTTTTTTTTTTGGTGGCCCACATATACTTAAACCTTGTTTATTTGGCCCGTGTTAGCTTTGAGTTTGACATGCTTGTTCTGGAGTACTTATATGTCTTCCATAAGGCTCCTCAACAATTACAGAATGAGTTGAGTAAACACTACCATGAATGAAACACACACACCCTCTTTTATGTGAGCTCCACGTGGCCATTTTAGAAAGCTTTCCAAAATAAAATGAAGTCCTGGAAATTCATGACCACTTGTGCCATGTATCAAAAGAGGCAATGAGGCCAGCCATTGTGGCTCAGTGGTCGAGCATTGACCTAGGAAACAGGTCACAGTTTGATTCCCAGTCAGGGCACATGCCTGGGTTGTGGGCTCAATCCCAGTAGGGGTTGTACAGGAGGCAGTGGATCAAATGATTCTCTCTCTCATCATTGATGTTTCTCTCTCTCTCTCTTAAATCAATAAAAAATATATATTTTTTAAAAAGATGCAATGATCCCTAACCGGTTTGGCTCAGTGGATAGAGCGTCCGCCTGCGGACTGAAGGGTCCCGGGTTCGATTCCGGTCAAGGGCATGTACCTTGGTTGCGGGCACATCCCCAGTGGGGAGTGTGCAGGAGGCAGTTGATCGATGTTTCTCTCTCATCGATGTTTCTCTCTATCCTCTCCCTTCCTCTCTGTAAAAAATGAATAAAATATATATATTTTTTAAAAAGATGCAATGAGTATGTTATGATTTTCATCATTGAAAACCCACTCCACAGTTTTAGAATCATTTGCTGTGAGTAATGGCTGTGGAAATAAGTACCTTTAGCTTGGTTTCTTGCTGGCTTCAATAAGCCACAGGATAACCCTAGCCTGTGTGGCTCAGTGGATAGAGCATTGGCCTTTAGACCTAAGGGTCTCGCGTTCCATTCCGGTTGTAGTCTCCTCCTCAGCAGGGGCGCTGGTCAGTGTGTGAGCAGAAGGCAACCAGGTGATGTGTTTTTCTCACATCGATGTTTCTCACTGTCTCTCCCTCTCTCTTCCATTCTCTCTAAAAACCAATGGAACAGTCTTAGCTGGTTTGGCTCAGTGGCTAGAGCACTGGCCTGTGGACTGAAGGGTCCTGGGTTCAAATCAGCCAAGGGCACATGCCGGATGGCAGGCTCACTCCCCAGTGGGGGGCATGCAGGAGGCAGCCGATTAATGATTCTCTCTCCTCACTGATCTTTCTATCTCTCCCTCTCCCTTCCTCTCTGAAGTCAATAAAAATAAAAATATTTTTTAAAAATTAAAATTAAAAAATCAATGGAACAAATATCCTCGGATAAGTATTAAAATAAATAAACACCTTTACCTTAAAAAACACACATGCACAAAAAAAAAAGCTACAGGATAAAGGGCTCATGGTTCCTGGGGCTCCTGCCCAGGGGGCCAAGTGAACATCACTGAGTGATTATCTGTTTCACGGCCCACACTAAGATGATGCTTTCGCTGGGTCCCTACAGAGACACGTTCTCATGGTTTTAACTACAAACATCATTTTAAGTAGCAATGTGGGGGTTTATAGCCGAGAAAACTTACCGAAATCTCACTTAAATCTTCGTAGTGTACTAACTGGAGTGGATCAATAAAGGTTTCCTTGACGTTAATATCAAAGGATTCTTTCACCTCCGCCATCAGCTTCATAGCTTCGCCCATATCGGTCAGCGCGCTGCCTGGCACAGAAAAATAAAAAGCGCTCGTTCACAGAGCGCACAGAGGTTGGCAGCGCTATTCACTTCTTGCCCAAGGTATGTGGGTGATGGTTTATTTAACAAGGTCTTCACTCAGGGACTGACGAGGAAAAGAATACAAACAAAAACTTCCTTTTTTAAAAACATATATTCATGGACTTCAGAGAGGAAGGGAGAGGGAGAGGGAGAGAGAGACAAACATCAATGATGAGAGAGAATCATGGATCGGCTGCCTCCTGCATGGCCCCTACTGGGGATCAAGCCCACAACCCAGGCATGTGCGCTTGACTGGAATTGAACCGTGACCTCTTGGTTCTTAGGTTAAAACTCAATCACTGAATATCCTATATAATAAAAGGCTAATATGCCAATAGACCAGTGGAACAACAGGAACAACCAGTTGCTATGATGTGTGCTGATCACCAGGGTTCGTGCGTGGAACATGGAGGGCATCATCCATGACGGGATGGTGCAGCAGGTGAGCGGGGGCACCAGACCAAGGCGGTGTGCCAGTCACTGTCATCAGGGCGAGCCGCTGGTAGTTACTGAAAATTCTTTGCTCCTGTGCGCCGCAGTCCCACCTGGCACTCACACCTACTGCCAGCGCTGGCCACACTCGCACCCACTGCCAGTGCTGGAGCCACCGCTGGCACCCATGGCTGGTGGCCAGCGCTGGTCCTCATCGCTTGGTGCTTTCAGCAGGTGTGAGCAGTGGCTGCCAGCAGCAATCACCCCTCAGGGCTTCTCCACCTCCCCCTGCTCCTGAGGGGCGATCCAGGCTGGCAGCTGCAACTCACACCCGCTGCTGGTGACAGCCCCACTCCCACCCGCTGCTGGTGCCAGAGCCGCCACTCGCACCCACTGCCAGCGCCAGCCCCAATCACTAGGCGCCTTTGGGGTCGCGGCAGGAGGGGCCGGGAGGGGGCATGGAGGATGGGCTGAGACCCACCCCTGTGCCCACTACAGCCTCGCGGCCCACAGTTCCTTTCAAGGTGCACAAATTTGTGCACTTGGCCCCTAGTAATAATTATAATAATTAAAATCCTTTTTTTCTTGAAATATTAATGTTTATTTCATGTAAAATTATTATGTTTATAATCATTTTTCTTGAGATATTAATGTTTATTGCATGTATCATTATATTTAAGACTTTTTTTTCTTGCCCTAACTGGTTTGGCTCTGTGGATAGAGCATAGGCCTGCAGACTGAAGGGTCCCAGGTTCGATTCGGGTCAAGTGCATGTACCTTGTTTGCAGGCACATCTCCAGTAGGGGGTGTGCAGGAGGCAGCTGATCGATGTTTCTAACTCTCTAACCCTCTCCCTTCCTCTCTGTAAAAAATCAATAAAATATATTTTTTTTAAAAAAGATCGTTTCTCTTGAGATACTAATGTTTATTGGATGTAACATTGTTATATTTAAAAGATTTTTTTCTTGGAAAAAAAATGAAAAAAAAAGAAACTCAACAACTGAACCTCGCTAGCCAGGCTAAAAATAAAAACTTTCTACATTTCTTCTCTACTTCCTCCTTTTCTACATCAAACTCACCTGGCAGCTGACAGGCCGAGGCACTTTCCATTCTGGCCACTAGATGGAGATAAAGATCAATTTTTGTAAAAAAAACAAACCACAATGTGTTTTTGTCAACTGGCCCTAGCAGTGGTTCTCAACCTTCCTAATGCCGCGACACTTTAATACAGTTCCTCATGTTATGGTGACCCCCAAGCATAAAATTATTCTCGATGCTACTTCATAACTGTAATTTTGCTACTGCTATGAATCGTAATGTAAATATCTGATATGCTATATGTGTTTTCCGATGGTCGCGACCCACAGGTTGAGAACCGCTAGGGTTTTTAGAAGCTGCAGAAAAAAGTCCCTCTTTGTAAACAATAAAAGGATTGAGTCCTCCTCTGGGCTAAGCACCAACAATGAAGATGACAATAGGAATGAATGAACATCTCATCTCAGCTTTTGCTGCCAGGTCCTCCTGGGGCCTCACCCTGGATCCTTCCAAGGGCAAGGCGACCTGATCCTCCCTGGTGTGGAGGAAGCCTGGCAGTGTCACACAGGTAGCTCCCAGCAGGGTGGGCAGCCATGCCCAGTGTGGACAGCGAAGGGCAGCTCTTCCTGAATGACCCCCAGTACCTGGGCAACAGCTAATCTGCATTAATTTGCAAGCAGGAGACCTTGAAGCTGTGCACAATGAGGTTGAAGATTCTCTTAAAAACATCTCCTGGCCCTAGCGGGTGTTGTTCAGTGGGTAGAGCGTCGGCCTTCGGACCAGAGTCCCAGGTTCGATTCCGATCAAAGGCAAGTACCTGGGTTGCACGCTTCTCAAGAAGGGACCTGGCCATGAAGGAGTCAACCAATCAATGTGTTTCTCTCATATCGAAGTTTCTGTCTTTCCCTCACTCTTCCACTCTCCTTAAAAATCAATGGGAAAAATATCCTCAGGTGAGAATTAACAAAAACAAACAAACAAAAAAATCTCCTGGCCAGCCTTCATGGCTCAATGGTTGAGCATCAACCTATGAACCAGGAGGTCACGGTTTGATGACTGGTCAGGGCACATGCCCAGGATCCCCAGTAGGGGGGCGCACAAGAGGCAACCGATCCATGATTCTCATCATTGATATTTCTCTCTCTCCCTCTCCTTTACTCTCTGAAATCAATCCAAAAAAAAGAAGAAAAGAGAAAAGAAAGGCTTCGTGTATAACCTATAGGCGATACAGGCTGTGTCCCACCCTCCGGGCCCTGTGCACTCACCGAAGGTGGAGTCCTCGCCCAGCTCCTGGCCGTACTTGAGCATGCAGTCGCCCAGCAGGCCCTCTGGCTGCAGGCACTCTGAGGCCTTCCCCTGATTGTGGATCTTCAACATTGGGCTCAGCATCCCCAGCTTCGCTCTGCATGCTTCAAGACAGGGTCATTTGTAATTCCTTCAAGGGACAGGGCAGAGGGACAGGCACAGAGCATGCAACAAATGCAGCCGGCAAGATCAAGGGCACCCTCGGCAACAAGTCAGAGACCCGAGGTGCCAAAGGGCCGCAGTGACCTATTTAGTCTTTCCCGTGATTGGCAGATGCGTCAACCAGGTGGGTGCCTACTGATTGGTTGCAAAGTCACGTGGGAAATGGAAATTGTGCACACATTGCAACCAGTCTATATCAGGACCTCTCTCTCTCTTGCTCTTCCTCTCTCTCTCTCTCTCTTCCTCTCTCAAAATTAATTTATCCCTAGCCTGTATGTCTCAGTGGATAGGGCATTGGCCTGCCTGCGGACTGAAGGGTCCCGAGTTCGATTGGGGTCAGGGTTGTGGGCAGATCCCCAGTGTGGGGCGTGCAGGAGGCAGCCGATCCATGATTCGCTCTCATCATTGATGTTTCTGTCTCTCTCTCCCTCTCCCTTCCTCTCTGAAATCAATAAAAATATATTTTAAAAAGTAAATGAGCCCTAGCCGGTCTGGCTCAGTGGATATAGTGTCAGCCTGCAGACTGCAGGGTCCCGGGTTCGATTCTGGTCAAGGGCACAAACCTTGGTTGCAGGTTCCTCAGCCCTGGTCGGGGCACTTGCAGGAGGCAACCCATCGATGTGTTTCTCTCACATCAATGTTTCTCTCTGTCTCCCCCTCTCCCTTCCACTCTCTCTAAAAATGAATGGAAAACTATCCTTGGGTGAGGATTAACAACAACAAAGGTAAGTAAAAAAAGTGGAAATGACTAAGTAAGCAGCAAGCATTTACAAAACACTGAGTGGGTTTCTAAAGGGTCTCCTACATGTCTCTGCTGAGCAGTGCCCAGCTGCTGGCCCAGGAGCCCTCCCAACAGGTCCCAGGACTGTCCACTCTGCACTCATCAGCCCAGGCAACCGTAGAGTCGCTGGAGAGTAGACATCAAAAAACCAAATTTCGGGCCCAGCTGGTGTGGCTCAGGGATTGAGAGTCAACCTGTCAACCAGGAGGTCACGGTTTGATTCCTGGTCAGGGCACATGCCCAGGTTGTGGGCTCGAACCCCAGTGGGGGGCATGCAGGATGCAGCGGACCAATGATTATCTCTCATCATTGACATTTCTCTCTCTCTCTCCCTCTCCCTTCCTCTTTGAAATAAATAAAAATATATTTTTTAAAAAAACACATTTCATGATTGAAACCGTTAGGGCATTGTTTTTTGTTTTGTTTTGTTTTTTGTTTTAAATATATTTTATTAATTTTTTACAGAGAGGAAGGGAGAGAGATAGAGAGTTAGAAACATCGATGAGAGAGAAACATCGCTCAGCTGCCTCCTGCACATCTCCTACTGGGGATGTGCCCGCAACCCAGGTACAAGGGCATTGTTTCTAGATCACATCGAGGGAGGGCCCAGCTGACGTGGGTGGTCAGCGTGGGTCACCGTGAATGGGCCATAGGACAGTTCCAGAGATTGTCCCATGTTACCTGGATTGGGCTAAATGTATTCTGTGGCTTTCAAAAGAATTTCTGTAACAACTTTATTGGTGATATCTATTTTCTAAAAAAAAAAAAAAAAAATCACATAAAATGTTGGTAAGTGACAAATGGTGAATTCACAGGAAAACACAGACATGATTTTCGACGGTGACAAAGGGAAGGAAACGAAGGACCTTGGCGATTCCTGGGGGCTCCAGGGATGCTCCAAACAGGGAACCAGGGACAACGTCACAATCATTTCTGTTAAGGGTCCTGACATGCCCTGGCCGGTGGCTCAGTGGGTTGGAGCGTCATCCTGGACACCAAAAGGTCACAGGTTCAACCCCTGTGACCTTAGGGTGCATATGGGAGGCAGTGAGATGTTTCTCTCTCACGTTGATGTTTCTCTCTTACTCTCTTCCTTTCTCTCTAAAATCAATAAAACATATCCTCAGCTGAGGATTTAAAAAAACACACATTTAAA
>NW_005358249.1:79295-85902 GCF_000412655.1 Myotis brandtii
TATATATATATTTTATTGATTTCAGAGAGGAAGGGAGAGGGAGAAAGAGAGAGAAACATCAATGATGAGAAAGAATCATGGATCGGCTGCCTCCAGCATGCCCCCTACTGGGGACTGAGCCCTGACCTGAATCAAACCGTGACCTCCTGGTTCACACCAATCAGGCAAAACACATTAAAAAAAAAAAAGAGTCTCATCATACTTCCCCAATGCTCTCATATGCATGAATGTTCCGCATAACTGTCACAACAGAAATTCGAGGTGAGCAGGGCTGGGTGTCACCCTGTGTCATAGTCAGAAAAGATGAACCTGCCCACCAGGCCCTCAGGCCGGTTAGAGGGCAGTGCCAGGACCTGGTGATGCACCACACAGCTGTTGTGCCCAGGGAATGCACCAAGGGCTTCCATGTGGGGCATCAATATGTATGCATATGAGGAACTCTGCCCAGAAACACACTCTTGACTCTCTAAGGCGCATAACCACAATGCTCGGGCTATTTAACTGCTTGCCAAGACTGCCCATCTTGTCCAGCCAATGTGCCTCAGTGTTTGACATCGACCGACCCATGAACCAGGAGGTCATAGTTTGATTCTCGGTCAGGGCACATGCCAGGGTTGTGGGCTTGATCCCCAGTGAGGGGCGTGCAGGAGGCAGCCAATCCATGATTCTATTTTATCATTCATGTTTCTTCTATCTCCTCCCTTCCTCTCTGAAGTCAATAAAAATATATATCCTATATAATAAAAGCCTAATATGCAAATTTACTGAATTTTCAGAACAACCAGCAGAACGACCGGTCACTATGACACACACTGACCACCAGGGGGCAGATGCTCAACGCAGTTGCTGTCCCCAGCCCGCAGGCCCCAGGCCAGCCAAGGCGGGTGCCAGCAAGGGCCCCCTGATCCCCCTGCCAGTTGCCCCACACATTGGTACTGATCACCGGCCAGGCCTAGGGACCCTACTTGCACACAAATTTTGTGTACCGGGCCTCTAGTTTTAGATGGGAAAAAAAAACTGCCCATCTTTCGAACATTCTGAGTTTTGTCCACTAGAGGAAACCAGCAAGCCGTATCCAGGATCCTTCATAATCAAGAGTCATCATTTGGGCTGAGACCTGGGAATAAACTGCCTTTTGGGTTTCAGGATGCACTCCTGTGTGTGAGCATCCTAGACTCCACTCTCTTCCCAGGATCGGTGTGTCTCATCTCACAACTACAGTCAAAATTTGTTTCCTTTTTTAAAAATTTTCCCACCAGATTTCTTTTTCTCTTTTTTAAAAGAATTCATTATTGTTGAAAGTATTACATATGTCCCCTTTTCCCCCCATTGCACCCCTCCAACCCACCACTGCCTCCCGACCCTGGCCCTCACCACCCCATTGTCTGTGTCCCTGGGCCATGCACAGACGCATACAAGGTCCTTGGTTGATTACCTCCCACCACCCACCCTCCCCTGCCTTGCCTCCGAGGTTCCACACTCTGTTCCATGCTTCCATGTCTCTGCATCCACTCTGATCATCAGTTTATTTTGTTACTTAGACTCCACATAGGAGTGAGGTAATGTGATGAGACACATTCTTCACACGATTGACATTAAAATGCTCTTACCTTTTCCAGGTCAAGAAAGTGGTCATCTAGTTTCATGCCTTCAATGTCATTTATTTTTTCCCTAATTAGCTGCAGAAATAAAGACAAATAATTATAATATACGATTTGTGACCACAGTATCTGACACAAATTATCTCTCACAGATACACACACACACACACACACACACACACACACACACACACACACACACACACACATATATTTTACTTAGAAAGGACACACACACACACTCTCAGATTTTTGTATTTGCTTTTTCTTTGTTTTTTTTGTATTTGTTTTTTCTTTGTTTTTTAAATGTATTTTTATTGGTTTCAGAGAGGAAGTGAGAGGGAGAAAGAGAGAAACATCAATGATGAGAGAAACCATGAATCAGCTGCCTCCTGCATGCCCCACACTGGGGATGGAGCCCCCAACCTGGGCACGTGCCCTGACCAGGAATTGAACCCAGACCTCCTGGTTCAACAGTCCACGTTCAACCACTGAGCCACTCTAGCCAGGCCTGTTGGATTTCTTTTGGACTCAGTCCTTTAAGAAAATTACTGGAAGGAGTAACCATATCTGAGGACACATTAAGGTACACAATATCACTCGCTCAACAGATGTTTATTATGCTCCTACTGTAGGTGAAAGCACATGTAGGCTCCAGTAGAAACAAAAACAAATAGATTGCCCATTTGGTGTGGCTCAGCGGTTGAGGGCCGACGTAAGAACCAGGAGGTCACAGTTCCATTCCCAGTCATGGCACATGCCCAGGTTGCGGGCTCGATCCCCAGTGTGGGGCATGCAGGAGGCAGCTGATCCATGACTCTCTCTCATCATTGATGTTTCTCTCTCTCTCTCTCTCTCTCTCTCTCTCTCTCTCTCTCTCCCTCTCCCTTCCTCTCTCTGGAATCAATAAAAGTACATTAAAAAAACAACACGCCGCCCTGACCAGTTTGGCTCAGTGGATAGAGCGTCGGCCTGCAGACTGAAGGGTCCCAGGTTCAATTCCGGTCAAGGGCATGTACCTTGGTTGTGGGCACATCCCCAGTAAGGAGTGTGAGAAAGCAGCTGATAGATGTTTCTCTCTCATCGATGTTTCTAACTCTCTATCCCTCTCCCTTCCTCTCTATAAAAAATCAATAAAATATATTTAAAACACACACACACCAACAAAACAAAACAAAAAACAACCAAAATTAAAACAAATAAGAGGGACCGTTGTCATCCCTGAAGCCAGAGTTCCATCAGAGTTGCTATAAAGACATTCAAGTAAAGTACAAGGAGGGACAATGAAAACAATGGAAGAGACTAGTCTTTGATTCATACTATTTTTTTTTAAATATTTTATTGATTTTTTTACAGAGAGGAAGAGAGAGGGATAAAGAGTTAGAAACATCGATGAGAGAGAAACATCGACCAGCTGCCTCCTGCACATCTCCTACTGGGAATGTGCCCGCAACCAACGTACATGCCCTTGACCGGAATCGAACCCGGGACCTTTCAGTCCGCAGGCCGACGCTCTATCCACTGAGCCAAACCGGTTTCGGCTTTGATTCAGGGGACTCCCAGGGGGGATTCTGAGAGCCTGGGAGGTGGGGGTGGGGATCACCGGGGGCCTGGCTCCCAGGAGGCGGGGCATCTGAGCTGGCTTGTTAAGGAAGGAGGGCATTTAAAGGGCAGCCTGAAGGGAAAGGCCTTCCAGCAGGAGGCAGGAGGAAAAACAAGGCTGTGAGGCAGAGTTTCTGGATCTTGGCACTTGGATACTTAGACCTAACATTCTTTTTTAAAAAAAATATTTTTATTGATTTCAGAGAGGAAGGGAGAGAGAGAGAGAAACATCAGTGATGAGAGAGAATCAAAGATCAGCTGCCTCCTGCACGCCCCCTACTGGGGATGGAGCCGGCAACCCAGGCATGTGCCCTGATAGGGAATCAAACCCTGATCTCCTGGTTCATAGGTCGACCTTCAGCCACTGAGACACGTAGCCGGCCCGGCGACCAGAACTTCCTTTGTGGTGGGAGCTGGCCTGTGCATTGCAGGATGGTTAACCGCCTCCCTGGCTTCCACCTACTAGATGCTGGCAGTGCCCACACCCCCTCGTGACAACCAAACCAGTCCCCAGGCCCTGGCCGGGCAGCTCAGTTGGTCAGAGCATGGTCCCCACACACCAAAGTTGGGGGTTGGATCCCTGGTCAGGGCACAGACAAGAATCAACCAATGAGTGCATCCATAAGTGGAACAACAACTCTCTCTCTCTCTCTCTCTCTCTAATCAATAAAATTTTTTAAGATGTCTGCAGCCCTGGCCCATGTGCTCAGTGGTTGGAGCATCAGCGCATGTGCCAAAGGGTCGCAGGTCCCATTTTCCATCAAGGGCACATACTAGGTTGCAGATTCAGGTTAGATCCCTTGATTGGGGGGCATATGGGAGGCAATCAACCGATGTTTCTCTCTCTCTCCCCCTCTTTCCCTTCCTCCCTCTCTTCTTCCCTTCCGCTCTCTCTAAAAAATCAATGGAAAAAATATCCTCAGGTGAGGACTGAAGAAAAAAAATGTCCTAATAGAAATTATTAAAAATTCTTTTTTAATTTTTTTATTTTATTGATTTGAGAGAGAGAGAGAGAGAGAGAGAGGGAGGAAGGGAGAGAAAGAAACACTGATTTGTTGTTCCACTTATTTATGTTGTCATTGGTTTATTCGGCTTCTGACAGGGGATTGAGCCCGAAACCATGGCAACTGAACTACCTGGCCAGAACATAAATTATTTATTTAAACATAAAAAAATTAATTTAACAATAGAAATACGACACATCACAACCTATGGGGAATGCAGCAAAAGCAGTAGTTAGAAATCAACGTAGGACCCCAAATTCATTTCTAAAAAAAATCCAACACTTCACTCAAAGTTTCAAAGTGACACAATGTCATTCCAACTGAGTGACCAAACACCTGACAGCTGCACCACTAAGCAGACCCAAAGGTCAAAGGTCAAAGCCTCCACCTTCTGACAGTTCCTAGGTGGCTCCCTGAGCTGCAGAGGTGGAGGCAGAGGCCCTAACATGGCGATGAGACAGGCACTTTCCCATGGGGAGGCAGAATTTGCCATTGGAACCCTGATCCGAGGCAGCAAATGACAGGGATGAGAAGGCACCACAGCCCTAGTTGGTTTGGCTCAGTGGGTAGAGCGTCGGCATACTGAAGGGTTCCGGGTTCGATTCTGGTCAAGGGCCACATACCTCGGTTACAGACTTGATCCCTGACCCCAGATTGGGGTGCATGCGGGAGGCTACTAATTGATGTATGTTTCTCACATCCATGTTTCTCTCTCTCTCCCCCTCCCTTCTACTCTCTTAAAATCAATGGAAAAATATCATCAGGAAAGGATAAACAACAACAAAATGTCTAAGAGAAACATCTACCATTTATTTTTTAATATATTTGTATTGATTTTAGAGAGGAAGGGAGAGGGAGAGAGAAACATCAATGATGAGAGAGAATCATAGATGGACTGCCTCCTGCATACCCCCTACTGGGGATCAAGCCCACAACCCAGGCATGTGCCCTTGACCAGAATTGAACCTGGGATCATTTAGTCCACAGGCCGACGCCCTATCCACTGAGCCAATCCAGCTAGGGCAACATGTACCATTCTTTATTACCCTGCTCCCTCTTATGATATTAAACCCAGCCAAATTTCTACACCAAATCTGCAACATTGCAAGATTATGGGTGCTTAAAACAAACCACCTCATCACTTAGCCTAGTATTTCTCCAATACCAATGATTTCCTAACATTTTAACCAGGGGTCCTCAAACTATGGCCCTCAGGCCACATGCAAATACAAATATTGTATTTGTTCCCGTTTTGTTTTTTTACTTCAAAATAAGATATGTGCAGTGTGCATAGGAATTTGTTCATAGTTGTTTTTTTAACTATGGTCCGGCCCTCCAACGGTCTGAGGGACAGTGAACTGGCCGGCCCCCTGTTTAAAAAGTTTGAGGACCCCTGATTTTAACCATTTGTCACAGTGGGTCAGTGGTCAGAAACCAACCTGAATTATCCCATAGCTATGTCTTGGTCATCTCTAAGATCTGTTCCTAATACATCCATACCCAGTAAAGGCAAAGTTTTCAAAAGAGGAGGTGAGCCTGGCCGTGTGCCTCAGTGGTTGAGCGTCAACCTATGAACCCAGTCGGGGCACATTTATGGGCTTGATCCCCAGTGTGGGGTGTGCAGGAGGCGGCCGATCCATGATAGTCTCCCATCACTGATGTTTCAATAAAAAATAAAAAATAGGTATTTTTAAATGTATTTTTTTTATTGATTTCAGAGAGGAAGGGAGAAGGAGAGAGAAGAGAAACATCAATGATGACCGAGAATCATGGATCGGATGCCTCCTGCACGCCCCACACTGGGGATCCAGCACCCAGGCATGTGTCCTGGCTAGAAATGGAACCTGGGACCCTTCAGTCTGCAGGCCGCCGCTCTATCCACTGAGCCAAACAAGCGAGGGCTGCACTTATATTTTTAAATCTCCATTTAGGCTGGAAAGGCCAAAAGGTCTGTAGCCCCTGCCTTGGCCTCACAGACTGTGTCCCAGGTCAGGAGATGCGCCTGCCCCCAGAGACCCCTCAGAGCGCCCAGGATCAGCAGGGAGTCCATCTCCCCTCCCCATCTGATCCTCCTGTAAGACTATCTCCCAGAAGGGCACTCCTGTCCCCCAGGGCTCCCAGCAGGAACCCCGACATCGCCCAGGCAGCATCCAGGGAAGGGGAGAAATGGAGGAAAGAGAGAGCCTAGGCCTGGGACTGAGGTAATAACAAGAAGACCCGCTCATCCCAGCAGCTTTTCAGGAGTCAATGTGTGGGAGGCGCAGGGTGAGACCTCAGGAATGTGTATTCCAAAGGCTGTCTCCCACACATTGGCTCCCCACCGACATCGATGGTGGGCGCCCCCGGAACTGGGTCGTGTCTAAGCTGGGCCGGGACTCTCGGACGCGCAGCGCCGAGGGA
>NW_005358249.1:86242-92056 GCF_000412655.1 Myotis brandtii
GGGCACATCGCGCTTTTGGTTGCCCGGGAGCTGAAGTGCGCCGGCTTTGTGATGGCTGTGGGTGGGGAGACGGGCACCCCTTATCCGCGCTTCTGGGATTTAACCTGGTTTCATTCACCAGCAACAGTGCCACCCTCTGGCGCAATTGGGGAAGGGACGCTCCAAGAGGCTCCTGTAAGGGGAACAAAGAGACCCAGGGACTCGCCTTGGGAGCCCATGGGCTGCGGGGTGGTTCCTTCTGTCCCCAGGCGGTGCTCTGGGCGCCATCTGCCTGGAGTTCGGGTTACTGCGTCATTGTCTGGTCAATATCTCGCTCGCCTCCCTGGAGCGCTGAGCCCAGTGTCACCTGCATTGAGAGCAACTATTCCCCAGGCCTGGCTGGGGTGTCTCAGTGGATAGAGCGTCGGCCTGCGGACTAAAAGGTCCCGGGTTCGATTCCGGTGAAGGGCATGTACCTGGTTGAAGGTTCCCTGGCCCTAGTCCAGGGGGGTGCCGGAGGCAACCAATCAATATGATTCTCTGACATCCATGTTTCTCTCTGTTCCCTTCCACTCTCTCTAAAAATCAATGGAAAAACGGTTAAGGATTAACTAAAGAGAGAGAGAGAGAGAGCAACTATCTCCAAAGAGCCATTAACAGCCCACTCAGTCCCCCAGACAAGTCACCAGACTGGAGACCCAGCTCCCTCGATGTGTCGCTGACAGTGTCATTTCGCACAGGGACCGGAAGTCTCCGAGTCCATGGCCCAGGCCAGCCGCGGAGGGGCCTGGAGCAACCTGGTTGAGCCTGTGTCCAAGCCGAGCCCAGCAGGTCAGCATCTTTGAGGCATCTGACCTCAAAAGGCCCTTGAGGGCTCCCAAGACCTACCACCCACTCCACAAAGAAACACCTCCCCCGCCAGTCTCCACCTAAAACAAAGAACTCCTCTTTCTGGGACCTCAGCATATCCATAGGGATGGCCAAGGGCCCCCCATTACCTAGCGTCCTGTTTTCTCCAGGACAGAAGTCACCCAGCCCCCTCCTTTGCCATTAGCTCCCAGCTCCTTTATCCCTAACTTCATCCAAGTGAGGATTGGGCTGGGAACCCTCCCCTCCCTGTGCCTCAGTGTCCTCACATTCCCTTAGAGGGGTGAACAGGAGCATTCTTCCTCTGAGATGGGAGAAAATGGATCAATTGAGCTGAGGGGATGAAGGCAGCTACCCCGAGGGTGAATCAATATGGCTTGGCTGAGTGCTATGGGTCTGACTGGGTGAGTAGCCACCCTCTCCCCTCAATGGCAGCTGGGTCAGGACTGGGGCACAGCCCCCCTTGTCCTAGGCAGGGCTGCTTGGAACTAGCCCATCTGTCTTTTATTCTCTGTGTCCAAGAGTTGTTTAAATAGCACAAGTTTGAAGAAACTTCCCCCTAAACCAATCCCACTCTCTACCCTTTGGGAAGGGGCAATTATTTATATATTTACTTACTTAAGTATAGACGCCCGGTTCATACACTGGGGGGGGGAGGGGGGTCAGGGGTCTGTCAGCCCGATTTCAAGAGGGCAGAGGCCAGGCCAGGCCAGGCCGAGGGACCCCACCAGTGCATGATCATGGCTGGGGAGGGATGCAGGAGGTTGGTCAGCTGGGGAGGGACTGCAGGAGGGCTCCAGAGTGTGTCCGGCCTCTCCCTCAGTCCCGATTGGCCGAACCCCAGCAGCAAGCTAACCTACCAGTTGTTTCGTCTGCCCCCTGTTGGTCAGTGCACGTCATAGTGAGCGGTTGAGCGGCCTTAGCATATTATTAGCATACTAGAGGCCTGTTGCACGAAGAGATTCGTGCAATAGGCCTTCCCTTCCCTTGGCTGCTGGCACCAGTATTTCTCTGGCACCCGGGACCGAGGCCTTCACTATGGCTGGGCTCCAGCCAAAGCCCCCCTCCCAGCCATCAGGCTTCGCTGCTCCGCTGATCCCGGGGCCGGGAGGCCTCGCTGCTCGGCCAGCTTTGGGGCCGCTTGGCTTCACTCCACCACTTGGAGCCTACATATGCAAATTAGCCAACATCTTTGTTGGCGGTTAATTTGCATATCACCCTGATTAGCCAATGGGAAGCATAGCGAAGGTATGGTCAATTAACCTATTGTCTTTTATTAGATAGGATTGCAGTTTGATTGGTTGAATGGCTGACTGGATGATTGGGCAAAATGAGCATATTAGGCTTTTATTATATAGGATTTTACTTTTTTTTTTTTTGTAGTTGTTTTATTGCTTAAAGCAGGGGTCCTCAAACTACAGCCCGCAGGCCACATGCGGCCTGCCAAAAACATTTATCCGGCCCACCAGGTATTTTTGCCGCCACTGTCTGTTGCTTAGCAGCCGACTAGTTTTTTCTTAAAACTATAGTCTGGGGGGAATAGCAAGATGGCGGCATAGGTAAACACTGGAGACTGCTGCCGCAAACAACCACTTCAAAAATACAACTAAAAGACGGAACGGACATCACCCAGAACCACAGGAAGGCTGGCTGAGGAGAGACTCTTCAACTAGAAGGAAAAATAACAGCACACCGAGGCTCAGAGGAGGCGCAGTGTGGAAAAAACTCAGGTGCGGAGGTGCGCGCGCAAAGCGGGCTGGTGGCTGAGAGCGCGGTTGTCGTTTTCGGTCAGGGGGGAGTCTCAGACTCTGAGCTCCAGATACGGGCGAATCGCTGGGGACTCGGACCCAAACGGGAGAAGCGGGAGTGTCTGGCATCAGTTGGAAGGCAGCTTTCCCTCCGAGGTTTGCAGCGGTTCCGGGGGTTCTGAGAAGCAGAGCCTCTGGGAACAGGACTGAGGGCACCATAACGGCTCCCTCCGCCCGCCCTGTTGAGCCCGCCCCGCCCAAGCCCTGCGCAGAGCCATTTGCCAGATCGCCTCAGGCAAAGGCTAGATTAGCACCTCCCCAGAGGACAGAAGTTTTCCGCGGCAGACACAGCTGATTCACACAGCCAGTCGGCCTGGTGGTCAAATCCCTCTAGTATTAACTACAACAATCAAGGCTCAACTAGAACAAGACTGCGCACAAAGACCACTAGAGGGTGCACCAAGAAAGCATAAAAAATGCGGAGACAAAAAAACATGACAGAAATGGAGGATATAGAGCTAAAAATCGCAATTTTGAGGGCTTGCAAAAATGTGCTAGAAGCTGTCAATAAACTTGAGGAGAGAGTCACGAAAACTAATGAGACCCTCGATGCTATGATAAAGAACCAACTAGAAATTAAGCATACACGGACTGAAATAAAGAATATTATACAGACACCCAATAGCAGACCAGAGGAGCGCAAGAATCAAGTCAAAGATTTGAAATGCGAAGAAGCAAAAAACACCCAACCGGAAAAGCAAAATGAAAAAAGAATCCGAAAATACGAAGATAGTGTAAGGAGCCTCTGGGACAGCTTCAAGCGTACCAACATCAGAATAATAGGGGTGCCAGAAGATGAGAGACAGCAAGATATTGAAAACCTATTTGAAGAAATAATGGCAGAAAACTTCCCCCACCTGGTGAAAGAAATGGACTTACAGGTCCAAGAAGCGCAGAGAACCCCAAACAAAAGGAATCCAAAGAGGACCACACCAAGACACATCATAATTAAAATGCCAAGAGCAAAAGACAAAGAGAGAATCTTAAAAGCAGCAAGAGAAAGAGACTCAATTACCTACAAGGGAATACCCATACGACTGTCAGCTGATTTCTCAACAGAAACTTGGCAGGCCAGAAGGGAATGGCAAAAAATATTCAAAGTGCTGAATACCAAGAACCTACAACCAAGAATACTTTATCCAGCAAAGCTATCATTCAGAATTGAAGGTCAGATAAAGAGCTTCACAGATAAGGAAAAGCTAAAGGAGTTCATCACCACTAAACCAGTATTATACGAAATGCTGAAAGGTATCCTTTAAGAAGAGGAAGAAGAAAAAGGTAAAGATACAAATTGTGAACAACAAACATGCATCTATCAACAAGTGAATCTAAGAACCAAGTGAATAAATAATCTGATGTACAGAATGAACTGGTGATTATAATGAATCAGGGACATAGAAAGGGAATGGACTGACTATTCTTGGGGGGGAAAGGGGAATGGGAGATGCGGGAAGAAACTGGACAAAAATCGTGCACCTATGGATGAGGACAGTGGGTGGGGAGTGAGGGCGGAGGGTGGGGTGGGAACTGGGAGGAGGGGAGTTATGGAGGGGTATTTGAAGAAATAATGGCAGAAAACTTCCCCCACCTGGTGAAAGAAATGGACTTACAGGTCCAAGAAGCGCAGAGAACCCCAAACAAAAGGAATCCAAAGAGGACCACACCAAGACATATCATAATTAAAATGCCAAGAGCAAAAGACAAAGAGAGAATCTTAAAAGCAGCAAGAGAAAGAGACTCAATTACCTACAAGGGAATACCCATACGACTGTCAGCTGATTTCTCAACAGAAACTTTGCAGGCCAGAAGGGAGTGGCAAGAAATATTCAAAGTGATGAATAGCAAGAACCTACAACCAAGATTACTTTATCCAGCAAAGCTATCATTCAGAATTGAAGGTCAGATAAAGAGCTTCACAGATAAGGAAAAGCTAAAGGAGTTCATCACCACCAAACCAGTATTATATGAAATGCTGAAAGGTATCCTTTAAGAGGAGGAAGAAGAAAAAGGTAAAGATACAAATTGTGAACAACAAACATGCATCTATCAACAAGTGAATCTAAGAATCAAGTGAATAAATAATCTGATGTACAGAATGAACTGGTGATTATAATGAATCAGGGACATAGAAAGGGAATGGACTGACTATTCTTGGGGGGGAAAGGGGAATGGGAGATGCGGGAAGAGACTGGACAAAAATCGTGCACCTATGGATGAGGACAGTGGGTGGGGAGTGAGGGCGGAGGGTGGGGCGGGAACTGGGAGGAGGGGAGTTATGGGGGGAAAAAAAAAGAGGAACAAATGTAATCTGAACAATAAAGATTTAATAAAAAAAAAAACTATAGTCTGGCCCTCCAACGGTCTGAGGGACAGAGAACTGGCCCCCTGTTTAAAAAGTTTGAGGACCCCTGGCTTAAAGTATTACAAAGAGTATTACATGTCTCCTTTTTTTTCCCCCCCACCCTTAATAATCCCCTGGCCTCCCCTACCTCCCAGTATCTTATATCCATTGCTTATGCTTATATGCATGTATACAAGTCCTTTGGTTGATATCTAACCACCCCCTCCTGACCCCCAACCCTCCCCGGCCTTCCTGATGTAGTTTGATAGTCTGTTCGATGGCTTCTCTGCCTCTGTATCTATTTTTGTTCATAAGTTTATAATGGTCTTTATTATCCATAAATGAGTGAGATCATGTGGTATTTTTCCTTCATTGACTGGCTTATTTCACTCAGCATAATGCTCTCCAGTTCCATCCATGCTGTTGCAAATGGTAAGAATTCCTTCTTTTTTACAACAGCATAGTATTCCATCGTGTAGATGTACCACAGTTTTCTAATTCATTCATCTGCTCATGGGCACTTAGGCTGTTTCCATATCTTAGCTATCATGAATTGTGCTGCTATGAAAAATTAATCAGAAAACTTCTAATCAGAAAAAAACATCTAAGCAGGAGCCCACATGGGTTCGAGGAGGAGCAGCCACACGAGCAGGGACATTTTCAAAAATAGAGCATATGTTGGGCCACAAACAAAGTCTCCCCAAATTCAAGATTGGTGTTTCTGTTTTCTTCGGATATATTCCTAGAAGTGGGATCATGGAGTCAAATGGAAGTTCCATTTTTAGTTTTTTGAGGAAACTCCATACTGTCTTCCAGAGT
>NW_005358249.1:96046-97605 GCF_000412655.1 Myotis brandtii
CTCGGGCGGTTGTGGTAGCAGCTGCTCCTCAGTTGGTAGCAGCTGCTCTGGTGGGTGCTGTTCGCAGCTGTGGTGGCTCCTCTGGCTGCTGGGGGGAGGCTTCACACACAGCTGCTGTTCCTCAAACAGAGGGTGCGCTGATCACGAGGCTGCCATTCCTTGGATGGGGGCACCCTATACACGCAGCTGCTACTCCTTGAACTGGGGCAGACTGCTCACATGGCTGCTGATCCTTGAATGGGGGCTGGCTGCACGTTGCTGTTGTTCCTCTGATATGGTGGGATGCTTGTGGGGTTACTGCTCCTAGGACCGGCTGCTGCTTGTAGAACAGGTGCAGGCTATTGTGGCTCTGCTCCTCGGACCGGTGCATGCTGCATACGGCTGCCGCTCCTCGGATGTGGGTGATCTGCTCATGTAGCTGCTCCTCCTCGGACCTGGGTGGGCTGCTGCTGCTCCTCTAATGGGTCCAGGCCATTCGCAGAACTGCTACTCCTTGGATGGTGGTGGGCTGCTCACACAGCTGCTGTTCCTCGTATTGGGCAGGCTGCTCGTGTGGCTGCTTCTGCTTGGGCAAGGCCAAGGTGCTTGTGCAGCTCCTGCTCCTTGGACTAGTGTAGGGTGCAGGCTGTGCGCAGCTGCTTCTCCTCGGATGGGGGCGGGCTGCGCAGGGCTGCCGCTCCTCAGACATAGGAAGACTGCTCATGCGGCTGCTGCTCCTCAGACAGGTCAGACTCCTCGCATGGTTGCTGCTCTTCGGACGGGGAAGTGAGCCGCTCACACAGCTGCTGCTCCTTGGACAGGGGCAGGCCACACGAGGCTGCTTCTCTTAGGCTCGAGGCAGGCTGCTCACGGGGCTGATGCTCCCTGGACAAGAGTGTGCCGCTCACTTGTCTGCTGCTCATGTGGTTGAAAAAGTAATGTGAAAAGAAGTAGGAAATAAAGGAACAAACAAACAAAAAAGGAGAACAAAGAAAGAAGCAAAAAAAGCAACAGACAAAAAAAAAAGGGAAAACAAAGAAAAAAGAAAAAAAAACCTAACAAAATAATAATAAAAAAATAAAAATGAAAAATTGAAATGTCATTCCTTTGGCTGGCTTAAGACCCCAGTTTTCTGGAATGTCTGTGATTTTTGTTGTTGTTGTTGTTGTTGCTGTTGTTGCTGGGACTGATAGCCCCTCTATAGGCCAGACCCTGTTAACTCCAAGGGACTAATCAGATTATTTTAATCCTTCATCTCATTCAGGGTGGAATCTGGGTGTGGCTGTATTCCTTGCCTGGGGGCTGGAGGGAGGAGATTATGGCTGCCCAAGTCCTGGGCTCAGGGGTGACTCAGCACTCAATTTTCTGCCACCTCTCCTGGCCCCCCTTCTCTCCCCAGCCTCTCCCCAGATTCCACTCGTCCACACCTTCTCCCGCTCCTCAGCACGGGTGAGTGTCTGCGTCTGAAATGTCCTATGAACAAGGTTCAGTGAAAACAAACACACAAACACTGGCCACAGAAACAGGGAAGGCTGAGTCTCTGTAAGCTCCTCTCTTACCGGCACTGCATGGTCTGGTCA
>NW_005358249.1:98300-102853 GCF_000412655.1 Myotis brandtii
CACGCAGGCCCGCGGCACCACCCAGCCCAAGAAGTCACCAGCTGGGGGTCGCGAGCAAGCGCACTGCTCTGCCTGTCCTGGGAGCGACCCCCTGAGGGAGTGGCCACCAGCGGAGGCATGCGCAGCGCCGCCCAGCCGGGGGTCGTGAGCAATCATACCACACCACCTGTCCAGGGATCCTGAGCAAGCATGCCACTCTGTCTGTCCTGGGCGCGGCACCCACTGCAAGTGGCCACCAGTGGAGGTGTGCACAGGCCCCTGGTGCAGCCCAGCTAGGGGTCGCGAGCAGTGGAGACACTGGAGACACACGTGGTGATGCCCAGCCTAGAGGCCGGCTGGCTGGGGGCTGCAAGCAGGCCCGCGTTGTCTCCACCCTGTGCTGAGGTGGAACGGCCCCCAGAGGAAGTGGCCACTGCCTGCCTGCGGGGGGTGCCTGTGTGCATCCATATCCAGTGCTGAAGTGAAGCTGCCTGCGTCCCTGGCCAGGGACATGACACTGCCTATGTCCCTGACCTCAGACATGGAGCTGCCTGTGTGCATCCCCGCCCTGTGCTGAGGTGAACCTGTCTGCCTGCATCCTTAGCCACGCAGGTGACACTGCCTGAGTGTGTCCCCCTGGGTCTTGCCCAGTGGGGGTGGGGCTTGCCGAGTCTGGGTTTCAAGTGATTTTGAGGCATGCACAGGTATGCGGGGTCTTGACCCTGGTCCCACAGCACACCCAACACTCTGACAGGAGGGAGGAGGGAGCCTTATACCCGCACCCAGGACCCACACAGCAGGGCAGCGGGAACCACATCCCTTGGGGAATCGTCCATTGGTTAGCTTGCCTTCAGCAGCTTGACAGCCAGGAATTCCATTCACCCACACCAGGACCCAGACAGGTTGTTATTGTTTATTTATTAATAAATTTATATATTACTTTTATATACATTTTTCAAATTTTCTTTAATCTCTGACACTTCTATTATAAAGGGCAAATAGTGACATTAAAATATTTCTTCTAATTAATTCCCTTTCAATGTGCACAAATTCATGCACCAGGCCTCTAGTCCTATACAATAAAACCCTAATATGCAAACCGACCGCACAGCGGAACAACTGGTTGTTATGAAACGCACTGACCACCAGGGGGCAGACGCTCAATGCAGGAACTGCCCCCTGGTGGTCAGTTCTCTCCCATAGGGGACGCGCCACTCAGCCAGAAGCTGTGCTAACAGCTGGCGAGAGCAACGGCAGTGGAGGGAGCCTCTTCTGCCTCCACAGCAGTGCTAAGGACCCATTGGGGGATGTCTGACTGCTGGCTTAGGCCCAGTTCCCACAGCTTAGGCCCATGGAGAGAGGGCCTAAGCCAGCAGGCGGACATCCCCCGAGGGGTACTGGGGACTGAGAGAGGGCACGGGCCAGGTTGCGGGACCCCTGCCCCTTGCCCCAGTGCATGAATATCTAGTTTAAATATATTTTTATTGATTTTGATTTCAGAGAGGAAGGGAGAGGGAGAGAGATATAGAAACATCAATGATGAGAATTATGGATGGGCAGCCCTTTGTATGCCTCCCGCTGGGGATTGAGCCTGCAACCCTGGTATATGCCCTTGACCAGAATGGAACCTGGAACCAAGAACTCTTTGGTCCGCAGGCCAATGCTCTATCCACTGAGCGAAACCAGCCAGGACAAGAAGCGGCAATTTTTTAACTTTTTGGCCTTTCTTCATGATTTATAGTATATTCATTCACGTTTCCCTCTTCAGCTAATTTTGATTATTTATCTCTTCGTTTAATCAAGTGTAAATTCTACATCATAGTCTCATCATTTTCAAAGTTTAGAATATTTCATAGACTTTTTTTTCTTTTTCAAAGTAGGGGTGATTTAATATACATATCATATATATGTATTTTTTTATTGATTTCAGAGAGGAAGGGAGAGGGAGAGAGAAACATCAATGATGAGAGCAAATCATTGATCAGCTGCCCCCTGTATGCTCCCTATTGGGCATTGAGCCCACAACCTGGGCATTACTGGTGATTTTTTAAAAGTATCTAAGCCCTAGCCAGATTGGCTCAGTGGACAGAGAGTCGGCCTGCAGATCGAAGGGTCCTGCGGTCAATTCTGGTCAAGGGCATGTACCTCTATTGCAGGCTCTTCCCCGGCCTGGGCATCACATCGATAATTCTGTCTTTCCCTCTCTGTAAAAATTAATGGAAAAATATTCTCAGGTGAGGATTAAAAAATAATAATAAATATTATCTAAAACCAGCAGCAACAAAATGCTCAGTAATGTTTATATGGGGGGGCTCCTTAACCTCTTCATTTCAATGTGTGATTTACTTTTTTTCCTTCTATGTTTTATAATAGACACATCTAAAACTATACATATACCTCAAGTATGGTTTTGATTTCACACCTTGTATCCATTATATAATATACTTCTGGTTATTTTCGTAATTAACTTGTCATTGCAGTTTCCATTTCCACTTTGATTTCCTCTTAGATCCAAATGTTATGTGGGACAATTCTTTTTTTTTCTAAAAAAAATATATATATATACATATATAGATTTTAGAGAGGAAGGGAGAGAGAGAGAGAGAGAAACATAAATGATGAGAGAGAATCATGGATTGGCTGCATCCTGCGTGCCACACACTGGGGATACAGCCCGCAACCCAGGCAATGTGCCCTGACTGTGAATTGAACCATGACCTCCTGGTTCATAGGTCAACGCTCAACCACTGGGACAATTCTTTAAAAATCTTTTCTTGGTGGTTTGATTTCTTCTATTCATTGTATATTAAATTCTAGACTTGTGGTACTATCATCAAATAACCTGTTGAAATTTCTTTTTCTTAAATAGGAAGATCACCTTTACTACCTTGGAGAAAAGCCAGCATATTCACACCCTCTAACCCCTCAAGTTCAAATGCATCCCCCTCAGACCCTGCTCCCCTTTTCATCCCCACACCACACACCAAACCCAGAGTGCCCTAAAAGTTTTAATGTGTTTACAGTTCTTAATTTTTGAAATAACATGCTTAATACTAAACCTCTTTATTTCTTTATTATTTTTTAAATCTTTATTGTTGAAAGTATAGCATAGGTACACCTTTTCCCCCATTAACCTCTTCCAGCCTGCTCCTGCCCGCTCCCCCCAACCCAACCAGGCCCTCACCACCCTGTTGTCTGTGTCCATGAGTTATGAATATACTGTACACCTATGAGTTCATTGATTGATCTCTTCCCCCTCCCCTCTCCCCTGCCTTCTCTCTTAGGTTTGATAGTCTGTTCTATGTCTCTGGGTCTGTCTTTGTTCATCAGTTTATGTTGTTCATTAGAGTCCACATATGAGTGAGATCATGTGATACTTATCTTTCTCCAACTGGCTTATTTCACTTAGCATAATGTTCTCCAGATCCATCCATGCTGTTGCCAATGGTAAGAGTTCTTTCTTTTTCACAGCAGCATAGTATTCCATTGTGTAGATATACCACAGTTTTCTAATCCACTCATCTGTTGATGGGTATTTGGGCTGTTTCCAAATCTTAGCTATTGTAAATTGTGCTTCTATGAACTTAGGGGTGTATATATTCTTTCTGATTGGTGTTGTTGATTTCTTGGGATATTTTCCTAGAAGTGGGATTACTGGGTCAAATGAAAGTTCCATTTTTAGTTTTTTGAGGAAACTCCATACTGTTCTCCACAGTAGCTGGACCAGTCTACGTTCCCACCAGCAGTGTACAGGGTTTCCTTTTCTCCACAGCCTCACCAGCACTTGTTGTTTGTTGATGGTAGCTGTTCTGACAGGTGTGAGATGGTACCTCATTGTCGTTGTGATTTGCATGTCTGGGATGATAGTGACTTTGAGCATTTATTCATATATTTCTTGACTTTCTGTATTTAGGTCATTTGCCCATTTTTAAATTGGATTGTTTTGTTCCTTTTGTTAACTTTGTATGAGTTACCTGTGTATTTTGGAGATTAACCCCTTATCAGATGTATCGTTGACAAATATATTCTCCCATGTAATGATCCCTTGTTTCGCTGATTATTTCTTTTTGTGTGCAGAAGCTTTTTATTTTCATGTAGTCCCACTTGTTTATTTGTTCCTTAGTTTCCATTGTCCTAGGACAGGAGTGGGCAACCTTTTTGTGAGTGTGTGCCAAAACCAGCAAAATCTCTGACTCAAAATTCTGTGTGCCAACCCTAATTTTTTGAGAACATGTTATGCCTAGTTGATATCTCTTAAGGTGTATGTATTTGAAGAACCTTCAAGAAATAATAAAATTCATTCGAGTGACAAAAACACAGTATATGATGATGAAAAATACATTTATTTTTTAACGTATACATGTACACTGATAGTCCAACAGAAAAACTTTATGACTCCATTTGATATTATCAGTGGGAGTTTTGCTGCTGCATCACTGATGACAGAGATTTTACATCAGGTTTATATTTCGTGACCTTCAGAGATATGCACGAGCTACTACTTTCATCCATCAGGCTACTCCTATTACGAGACTTAACAAAATTCATCACTGAGAACAAAGATTCACAAGCGT
>NW_005358249.1:102962-107025 GCF_000412655.1 Myotis brandtii
TTCGTTTTCGACACTTCTCTCTGGTACTCCTGTCTCTAATCACTCTAAGGTCAATAAATTTCTGCTTCCAAATTGAGCTACTCTGAAATTCAATCAACTGCATTTCAAAGTCAGCCATGTCTGTCCGTGAAAACATTTGTAAGTTTAGTCCCTCCAGTTTCATGCTGTCTGGAAACCTCATGAATTTTGCTGTCTCTTCCAGTTCTCTGAATTTCGCAAATCTTGAGAAGAACTGCTCAATAGTTGACTCGCTGATTTTTAACAACAGCTTTTGAAGGCTTTGACAGTCTGTTCTGTCATCTTTTGGGAGGTCTTTGATGTGCCTCTTGAGGTTTGGGAAATATCTAAATCTCTCACCATCCACATCCCTCTTAAAGACTTCCAGTTTCTTTTCAAAAGCCTTTATGTAACCAAACATAACATCAAGTATCTTGCCAGTTCCTTGTAATTTAACATTTAAGTCATTCAAATGTTCACAAAAATTGTAAATGGAAGATTATAAGAGAGGGTTTCACGTGCCAGCAAAAGTTACTGGCGTGCCATATTTGGCACGCGTGCCAAGGGTTGCCCACACCTGTCCTAGGAGATGTATCGATAAAGATACTGCTATGAGAGGTGTCTGAGATTTTAAGGCCTATAGTTTCTTCTAGGACTTTTTTGGTTTCACATCTTACATTTAAGTCTTTTATTCATTTTGAGTTTTTTCTTGTGTATGTTGTAAGTTGGTGGTCTAGTTTAATCTTTTTGCACGTACCTGTCCAATTTTCACATTACCATTTATTAAACATACTATCTTGTCTAAATTGTATGCTCTTGCTGCCCTTTTCAAAAATTAATTGAGTACAGTGACTTGGATCGATTTCTGCATTCTCTATTCTGTTCCATTGAACTATATGCCCGTTCTAGTGGCAGTACCAGGCTGTTTTGATTACAGTGGCTTTGTAGTATAACTTGATAACTGCTATTGTGATTCTTCCAATTTTGTTCTTCCTTCTCAAGATTGCTGCAGCTATTTGGCGTCTTTTTTGGTTCCATGTAAATTTTTTGGAGTGTTTGTTCTAGGTCTGTGAAATATGCCTTTAGTATTTTAATAGAGATGGCATTGAACCTGTAGATTGCTGGGGGTAATAGGGACATTTTAATTATATTTATTCTACAAACCCTTGAACACAGTATATTTTTCATGTGTTTATAGCTTTCTCTAATCTCTATTTTCAATGTCCTCTAGTTTTTGGAGCACAGGTCTTTCACCTCCTTGGTTAGGTTTATTCCTAACTATCTTAACTTTTTTGTTGCAATGGTAAATGGGATTGCTTTTTAGTTTCTATTTCTTCTCAGAAATGTGTTCACTATTGTTGTATAAAAATGCCATAGATTTATGGTTGCTAATTTTGTATCCTACTACGTTTCTGAATTCGTTTATTAAATCTAGTCGTTTTTTATTGAGTCTAGGTTTTTTATGTACCATATCATGTCATCTGCGAATGACAGTTTTACTTCCTCCTTTCGAATTTGGATGCCTTTTATTTCTTCTTGTCTGATCACAATGGCCAGTAATTCCAGTACTATTTTGAACAAGAGTATGAAGGTGGATATTGTGTCTTATTCCTGTGGTTAGGGGAAATGGTTTTAGTTTTTGCCCATTGAGTATGATGTTGGATGTAGGTTTGTTTTATATGGCCTTGGTTATGTTGAGGTATGTTACCTCTATTCCCACTTTGCTGAGAGTTTCTATCAAAAAATGGTGTTGGATTTTGTCTAATGCTTTTTCTGCATCGATTGATATGATCATGTGGTGTTTGTTTTGCAATCTATTTTTTTTGTCTTGCAATCTATTTATGTGCTGTGTCACATTTATTGACTTGCAAATATTGTACCAGCCTTGCATCCTCAGAATGAATCCCACTTGGTCATGATGTATGATGTCAGTAATGTATTACTGGACCTGGTTTACTAAAATTTTGTCAAGGATTTTAGTTTCTAGGTTCATCAGGGATATTGGCCTGTAGTTGTTTTTCTTTGCAGTGTCTTTATCTGGTTTTGGAATTAGGATAATGCTGGCTTTGTATAAAGAGCTTGGAAGTATTCCATCCTCTTAGATTCGTTAGGATAGTATGAGGGGTATAGTTGTTAACTTTCTGTAAAGACATCTGGACCAGAGCTTTTATTTGCTGGGAGTTTTTTTTTGTTTTTTTTTTGTGGTTTTTTTTTAAATTACTGCTTCAATTTCATCAGTAGCTATTGGTCTATTCAGGTTTTCTGATTCTTCCTGAATGAGTTTTGGAAGATTGTATTTTTCTAGGAATATGGGCCTTTTGTCCAGGTTGTCCCATTTGTTGGAATAACGTCCTTCATAGTATTTTATTACAGTCTTTTGTATTTCTGTGGGGTGTTTTTACTTCACCTCATTTGTTTTTGATTTGGTTTATTTGGGTCCTTTCTTTTTGTTTCCTGGTGAGCCTGGCTAAAGATTCATCAATCTTGTTTATCCTTTAGCATAACCAGTTCTTGGTTTTATTGACCTTATGTATTTGGATTGTTGTGTGTTCATTGTCATTTGTCCACCCATGGCTGCTGACACTCCATCCAGCCTGATTCAAGTTCTCATCCCTACAGCCTTCCCTCAGCCCACACACTCAAGGAACCTGGCCCATGAGCTGGCAGAAACACGTTCACAGGCACCCAACCTCTCTGCCCCCTCAAACACACCCAGCAACACACTATTCCCCAGAATCCAGGAACTATCCCCTCATTGCAGGTCTTCCATGCACAGGCAAAACTTAGGGAGGGGCACGCCAACCACAACTCATCCTCCTAATGTGGAATTATTATGGAGACCAAGCCTCTCCTTCTGGAAATGCTGGTATTGAAGAATGTTCTCACCATTGAAAATATACACCATATCCTGGAGAACCCATGCTACCTCCAGGACTGGTTGTGCAATGGGGTGGGGGAGTGGCATGCTTTCTTTTTAAAAAATTAAAGTGTAAAATAATCCCTAAAATGAAAAAAAGAGACTCAAACACCAGTGGGCCTCAGAGGTGTGAGTGGGTTGGCTGAAGGCAGGATTTTCTAAAGGTGAACTGATTTGGGGGCCCCTAGCATCACGGGGCTTCTCCCAAATACAGTAGGTTCATTTGCAGCAGGCCAGGTGCCTGGGGGTGGGGAAGAGCAGGCTGGAGGGAGCACTGGATGGAGACAGAAGAGCCCTGGCCAGCACATCTTAGGCAGACACAGAACCCAAACCCCTCCCAGGGCCTTGCCTGGGCCTCCTCTCTGCCACACCCTGGGAAGGACACAGTGAGCCCAGCTGCAGTGGGAACATCCCAGGAAAAGGCAGGAAAGAGTGAGGAAAGGTGAACTGTGCAGGCAGAGGCCCCATCTCAGGGCACCAGAGTGAATGCTTGGTTTTTTTTTGGTAATCCTCATCTGAGGATATTTTTCCATTGATTTTTAGACTGAGTGCAAGGGAAGGGGGACAGAAAGAGAGAGATTGAGAGAGAAAAAAATTAGATGCCTCCTACATAGCCCCATATGGGCAAGGATCAAATCTGCAGGTTAGAACCACAAAGTCACACAGTCTTTATTTCACGGCCTTGGGCAGCAATGCAATATGACCAATATTGGTCAAGGAATTATTTCCTTGCATTATGCTATCCCTCCTAAAGCACAGAAAGTTTTGGATCCACACAATATCTGTTAAATCTACATGATGACAGATCACAATCGTGCTTGAAAATCATCCCTGGAAGTGAATATAACAAATTAAAGGTACAAAAGAAAAAAACATCTTTACTAAAAGATCATAAACCAGAACAGAGGACAGCAAGTGGTTTGCAGGTTGGCGAATTAGAATCTGGAACAATTCATCACAGCATAATGTGAGAACCACATGTCCCTGACAGAGGCAGCACTTCTTAGCTGAGGATGGGTGCCCTTAATGACCCTGGGTCAGGTGCATTACCTCCACAGAGATAAAGGAATGAAGATCCTGTCAGGAGCTGGAGTTATCATAATGTTCTCAAGAACAAGTGAGAACACAGAATACATTTCCCCTGAGCAC
>NW_005358249.1:107274-110120 GCF_000412655.1 Myotis brandtii
GACGAAAGGACATCCCACATTCTCTACACTCATATGGATATGGCTTTCCTCCAGTGTGAACTTTGAGGTGATCAGTGAGGTGATACCTTCGAGGAAAGGATATCCCACATTCTCTACACTCATCCAGCTTCTCTCCAGTGTGAACTCTGAGGTGTACAGTGAGGTGAGCCCTTAGACGAAAGGACATCCCACATTCTCTACACTCATATGGATATGGCTTCCCTCCAGTGTGAACTTTGAGGTGATCAGTGAGGTGATACCTTCGAGGAAAGGATATCCCACATTCTCTACACTCATCCAGCTTCTCTCCAGTGTGAACTCTGAGGTGCCTAGCGAGGTTAGCCCTTAGACAAAAGAACTTTCCACATTCTGTACACTCATATGGCTTCTCTCCAGTGTGAACTCTGGGGTGTACATTGAGGTGAGGTCTTTGACTAAAGGATACCCCACATTCTCTACACTTATATGGCCTTTCTCCTATGTGAACTTTGTTGTGTTGTTTGAGGGTAGACTTATAACTGAAAAACTTCCCACAATGTCTGCACTCATATGGCTTCTCACCAGTGTGAACTCTCTGGTGTTTAATGAGTGCATGTCTTTTTCTGAAGAACTTCCCACATTCATTACACTCATACGGCTTTTTTCCAGTGTGAACTCTATGTCGAATGACGTTCAAGTTTCGTATAAACACTTTCCTACATTTGTTACACTCATAAATCAGTTCTGCAGAACACACACCCTGACACTGAACAACTTTCAGGTTGTGGCTGGCAGCATTTTCACATTCACCCAACTGGTGATGACTTTTTCCACTGAGAAATTCCTGGGAAATCTCACTGCCACAGTGTAGCTCCTCAGTGTTGAGAGTGGCCTGGTGCTGGGGAAGCTCTGAGTTGGACTGCAAGTCTTTCCCAACCTCCCTGCTGGCTGAAGGCACCAAAGATAAGGAGAAGCTGTACCTGCTCACAAAGGAGGCCCCGTCCATAGCTTCTTTCCAGGGCTCCTCTCCACATTCATTCCTCTGTTGTTGGTGAGGGTTTGCACTGAAACAGAAGTCTCCAACACATGCATCACTACAGAAGGCTTTCTGCTCAAAGTATGCTGCATGTGAACCAGTCAGATGTAAAATATCTTTTAACACAGAGAAACACCGCTTACACAGAGGGATCTTCTGGGTGGCTGGAGCTGTCTTAGAAGCCCTGACCTGTGACTCTCCTTGTATAGATACACTGTGAATAGAACAGGCCTCCTCATCTTCCATTTTATGCCAACAACCTGAAAAGTGAGAAATGGTGAGGAAATGAATGTTGAATGTGTGACAGGGTAAGTCCCATTGCAAAAGTGTGTTACCCATCACACATTGCTCCCATGAAAATGTCTGAAAATAAGAGA
The DNA here is from genome assembly GCF_000412655.1 of Myotis brandtii. Lineage (NCBI taxonomy): Eukaryota > Metazoa > Chordata > Mammalia > Chiroptera > Vespertilionidae > Myotis > Myotis brandtii. The sequence continues at coordinate 108,667 of NW_005358249.1, forward strand.
TGTGCAGGAAGGATTAATAAGAGACTCTCGTGACTTTCTGGGCTAATAAAGATCACAACACAGGGAGGCCTCACCAGAAATATGACACAAACATGGCAAGCACCACATGGATTAGAATATGGATCTCCAGCTAATACTTCAACTAACAGCATTCAGCATGGCTTGACTGCGGGGGACCAGGGTGAGCTGTGCAAGAGATTGGTTCTCTCTTACTCCAAGTAAAACTCAATAACGGAGTAGCTGGTTTTGAGCACTTATGTGCACTTCATAACACATGTGCAAGTCAATGTTGTAGAATACTGCAGAGGCACCGATGCAGAGGAACAGGTGATACAGAAATGAGCAGTCACCACTGGGCTAGAGCAATACAGCTTGCTATAGTATTCAGGGAAGAAAATATTACAAACATTCGAATGGGGGCCTTACAAGAACAGCCAATGGTTCATGTAGGTAAAGACCATAACATGGCACAGGTTGCCACAAAGAACCTTTACCTAGAGAAAGAGGGCAGAAGTGGAAGCCATGCTTGTGGACACTGTCAGCCTCCCATGAAGAAAAAGTACAAGCTGGGACCCATTAAGCTCACTACAAGACTCTGGACTCCCTAACACTTCTTGCACTTTTTGAGGTTACAGGTGTTAGGGATGTTCGTGGAGTCCTTTGCTCAGGGATCCCCTTCCAGCTTATCCCTGGCAGCCACTGCACGTTTGACAGGAAAGTGGGGGAAATTAGCAGAGGCCATGTTCTGGCTGTGGGAGAGAGAAAGCTATGGCTGAGAAATAAAGGAAGAGAGGTCATCATCTGAGGACACTGGGAAAATGTGAAACTCTTACCTAGAGATGATACAAGTGCAAACACTTCCAGCATTACATCGTAGTACAGAAGTCTCTGAGCCTCATCAAGGAGCCCCCACTCCTCCTGAGAGAAGGCAATGGCCACATCCTCAAAGTTCATATCCTGACGGAGAAACCAAGATGGTGGCATATGTAAACACCAGAGAATACAAGTGCCCAGCATTACATCGTAGTACAGAAGTCTCTGAGCCTCATCAAGGAGCCCCCACTCCTCCTGAGAGAAGGCGAGAAGGCAATCCTCAAAGTTCATATCCTGACGGAGAAACCAAGATGGTGGCATATGTAAACACCAGAGATTGCTGCCTCGCACAACCACTTCAAAAATACAACTAAAAGATAGAACGGACATCATCCAGAACCACAGGAAGGCTGGCCGAGTGGAAATTCTACAACTAGAAGGAAAGAGAAAAGCATACCGAGACTAAGAGGAGGTGCGGTGTGGAAGAAAATACAAAGGTGTGGAGGTACATGCGGAGAGGGCTGGCGGCTGAGGACATGATTGTCTTTTTCTTTTTTTTTTTTAAATATATTTTATTGATTTTTTACAGAGAGGAAGGGAGAGAGATAGAGAGTTAGAAACATCGATGAGAGAGAAACATC
>NW_005358249.1:111700-121177 GCF_000412655.1 Myotis brandtii
TCAAGTGAATAAATAATCTGATGAACAGAATAAACTGGTGATTATAATGAATCAGGGACATAGAGAGGGAGTGGACTGACTATTCTTAGAGTGGGGGAGGGGTGTGGGGGATGCAGGAAGAGACTGGACAAAAATCGTGCACCTATGGATGAGGACAGTGGGGGGGGTGAGGATAAAGGGGGGGTGGGAACCGGGTGGAGGGGAGCTATGGGGGGAAAAAAGAGGAACAACTGTAATAATCTGAACAATAAAGATTTAATGTAAAAAAAAAAAAGTTCATATCCTGGCATAATGGGGACAGTACAGCCCATGATCAGATTCACTCCTAAGATTATAAGTCTGTCAGAATCCCCACCCTCCACACCCATCTGCTCTTCACATCAGATTAAATACCAGGCCTTCATCCCATGAAAGCCACTGTCTTATATTCCTGCTGATATTTTTCTTCCTACAACAATTAAGGCAGTTGAGCAGATAGACAATATCTGAGCTCTGGACCTCCCATGTATACCACACTGCCTCTTATCAATAGAGTGGGTGTCAAAAGCATAGGTTAGAGAGGGATGTTGGCAATAAAGAGAGTGTGAGTGATTTGATACTGATCTTCTCAGGAATTAGCCTTATAGTCCCTCTGATTTTTCCTCTAAGACACCAAAAACATGGCATCACACTTCACCCTCTTGACCCCAATCCCAAAGTGCTGAGGCCATCACTTTTCACAATCTGCTGCACATAGTTCTTTGAACAATTCTCTCACAGAGCTTCATTCCCAGAGGCACAACTTCAAATGTAATGCAAACATGCAGAGGTGTGGATGAATTTTATCCTAATCACCTTCTTTTCCAAAATTATAGTTCACCACCTCCAAAATCTCGTTCTGTCTTACCCTTCTTCCTTACCCATGCCAGTGGAGATTTACAAACCTGGGTAACACTGATGAATGCTACCTCATTCCCATCAACCAGTGAGTCAATCTCAACAACAAAAGGCAGGTGGTTATTTAAATGGCACCTAAGCTCTTAACCTAGAATGTAGCACCCATACCCCTCTCTTTACAGGCAATTACCCTAAAATTCACCTTATTGTTACATTCAGGCATCACCAGAAATAGACTCTTCCTTCATTCACTCTTATGTCAATGTCAGGGTGCTGTGGCCATGAATTCACTTCCCTCTCCAAGTGCTCATCACTCTTTCTACCACACCTCTCTCAAGCCTGAACTTCCACAGACCCCACCTCCATGTTCATCTCCTGGCCTTTTACTTATTACTCAGCATGTGTGGTCCAGAGGATGGTTGCCAAATTGAATCAGGATCAAATACTGCCCAGACTCTGATGGTGCACACTCATAGAGGCAGCCTTGAGTCCTGCTATGTAGGCCTCTCTCCATGACTGTTTTTGTTTGTTTGTTTCTTTGTTTTGGCTTCAACCACAACTATTAGAACAACAATCAGATCTCAGATATCCATAGCCCATCTCCTGTTATGCTGCACTTGATGTCCCTTCACGAGTCACAACCCTTATCTCTCACTTAACCTTCACTCAAGTCCCAGCCCCAATGGCCTTGTGCACCATGCCCAGTGAGTCTCACAGATGACCACTCAAGCCTCTTAGCTAATCCACAAGACTGACTGCAAATATCCACAGCCAGGACACACCAAAATCACAACAAAATCCTGGTGAGAGTTTAGAAAAGTTATGTACCAGCCCTAGTCTCATGTTGTTTGAATTACTCTTCGGCCCCCAATTAATCTCAGGTCCACTCATCTTTTAAAGGCCTTGGCCACTGCAAAAACGATTCTCTCTCCTCCACACTCTACATGACAACTTCTGTCCCTACACTGTGTTGTGACACCCACCTCCCACAAACAGTGGCCCTAGCAAGAAAGCCAGTCCTTATGCTCACACTGTCCCTTCTGAACTACCAACCTGACCATGATTCCTTGTATTAAAGTGATGTACAGTCCTGGCTGATGTGTCTCAGTTGATTGATCATAGACCCATGCACTGGTAACTTCACATGCCTAAGTTGTGGGCTAGATCCACAGTAGAGATTGTGGAGGTGGCAACCAATCCTTGTTTTTTGCTCCTCCCTGTTTCCCTCTCTCTCCCTCTCCCTTCCTTTCTACATCTAATATCAATAAAAATAAATATGTATTTTAAAAAATCTATCTGCGGGTTCCTGAATCAGCTCACTCTTCACTCCAAGTCTTTGCACATTCTGGAACCTATGTCTGGAGGACCTCGCACACATTACACTGGTTGCCAAATACAAGGTCCACTTCATGAAGCCCTAGTCCTGCCCTTAGGAGTCTGGGCTTAGTGTCTGTTCAAAGTCTCCAGGACCAAGGGATACAAGAGCAGCTGACGGTCCCAGGACTCTACTATCTCAGAGGCCACAAGTGGGTGAGGCCCTGAAATAAGCTCCACAAACCCGTACACCTAATTGATTCTGCATTTGCAGAATTTGTGGAAAGAAAATGGTCTGTTGAGAGCCTGGCAACCACCAGGCTCTAAGGCAGTGGTTCTCAACCTTGGCTGCACATTAGAATCACCTGGGAATATTTTTAAAATCCTGATTTCTGGGCCTCATCCTCCGGAAATTGTTTCTTTGTTATGGGGTGGGGCCACAACATTAGTAACAAAGAAACAGAATTGCCTGAGGATAAGGCCCAGAAATCAGGATTTTAAAAAGATTCCCAGGTGATTCTAATGTGCAGCCAACGTTGAGAACCATGGCTCTAAGGCTCAGGCAGTACCCTTGCCCAACCCAGAGGCCAGGTGCCCTGTGTTATCTCAGGGCTCAGTCCTCAGGGCTCACTCTGCCAGTTCCCTTATCATTTACAGGACTTCCCCTCCCTGTCCACAGCTGCTGTCCTCTGTCTTCCAGTCTGTTCTTCCTCTGAGCAATGTTAGGAAAAGTTAGAACCCAACCCCAGAAAATGTCCCTCTTTTTTTCACAACCATCTATGGCCCCAGCGTTCTGAGAGTGAAAGGAAAACTTCTCGTGCAAAACCACACCGCATCTCTGTTGCCTTTCCAGCGGTTCTCAACCCGTGGGTCACCACCCCTTTGGATGTCGAACGACCCTTTCACATGGGTCGCCTAAGACCATCGGAAAACACACATATAATTACATATTGTTTTTGTGATTAATCACGATGCTTTAATTATGTTCAATTTGTAACAATGAAATTGAGGGTCACCACAGCATGAGGAACTGTATTAAAGGGTCGCGGCATGAGGAAGGTTGAGAACCAGTGCTTTACACCCAAAACAGGCCCGGGTTTCCGAATCCTCCCAGTTCAGTCGCACCATCACGTCCTTACAAGGTGGCACGGCAGCCTTTCACCCTCTTCCCCCATCAACCATGTGTCACCCACTCCCCCCATCAGCCATGTGTCACCCACGAGGGACTCACCATTCTGAGCGCTGAGACCTGGGCGGCGGGACCTGAGAGGCCGGTCCCCAAGGCTGGAGGGTGAAATGGGGTCAGGCTGCGGGGACGCTGTGAGCAGAGAGGAGTCCGGGAGGCACGGGGACGCCCATCTCGGTCTGTTGGGCTCAAGGAGCCTCAGACACACCCCGCACAGCAGGCACGCTGCCTCCCAGGCCTCCTCCTCCTCACCATCAGTGCCCTGAAGCCTGTGGTCTGTGAACAAAGCCCTGAGAGGTTAAAATGACCACCCGGAGGAGAAAGGCGGAAGTCCCGCCCTAACTGGATGCGCAGACAGCAAAAGGCCCTTTAGCTCCGCCCACACGTGTTCAGTTCCTTCTGGGTAGTGTAGCTTTCTCAACCGCCCAGGGGAGTACTGGTATCCCAGCCAATGACTCGCCTAATTTAGATGAATAAAGGTGTGGCCCAGCAAGTGATGCCTGAGGAGGGAATAGATGGGACCATAGGCCTGGCTAACTGGAGCCAACTAACAGATCTCTGAGGGGAAGGAGGTGGGAGGAATGCAAGGGATCCACCAAAGAATATATACAAATGGGGGAAATGGGAGACATAGATAATACTATCACCAATGAAAAATATATGTATTTTGTAAATTTTAAAATAATGTAGCCCAGTTGGTGTAGCTCAGTGGTTGAGCCTCGACCTGTGAACCAGGAGGTTATGGTTCTTTGGTTGATCCCTTTACCCCTCCCTCCCCTGGCTTCCCTCTGAAGTTTGACAGTCTGTTTGACGCTTATGTTTCTGAATCTATTTTTTGTTCATCAATTTATGCTGTCTATTATATTCTACAAATGATGAGGTCATGTGATACTGTTTCTTTTTCTGTTCAGGGCGCATACATGGTTTGCAGGCTCAATTCCCAGTGTGGGGGTGGAGTCATGCATGAGGCAACTAATCAGCAATTCTCTCTCATCATTGATGTTTTTATCTCTCCCTCTCCCTTCCACTCTCTAAAATCAACAAAAATATTTTAAACAAAGTATATACATATATATATAGGCCATGGGCATAGACAATAATGTAGTGAGGGACTAGAAGCAGAGGGGGCAGGGTAGAGGGAGAAAAGCCAGGAGGACTATGGCAGAAATTGGGAACATCTGTAATAGAGTCAGCAATCCTATATAATAAAGAGCTAATATGCAAATGGTCGTCGTGCCCTCGAGCCCTTGTTGCCCTCACGCCGGGCCCAGGGTACCTGAGGCCATGCTCATTGCCCCAGCACCGGGTCCGGGGGACCTGAGGACAGGCTGGGGGACCTTACACCATGCCCCCTGCCTCTGGCGCTAGGGCTGGGAGATCTGAGGCCAGGGCCAAGGGACCTGAGGTTGCACTGCCCCCGCTGGTGCATGAATTTTGTGCATCTGGGCCACTAGTCTATTCATATAAAAAGGCAGCTACCATAACAGCCATAACGATCTAACAACTGGTCACTATGATGCCCACTGTGGCCAGCAAACAGGCCCGATCAGGGGTTGGGGCCAGTGGCCAAACTTGTGGGCCCTCCCCCTGCCGGCCTGCCCCTTATCATGAGCAGGGTGTGCCAGCCAAATGACCCCTCCCTTCTCCCACAGCCAGCTGCAAACCCTGATCAGCTCACCCCACCATGATAGGCCCACAGCCCCTCCCCACAGCTGGCCTGCCCCTGATAGCACCCCCCACCCCAATAGGGAATGGGGCTTGGCAGGCAACCTCCTGCAGCTCCTCCCCCTATCCAGCCCCACCCATGATTACCCCTCCACCTCAAAAGGGGGTGGGGCTGCCTGGCCAATGTCCTGTAGCCCCTCCCCTCGGCCGGCAATGCCCCTGATGGGCCCCCACCACCCTCATTGGCCCCCACCTGGCCAGGCTCCAAGCCTGATCACTACCCTACCTCAATAGGGGGCGGGGCTGTATGGCCAACCTCCTAAAGCCCCTACCCCAGTCCCAACCCTGATTGCCCTTCCCAATAGGGCATGGGGCTGGCCGGCCAATCTCCTGCAACCCCCCCTCCCCCCGGCACTCGGCCCCATCCCAAATCGGACCCCCCCACACCCCAATCAGGGGCAGGGCTGGCCAGCCAACCACCTATGGCCCCTCCCCCTGGCCACTGGCCCTGATTGGCACCCCCCACCTCTCCCCATGCCTGCCCAGCCTCCAATAGGCCCCCTAATGAGAATCAGGGGCAGGGACCACTGGCCAATTGCCCAAGGCCCCTTCACCCAGTTGGCCCAGCCCTGATTGGGGGCCCTGATGGGGCCCTGAAGCAGGTGGGCCAGCCAGCAACCTCCTGCCATCTCCTCCTCCTGACAGGCCCAGCCCTGATCTGCCCTGATTGGGGTCAGGCCGGCTGGACCCCACCTGTGCATTAATTCGTGCACTGGGCCTCTAGTAAAAAATAATAGTGTGTACAGCTAGTGGGGTTCAGTGGTTGGGCATGTACCCATCAACCAACATATTGTTGGTTCAATTCCAGGTCAAAGCACATACCCAGGTTGGGGGCTCCATCCCAGTAAGGGAAATGCTGGAGGCAGCTGGTCAATGATTCTCTCACATCACTGATGTTTCTGCCTTCCCTTTCTCTCTAAAAAATCAATAAAAACATTTTAAAAAATGAACAGTGTTAAGATTGATTTGACTCAACAACAACAAAGTGATTGTGGGCCATCACGTTATCTTCCAAGTCTTGCAAGCACAATCATGCCTTGTTCTGTTTGTTTTTTAAAAAATATATTTTTTATTGATTTCAGAGAGGAAGGGAGAGGGAGAGAGAGAGAAAGAGATAGAAACATCAATGATGAGAGAGAATCAGCTGCCTCTTGCACGTCCCCTACTGGGGATTGAGCCCACAACCTGGGCATGTGCCCTTGACCAGAATCGAACCTGGGACCCTTCAGTCCACAGACTGATGCTCTATCCACTGAGCCAAACTGGCTAGGGCTACCATGTTCTGTCTTTATACAGGATGTCCCAGGCATAACTTTGAGGGAACAGGAACCTGCCTGGAGCTGGTCTGCCTCAGCTTGGCCTATAGTGTTTGAGTTCTTGACTTCATGCAGAAAAGATTTCACAAGAGGAGTTCAGAGATTTTGAGGAACATTTATCAAAGATGGGGATAATGAAAAAAATCTAGGGCTTAGAATAGAACAAGGAACAGCAGAGAGACTAGGTGGGACTCCTATGGCTCCTAGAAACACCACTGTGAGCTCACTGGAGAATCAGGGGGTTCGCCCTGGATGAGCTGTTCCAGCTCATTGCTGCCTCAGTTGCAGGTTGAGCGGGATCCCTTAATAGCTTAGGAGAGCCTGGCCAGTGTGGTTCAATGGTTGAGCATTGACCTATGAACCTGGAGGTCATGGTTGCATTTCCAGTCAGGATACATGCTCAGGTGATGGGCTGGATCCCCATTGTGAGGCATGCAGGAGGCAGTCTATCAGTGATTCTCTCTCATTGATGTTTCTATCCCTCACTCCTCCCTTCCTCTCTGAAATCAATAAAAATATATTTTTGAATGTATGTTTTAAATCAATTTTACTTACATCAAAGTTTAAAAAATGATTAAAACTTTCCACTTCCCAATTATTTTACTACTGGATGCCTGTTGCATGAAGAGATTCGTGCAATAGGCCTTCCCTTCCCTTGGCTGCTGGCACCGGTTTGCCTCTGGCACCCAGGACCCAGGCCTTCACTCTGGCCGGGCTCCGGCTGGAAACGGCCCCGGAACCGTCAGGCTTCGCTGCTCTGGCCCCGGGGCCGTCAAGCCATTGTACTTCAGTTGGTTGGGCACCATCCCTTGCCCTCAAAAATCACTGGTTCCAGTCCAGATCAGGGCACATGCCCAGCTGGATGCCCTGTAGGTGGCGGACAGGAGGCAGCAGTTCAATGTTTCTTTTGACCTAACCTGTATATGGGTGACAGATACGTTTATTTCACATGTAATGTTTTTAGAGCTATATCCATATGTCCAAGCTCACCAAATAGTACACATTAGAAAAACTGCATTTTGTTGCATTTCAGTTACAAATATACTTAATAAAGCCTTAAGAAGCACTTCCAAATAAAGGCCTGGATATCCGTCTTGTTGGGAAATTAAAATGGGAACTTTACATGGGTTCTACCACCTCTCTCTTAATCTCCTGGGAGGACCAGTCTTACCTCAGGGGCAGCAAATATTGACAGCCAGTGTAGGCTTTTGCTATTGGAATACCCAGGAATGATGACAGGTTACAAAAAATACAACCTGGGACTGATTATAGAATTATCCTTTCTCTAGCTCTGAGGTCTTGCCAGTTGAGGAAACCTTGAGGTGAACACTCTAGATGGGCCAGGGGACTCCAAAAAACTGTGTTTATTTTCTCTGCCAATGATTTCAGCCACAGAATACAGTTATGGAGGCCCTAAGAATGTTGTAAGCAAACATCACAGAAACCACAGACCATTCATCATTTGTGGAAAACGTTCAGAAGCGGCACTTTTCAACCAATTTACTGGTCTTTCCCACTCACTATGAACACAGTGTTTCTGTTCTAATGTTAGTTCCATTTAAACCTCAGAGCCTTAATAAGAGACACCAGCCTATGAAATTTCATACATCATGGCACATGGCTCCTTTACAGTATGTGGGGAAGAATTCTCCTAAACATTGCTGAGAATTATGTAATACTTACTGTGAACAGACAATATAATTTATACTATTCACACAGGCACAACAAAGTACTCCTATCCGGGGTGACCGTTGAACTCACCAATCACAGAGGCACTAGGCTGCAAATTAGAACTACAAAGTTATAAGTCATGCAGACTTTCTTTCAAGGCCTTGGTCAGCAATGCAAAATAACCCAATATTGGACAAAGAGTGATTTTCTGCCATTATTATGTGCCTTCTAAAGCACAGAAAGTTTGGGACCCCACAAATGTTGTCATAATAATTTACTCTCTTTAATATATATACTTCAGAGCGAAAGAGAGTTGGGAGATAGAAACATCAATGAAGAGAGAGAATCATTGATCCGCTGCCTCCTGCATGCCCCCTACTGGGGTTACAGTCAAATCCTGGGCATGTGCCATTGACCAGAATCGAACCTGGGACCCTTCAGTCTACAGGCTGACTCTCTTTCCACTGAGCTAAATCAGCTAGGGCCTAATTTACTCTCTTAAAGGAAACATTAAGAATTAAGGTGCTACCCTGCTCAGATGGCTCAGTGGGTTGGAGCATCCTCCCATAAAGCACCCCACTAAAGAATGGCGTCTTTGATCCTGGTAAGGGCACATAACTGGGTTGCAAATTTGATCCTTGTTTGGAAAGCATAGAGAAGGCAATAGATCCATGTTTCCTTTTGTATCGATGCTTCTCTCTCTCTCTCTCTCTTCCCTCTCTCCCTCTCTTCCTCTCTCCCTCTCTCTTTCTCTCTCTCTCCCACCTTTCCTCACTGTCTCTAAAATTTATAATAAACAAATTCCTAAGAGATAATTAAACAAGGTATTGATGTTTCAAGGACATGGGGTTAAATCTAAAGCTATCTCTCTAGAACAGTTTTCAGAATCATAAGAACTCAGTGGAAATGTGTCTCCTTTCATGTAAGAGGCTAAAAGAATTAATATCACGGATTTCAGAGAACCCCACATTATTAGTGTCATAGTCACGATCCCCACCTTGTTTTTACTTAAGCCCTTAAATCTGACAGTTTCTGATTAAAGTCATCTCTTTTTGCTTTTAACTTAGGTTAGTCTTTGAATGATAAAAATTAACTTTCCCACAGAAGAAGCTGTTTCTGAGGGATTCCAACATAACTTTAGACACTGGAGTGAGCAGAGCCCATGGTGAACTAGAAACTGTGCTTTCCCCAGTGAAACCCATGTTTTTTTTTCTTTAAATTAAATCTTTATTGTTCAGATTATTACAGTTATTCCTCTTTTTTCCCCCCATAGCTCCCCTCCACCCGGGTCCAATCCCACCCTCTGCCCTTACCCTCCCCCCGTCCTCATCCATAGGTGTACCATTTTTGTCCAGTCTCTTCCCGCACCCCCCACACTCCTTCCCCCCC
>NW_005358249.1:122640-127583 GCF_000412655.1 Myotis brandtii
AGACACCCTTCTGGGGCAAGACTTGCTTCAGTGGGGCTTTGGTGCTCACTGAGTCTGCCCCCCGAGTGTGTCCCTTATGGATCTGAGGAGTTGTAATCTGGATGGTCCCACTCTGATCACTGGTTACCCTGGCTCTTGGATGTCTAAGGAGGTGCTAATTTAGCCTCTTTCTGAGGCTACCCAGCAGGAGCTCAGCTGTGAAGCAATGCAAGCTGCTGTGGGGCCTTGGGCCTTCTTTTGGATGTTCTGGGTCTCTCTGACCCAGCAGCAGTTTGTTGGGTAATTTTCAGATTGCAAAGGGCCAGTCCTTTCATATGCAAAAGCCTCTGCACACAGCTTGGGTGGGGCGGGGTCTCTGGGGAACAACAAGATGGTGCAAGCAGCTATGGCTGCTCCTCAGTCCTACCCTCAGAGGCCCTGTGTCTCCATGTCCTGGTAATTGCTGTAAGTACCTCTGAGAGAAAGCCGCCCTCGAGTTCTGCCTGATGCCAGACAGTCCAGTGTTTCCCTGTATGAGTCTGGGTCCCCAGAGACTTGCCGGGAACTGGAGTTCAGAGCAGTCAGGAACTTGAGACTCTCTCCCGATTGAAAAAAAACAACCGTGTCCTCCGTTTCCAGCCCTTTCCACATGTGCAGTGTCCTCAGCTGCCAGCCTTTTCCATGTGCGCCTCCGTACCTCTGCACTTTACTTCCACACTGCACCTCCTCTGAGTCTCAGTGTGCTTTTCTCTTTCCTTCTAGTTGTAGAATTTCCACTCAGCCAGCCTTCTTGTCATTCTGGATGATGTTCATTTTGTCTTTTAGTTGTATTTTTGAAGTGGTTGTGTGAGGCAGCAATTTCCTATGCCACCATCTTGGTTCCTTAGACTTGAATTCTTTGAAACCCATGTGTGTGTTTTTTTGGTGTTTTTTTGGTGTTTTTTAAAAAATATATTTTATTGATTTTTTTACAGAGAGGAAGGGAGAGGGACAGAGAGTCAGAAACATCGATGAGAGAGAAACATCGACCAGCCGCCTCCTGCACACCCACCACTGGGGATGTGCCCGCAACCAAGGCACATGCCCTTGACCAGAATCGAACCTGGGACCCTTCAGTCCACAGGCCAACGCTCCATCCACTGAGCCAAACTGGTCACGGCTGAAACCCATGTTTTAATGTTTATAAATACAGCCAGTGTTACAGGAGCCATGAGTCTGCCAACTTGCAGTCTTTCTTAAAGCAGAGAATCCTCTGGAGACCACATGGATGGTGGTGTTGGGATTCCAAAGATGATTTCCTGAGACAGATGTATTGTAAATGTCTAAGGCTCCTCATTATCTCAAATAGTATTTCTTCTATTGTATATCCTGCCCCATTACTATGTCCTCCAGTCAGTTTTTTGAAATTCTGTGGAAGCTTACCATCATTACTGTTTCCTTGTATATTTCTGTGTTTGTCATTTTCCTCTGAAGAACTATCCTTGTGGTGAGTAAACTAAAGCACCTTCCAGATGCACTTTTACTTATAAATAAGCAAATATGTTTAAGGCCCTGGATTCTTCATGTGCATTCAGGACTGTGAATTTCCCTTTGGCAATGATTTTTCTGAAGGGGATGCCCATCAGCCCTTCTGAAGGCAGCCTGGGGCTGGAGGCAAACTGTGAGGCCTCCTGAGGAGAAGGCCAAGTCCTGCCACAGCGCCCACATGCCCCAGGACCTCCTTTCTAATTTCTGTTGTCCAAAGCAGCCACAGTGACCTCCCTTCATCTCTCAAATGGGGGGAGGAGCATGCTCCCAGCAGGCCTTCCAACTGGATTCCGCCACCCCTTCCGGATTGTCTCAGGGAGGCCCCCACTGACCACCACTGGCTTCACCTTATGGCGTCATTGTCTGTGGGCTCTGATAAGGGCCAGCGGAACTTGGTTTCAGGCATGTATGGAAACATCAAAAGTGTATGTTGTATTTTTCAAATGTCCATTTTATATCAATTCTACCTGAATCAAACTTAAGGGTTTAAACTTGATGCATCCCAATAATTTTACTGTTTTATTATGAAAGTTCTTGAGCATATTTGGTGCTTCCGTTTCGGCATGTTGGAAATAAAATATAATGATGTGCTAATGAAATATCTTACCATGTCCATAATCAGTGCCATCATTTAGCCAGTTTGAACCTCATGATGATGATAATATTTACACCAGGGATATTAACTAAGATTACAAATGTAGACTTCACTTAATGCATTATTGAATGCTTAGACTTATTAAATTTGGTGGAGAATGTTAACAATGTAGATTAAATCTGTAAGTGTATGGTACAAGTGTGTTTAAATTCTACTTGGGTTAAAAATTGAGAAAAAAATTTCTGTTGCAATATTTAAAACCTCTGGTTCCATATAGCAAAGAAGTAATTGCAGTCACTGAGAAATGAATGAACTTCAAACATCTTACATTGTACACTGTCCTCCTATTGGTTAAATTGACAAATTCATTTTATTTTTTAAAATTCATCTTTAAAATATATTTTATTGATTTTTTACAGAGAGGAAGAGAGATGTTTGTTAACATCTATGAGAGAGAAAGTAATGTTTAAAATACTTTTAAAAAGAAAAAACAACAACTATGTGTTTCAGGTGCTCACTACTGTAAATCTATTTTTGCTCCACCGTGAATATTGGAGACAAATAAGTTTGTTTCATGTGTGATGGTTTTACAGATTTATCATCACATCAAAGCTCACCAAATAGTACACATTAGTAAAGGGCAGTGTTTTGCATGTCAGTTCTCATATCCTGGGAGGAACAGCCTTGCCTCAGTGGAAGGAAATATTGGCAAGCAGTGTAGACTATGCCATCAGAACCAACAGGAGTGCTGACTGGTTACAAAAGGCACAACCTGGGACTGATTATGGGATTATCCTTCCTCTACCTTTGAGTTCTTGCCTGTTGAGCATCACCCTTAAGCTGAACACCCTAGAGGGACTAGCATGATCCACAAAACCATTAGGGTATATTCTCTGCCAATGTACAGCAGAATGTTCTCGTAACTGCAAACACAGCACCATTTCCTGGAGAATCCATGCTACCTCTGGGACTGGCTTTGTGTGCATGTGTGGGGGGGGGGGTAGCTTTATTTTTAATTTTTATTTTTGTTTCCTAGCTTTATTTTTAATAAAATCAAAATGGAAAATTACCCCCAAAATGCAAAAACAGAGACTCAAACATTACCAAAACTTCAGGTGTGTGAGTGTGATAACCAGAGGCAGGACTTTCCAAAGGTGAACTGGATTGTGGGCCCAAAACATCATGGGCTTCTCCCAAATACAGAAGTAGGTGCAGTTGCAGTGAGCCAGGTGCCTGGAGGTGGGGAAGAGCAGGCTGGAGAGACCTCAAGATGGAGACGGAAGAGCCCTGGCCAGCTCCTCTCAGGCAGACACAGAACCTATGTCCCTCCCAGGCCTTGCCTGGGGTTCCTTTCTACCAACACCTGGGAAAAACAGAACTTGTCCAAGCTGCAGTGGGACCATCCCAGGAAAAGGCAAGAGAGCACAAGGAGGGGTGAGGTGTGCAGGCAGAGGCCCCTTGTCAGGGTAGCAGTGGTGGATGGTTCTATTTTTGTTTTCATAATCCTCAAAGGAGGATATTTTCCCATTAATTTTTATTCAGAGTGGAAGAGTGGAAATGGAGAAAGAGAGGGACTTGGAAGTAAGAGACACACATCAATTGGATTTTGTAAGGTGGCTCAGGAGGTGGTGCAGAAAACAAAGAGAATCAAGCCGGTCAGAGAGGAGAAAAGGAGAAAGTTTAATCCACATCGCAGGGCGAGACTCACCAGCCCAAAGGTGGGGCCAGTGAATTTGCTCCAACAGGGAGGGGGGGCTCCTTTTTATACAGGTGTTTAATGAGGGGCAGGGGGCATGAGCTGAGGAAGTTCCCGCCATGGGGGATCATCGCCGTATTCAGGTATTCAGCTGAGGAAGTTCCCACCGCGGGGTTCAGCACGGTATTCAGGAAGGAGTCAGTATTTGTGTGGGGGTCATTGTGGATTCCAGGGATGAGCCGGTATCTGTGTGGCCATCTGTTCCAGGGAGGGTCCATTATCTCATCACACATCTGCATGCATCCCATCCTGGGCTCCCTCCGAACTAACAGATTTCATCTGCATGAGCCCCCAATAGTTTCCAGGGGTTAAACCTTGAACCCAGGTACTTGCCCTTGACCAAGAATTTAATTCACCACCCTTCATGTGTGTAGGCTGACACTCTTACCCTTAAACCAACTGGCAGGCCATGGTGGATGTTTACCCAATAAGGAAAGAAGAGGACCATTTTGTTCCCTTAGATTGATCAATACCTACAACTTTTAGTGGCTAAACTTCAAGACACTTGCATCCCAGGAGAGGACCCTGAGTCTCAGCAGCCTGCAGTATATGGTGTTGGGCAGATAGGGAATCAGCCTCTACAGAGACAGCTCCTCTCCTGGGCCGGTCAATGGCTGGAGCCTTCATTACAGTGGACTAGGTTAGCCATTCCTGGGTCACAAGTTTGTTTTTTTTGTTTTTTGTTTTTAATTAATTAAATCTTTATTGTTCAGATTATTACATTTGTTCCTCTTTTTCCCCCCCATAACTCCCCTCCACCAAGTTCCCACCACACCCTCCTCCCTCATTCCCCACCCACTGTCCTCATCCATAGGTGCACGATTGTTGTCCAGTCTCTTCCCGCATCCCCCTCACCCCCTTCCCCGCAAGAATAGCCAGTCCACTCCCTTTCTATGCCCCTGATTCTATTATATTCACCAGTTCATTCTGTTCATCAGACCATTCACTTGATTTTCAGATTCACTTGTTGATGGATGTGTATTTGTTGTTCATAATTTGTATCTTTACCTTTTTTCTTCTTCTTGCTCTTCTTAAAGGATACCTTTCAGCATTTCATATAATACTGGTTTGGTGGTGGTAATGAAC
>NW_005358249.1:128245-128930 GCF_000412655.1 Myotis brandtii
ACCTTAAAAGTGTGGTTTTGAACTCTATATCCAGCAGTTTGCTTTCCTCCATTTCTGTCATTTGTGTCCTTTTTCTTCGTCTCCGCATTTTTTATGCTTCCCTGTGTTGATATAGTGGTTTTCTGTGCTAAGTGTCCTCTAGGGACCAGTGGTTGAGCCTCCCCAATTACCCGAGGAGGGCACTCTTGGTGCACCCCCTTGTGGTCTTTGTGCACAGTCTTGTTGTAGTTAAGCCTTGATTGTTGGTAGGTATCACTGGGAGGATTTGACCTCCAGGCCAATTGGCTGTGAGAATCAGCTGTGTCTGCAGTGGGAGAACTTCTGTGCTGGAGACACTCCTCTGGGGCAAGACTTGCTTCAACGGGGCTTTGGTGCTCACTGAGTCTGCCCCCTGAGTGTGTCCTTTATGGTTCCACAGAGCTGCAAACTGGATGGTCCCACTCTGACCTCTGGGCTTCCTGGCTCCTGGATCTCTAGGGAGGTGCTAATCTAGCCTTTGCCTGAGGCTATCCAGCAAAAGTCTCCCTGCAGGGCTTTTGTGGGGCAGGGTGGGTCCCACGGGATCAACAGGGCAGGGCTAGCAGTTATGGCTGCTCTCAGTCTTGCCCTCAGAGGCTCTGCTTCTCAGTGTCCCGGTAATCGCTGCAAGCCCCTCAGAGAGAAAGCTGCCCTTGAGTGCTGACCG
>NW_005358249.1:129093-134471 GCF_000412655.1 Myotis brandtii
CACTGCGCCTCCTCTGAGTCTCGGTATGCTTTTCTCTTTCCTTCTAGTTGTAGAATTTCCACTCAGCCAGCCTTCCTGTGGTTCTGGATGATGTCCATTCCGTCTTTTAGTTGTATTTTTGAAGTGATTGTTTGAGGCAGCAAACTCCGGTGTTTACCTATGCTGCCATCTTGGTTTCTCCCCACAAGTTTTCTTGAAGGACATGCTGACTCCCAGGTCATGACTACCCTGGTAACTTATGTTCCATTTCCCACTAACCATCGCCCCAAAAGACCGGAGCAGCCACCAGCCTGAACTGGGACTAGAGGGGGCCTCAGTGCCACACACATGGCTCAGCACCAACTCTCCTTGGCAACTGCCCTGGGCTTTTTCCTGCCCACACTCACGTGCCCAGCTGCCACTGCTGCTCCCAGCCTTGACACCTGAGAGGGATATCAGCTCCTCAACCACCTGAATTCTGAAACAGCCCAGTCTCAACCCCTGTCTGGAAGGTGGAGAAATCACAAGGAGCATGTCAAGACCCAGATCTACTCCCAGCCTCTTAGTCTCAGGGAGCACAGATGTCATCATCCCCGGTGGGTGATTGTGCAGCTCAGATTGGGTTCCCCACCTTCCACACTGACAGCAGGGGCACCTCCCATACTGTTGTCTGGATTGGTGCATGCTTGACCCTCATGAGGACCTTGGCTGCTGGTCACCATGGGGTCCCTGAGCTGTGCCGCTATTCATATGTGTGTGGACTGATTGGGTGAATAAAACATGTATATTGATTTTAGAGAGAAATAGGGAGAGAGAGAGACACACATATTAATTTTTTGTTCCTGTAATTTTATACAGTGGATTAGATTGGGCCTTCCTGGGTCAGAAATGTTCTTGCTTGTGCTCTGACTAGAGATGGAACCTGCAATCTTGGCGTTATTGAGATGATGCTCTGACCAACTGAGCCATCTGGGCATGGCCAGACATATCCGGGATTTTAGGTTAGGTAACCCACTAATGTACCAGCAGATAAATAGATACAATAACAACCATCATGGTAGATAATGATAGAAGGCTGGAATAGGAATAGGATTCATGGGGTATCATAAGTATTTTCTTCATATGGATATATTTCAAATAAGCTATTTTAAAAGCAGAATGTGTCCATGCATCAGTTATTTTATATGCCAAGAAATAAGCACTGAGGAGAGCAGGAGGAACTTGGTTTCAGGAATGCAGGCACATATGGAAACATCAAAAGGGCATTTTAAAAAGTGTGCATTTTAGCCCTCCCTGGTTTGGCTCAATGGATAGAGTGTTGGCCCTAGGACTGAAGGGTTGCAGGTTGACTCTGATCAAGTGTATGTACCTCCTTTACAGAGTTCCTCACAGGCACTGGTTAGGGTGCGCACAGGAGGCAACCAAGTGATGTGTCCTGCTCACACTGATGTTTTACTCTCTCTGTTTCTACTCCTCCCTTCCATGCTTGTTAAATAAAATAAAATTAAAATAAATAAAAATAAATCAATGGAAAAATATCCTCCTGTGAGGATTATCATCAAAAGCTACATTTATACTCAATTATATTTAAACTTTAAAAAATGTTTAAAACTTGCTACTTCCTATTATTTTACTGTTTTATTATGAATGTTCATGAGCAAATTTATCAGTATGTTAAAAATTAAATATAATGATGCGTTATTGAAATATCACGTCCATGCTCAGTGCCATCATTTTGGCAGTTTGAACCTGGTAATGATGAGAGTATTTACACCAGGGGAACTTAAAAAATACTACAAACCTATACTTTCCTTAATGTATTATTGAATTTTTAGACTTAAAAATAGTTGTGTAGAATGTAAACAATGCAGATTAAACATAACAGTATAAGGTATGAGTTGGCTTAAGTTGAACATAGGATAAAAATTGAGAAAAACAATTTTGATTCCAGTATTCAAAACCTATGGTTCTATAGGGCAAAGAAGTCACTTGAGTCATTGAGGAGTGAATGAAATTCAAACATATGTCTTACAAGCTGCACAGTCCTCCTTCTGGTTAAAATAATAAATTTAAACAATTTGAAAAAGATTCTGAGCTGACATTTTAACAAAGGAGATAAAGACAGGTTAAATAAATGCATGACAAAACACTCACTATAAAAATTTCTTAGGTAGATAAAATTAAAAGGAGTTAACCATATATTCATTTCCAGGGCTGCTTTTTAAAAAGGTTAACCAGCCAAAACTGGTTTGGCTCAGTGGATAGAGCATCGGCCTGCAGGCTGAAAGGTCCTGGTTTCAATTCCGGTCAAGGGCATGTACCTTGGTTGTGGGCATATCTCCAGTAGGAGATGTGCAGGAGGCAGCTGATCGATGTTTCTCTCTCATCGATGTTTCTAACTCTCTATCTCTCTCCCTTCCTCTCTGTAAAAAATCAATAAAATATACTTAAAAAAAAAAAAGGTTAACCAGTGCATGTGCTGGAAGGGTTATAGAAAAACTGGAATTTTTATATGCTGTGGGTTAGTGGGAAGGCAAAAGCAATTACCAATTTGGGTCAGAGTTCCACTATTTTAAATGTAAAAAATTCATCTACCATTTGAGAAGTAAAATATGT
Organism: Myotis brandtii; assembly: GCF_000412655.1. Classification (NCBI taxonomy): domain Eukaryota; kingdom Metazoa; phylum Chordata; class Mammalia; order Chiroptera; family Vespertilionidae; genus Myotis; species Myotis brandtii. The sequence continues at coordinate 131,689 of NW_005358249.1, forward strand.
CTATATAGAGAATTGAGCCCAGCCGGGTGTAGCTCAGTGGTTGAGCGTCGACCCAGGAACCGAGAGGTCACGGGTTCGATTCCTGGTCGGGGCATATGCCCAGGTTGTGGGCTCGATCCCCAGTGGGGGGCATGCAGGAGGCAGCCGATCAGTGATTCTCTCTCATCATTGATGTTTCTATCTTTCCCTCTCCCTTCCTCTCTGACATCAATAAAAATATATTAAAAAAAAAAAGAGAGAATTGAACACAAACATTCCCAGCAGATCTACACTAATAATAGACAAATATGTAAATTGACAGTACATCCACAAAGCCCCACAGCCAATCAGGAGGGAATATGCAAATTATCAGGACAAAGATGGCAAAGGCTATGGAGCCAGCCGGAGCGGGTGGGAGGCTTGGGTTGCTGGGGGCGACCCAAGCTTCCCACCTGCCCTGGCCAGCTGCTGAAGGAGGGTCCTGTGGGCGGCGGCCACAAGCCGGCCTGAGTGCATGGGAGGCTTGGGTCGCCTGGACAGGCTGCCAAGGGAGGGGCCTGCAAATGGCCCTCATTCCCTTACCCAGGCTGGCCATGCCACCATGGGGGTGAGGGTCCCCGCTGGAGGGCATGGCCAGCCTGCAAACAGCCATCAGCCCCTTTCACCTAGGTTAGCCACGCCCCCCAGCGGGGACTCTCACCCCATGGGGGCGTGGCTGGGCTGCAAACCGCTCAGCCCCTTGCCCAGGCAAGCACCGTCCCCAGTGGGGACTCCCATCCCAATGGGGGCGTGGCCAGCCTGCAAATCACCACAGGCTCATTGCCCAGGCCGCCCTGCCCTCCAAGGGAACCCCCACCCCGATCCAGGACATCCTTCAGGGCAAACTAGCTGACCCCACCCGTGTACCAGGCCTCTATCTATACTAATAAAAGGGTAATATGCTAATTAGACTGGGAGACCTTCCGGACGTTCTTCTGGACAAAGCCATGGTGGTGGGGCCGAGGTAGAGGCAGTTAGAGGCCAAGAGGGGAGGGCAGTTGTGATGATCAGGCCAGGATGGGATGGCAGTTGAGGGTGATCAGGCTGGTAGTGGTGGGGGGGCTTTGGGGGTGATAAGGCCAGTGGAGAGGGGCAGTTGTGGGTGAGCAGGCTGGCAGGGGGGGCAGTTGGGGGAAAGCAGGCCAGCAGGGACGGCAGGTGGGGACGAGCAGGCTGGCAGGGGGTGGCAGTTGGGGGCAAGCACACCGGCAGGGGGGGCACAGTTGGGGTGATTAGGCTGGCTGGGGCAGGCAGTTCGGGGCAAGCAGGCCAGCAGGGGTGGCAGTTGGGGGCGAGCAGGCCAGCAGGCAGAGTGGTTAGGGACAATCAGGCAGGCAGACCGGTGAGCGGTTAGGAGCCAGCAGTCCCGGATTGCGAGAGGGATGTCCCACTGCTGGTGTAGGCCTAAACCAGCAGTGGGACATCCGCCGAGGGGTCCCAGATTGGAGAGGGTGCAGGCCGGGCTGAGGGACACCCCCCTGTGCACTAACTTCATGCACCGGGCCACTAGTTTATTTATAATACCCCAAACTTGAAAATAATCCAAATCATAGACAGATCAATAGAAAACTAGCTATAAAATATACACAGCAATAAAAATCATTAAGGATTCAAATAAGCAACACTGTTGAATCTCAAAATAACTGTAGCATGGAGGAAACCAGTACTTGTTAAAAAGTAAACATCAAATAGTGCCTATAAAATTATGAACAACAGGGAGAAACCAAGATGGCGGCATAGGTAAACACCGGAAATTGCTGCCTCCCACAACAACTTCAAAAATACAACTAAAAGACAAAACGGACATCATGCAGAACTACAGGAAGGCTGGCTGTGTGGAAATTCTACAACTAGAAGGAAAGAGAAAGGCACACTGACACTCAGAGGAGCTGCGGAAGTGCAGAGGTACCGAGGCTCGAGCGCACGCGGCAAGGGGCTGACACCTGAGGACGCGGCTGTCTTTTTGAATCGGGAGGGAATCACAAACTCTCGACTGCTCTGAACTCCAGTTCCGGGAAGTCTCTGGGGACCCAGGACTCATACGGGGAGAAACTGGACTGTCTGGCAGCGGGCAGAACTCGAAACTCGTGGGTGGCTTTCTCTCAGAGGTGCTTGCAGCAATTACCAGAACGCTAAGAAGCGGGGCCCCTTAGGACAGGGCTGAGGATCAGCCATAGCTGCTTGCTCTGTGCTGTTGATTCACTGAGACCCCGCCACACCCAGGCTGCAGCAGAGGCTTTTGCATATGAATGCCCTGGCCCTTTGCAATCAGAGAAGTACCTAACAAACTGAAGCTGGGCCAGACAGACCCAGAACTTCCAAGAGAAGGCCCAAGGCCCCACAGCAGCTTGCATTGCTTCACAGCTGGGCCTCATCTGGGCACCTCCAAACCCCGGACCCAGGACTCATACGGGGAGAAACTGGACTGTCTGGCAGCGGGCAGAACTCAAAACTCGTGGGCGGCTTTCTCTCAGAGGTGCTTGCAGCAATTACCAGAATGCTGAGAAGCGGGGCCCCTTAGGACAGGGCTGAGGATCAGCCATAGCTGCTTGCTCTGTGCTGTTGATTCACTGAGACCCCGCCACACCCAGGCTGCAGCAGAGGCTTTTGCATATGAATGCCCTGGCCCTTTGCAATCAGAGAAGTACCTAACAAACTGAAGCTGGGCCAGACAGACCCAGAACTTCCAAGAGAAGGCCCAAGGCCCCACAGCAGCTTGCATTGCTTCACAGCTGGGCCTCATCTGGGCACCTCCAAACCCCCAA
>NW_005358249.1:135889-147098 GCF_000412655.1 Myotis brandtii
CTATCAACAAGTGAATCTAAAAATCAAGTGAATAAAATATCTGATGAACAGAGTAAACTGGTGAATATAATAGAACAGGGGCATGGAAAGGGAGTGGACTGACAATTCTTGGGGGGAAAGGGGTGTGGGGGTGCAGAAAGAGACGGGACAAACATCGTACACCTATGGATGAGGACAGTGGTAGGGCTAAGGGCAGAGGGTGGGGTGGGAACTGGGTGGAGGAGAGCTATTGGGGGGAAAAAGAGGAACAACTGTAATAATCTGAACAATAAAGATTTAACTTAAAAAAAAACCCACCACAAAGTCAAGTACACTTACTTATAAGGCCTAGGTCAGCAATACAAAATAAGTCAATATTGACAAACAGTGATTTTCTGCAATCATGCTGTTTTTTTCCAAAGAACAGAAAGGTACCCTACCATATCCATTTACCTCTCCATGCTGACAGTTCACAACTTTCCTTTCAAATCATCCCAGGCAGTGAATAGAACCAACAAATTACAGGTATAAAAGAAAAAATACCTTAAAAGATATAAACTAGAGCAGAGGACAGCAAGCAGTATGCAGGTTGATGAATTAGAACTTGACACAATTCATCACAGCATATGTGAGAACCACATAGTCCCTGACAGAGATAAGACTTCTTAGCTGAGGACAGGTGCTCTGAAAAAACCCTGGGTCACATGCATTCCCTAGTGAGAGATAAAGGAATGAAGATACTGCTAAGAACTCAGAGTAATTATTTCCTCAAGCACACGTAAGAACACCAAAGTTATTTCTCCTGAGCACACAGGTGATTGACTGTTGCACATCCTTCAGGTGGTAGAGGTAAAGTTGTTTCAGCCAAAAATACAGTGATATCAATGGGGTATGAGGTATGGGCAGGTTGGGAAATGCAGATTCTTAAAGTCCCACTTTTACCTGAAACTTATGAGGAATCTAGAAGAGTGTACCAGTATTTTATCTAATAAGAGAGAAACATGCAAATTGACAGTGCCTCCGCTACACTCACAAGCCACACCCACCAGCTAATCAGGAGTGAGTATGCAAATAAACCCAACCAAGATGGCGGTGGCCACATAGCTGGAGTGAACAGGAGGCTTGAGTTGCCCCTGGCAATAGAGGAAGCCATGCTTCCGGCCTGCCCTGGTCTGCTGTGCGCTCCGCTCAAGGCTACAAAGTTTCAATTATAGAAGATAAATAAATCCCAGATACCTGCTCCCAGCCGCTGTTGCCGCCGTTCAAGGAGGGTCTGGGAGCCTGGGTTGCCTGGGGCCGTGGCCAGCCAGCAAACAGCCATCAGCCCCTCTCCCAGGCTGGCCAGGCACCCCAGTGGGGACCCCCACCCTGAAGGGGGTGTGGCCAGCCACCAAACAGCCATCAGCCACTCACCCAGGCTGGCCACAACCTCATGGGGTGCGGGTCACCACTGGAAGGCTTGGCCAGCCTGCAAACAGCCATCAGCTCCTCACCCAGGCTGGACACATTCTCATGGATTGAGGGTCCCCACTGGGAGGCTTGGGCAGCCTGAAAACAGCCCTCAGCCCCTTATCCAGGGTGGCCAGGCACCCTGGCAGGGACCACAACCCTGAAGGGTGTGTGGCCAGCCTGCAGCCAGCCATCAGCCCCTCACTCAGGCTGGCCACACCCTCATGGGGTGAGGGTCCCCGCTGGGGGGCTTGGCAAGCCTGCAAACAGCCATCAGCCCCTCACCAAGGCTGTCCAGGCACCCCAGCGGGACCCCCCCATCATGAAGAGGGTGTTGCCAGCTTGAAAATAGCCCTCAGCCCCTCACCCTGGCTGGCCACGCCCTCCCAGTGAGGACCCTCACACCATGGGGGTGTGGCCAGCCTGCAAACCACCACAGGCCCCTCACCCAGACTGCCCCACGCCCCAAGGGAACCTCTACCTTGATCCGGGACACTCTTCAGGGCAAACCAGCCGGCCCCCACCCATGCACCAGGCCTCTATCTATACTAATAAAAAGGTAATATGCTAATTAGATTGGGAGACCTTCCAGGAGACCTTCTGAAAAAAATTGGGGGGGGGGTGGGGGGGGGGGGGGGGGGGGGGCAAGCAGGTGGTTAGGAGCCAGCAGTCCCAGATTACGAGAGGGATGTGTGACTGCCGGTTTAGACCCGATCTCTGTAAACCGGGAGTAGGACATCCTTTGAGGGGTCCCAGATTGGAGAGGGTGCAGGCCAGGCTGAGGAACACCCCCACTCCCATGCATGAATTTTGTGCACCAGGCCACTAGTGTTTTTATAAAAGGAGATGATATTTAGGTAAGTAGGTCCCAAAGTATGTCCTTCAGTGTTGTCATTCTGAGTAAGAAAGATAAAATATTCTTTGGACATTTAAGGCTTTTCTACATTGTGAATTCTCAGATGTCTAACCAGGGTATGTTTGTGGATAAAATATTTCCCACATACATTATACTCAAAATGTTTTTCTCCACTGTGAACTCTATGGTGTAGGTTGAGGTTGAACATATATCTAAAGGACTTCCCACAATCACTACACTTATATGGCTTTTCTCTAATGTGAACTCTGTGGTGTTGAATGAGGTTAAAATTTTGACGGAAGTACTCCCCAGAATCACTACACTGAATATGGCTTTTTCTCAGTGTGAATTCTCTTTTGGTTAACTAGTTGAGTATTGTAACTAAAAGATTTCCAACAATTACTACATTGATACGGCTTTTCAACAGTATAAAATCTTTTGTGGTTAAGGAGGTTACTATTGTACCTGAAAGATTTTCCACATTCACTACACTCATATGGTTTTTCTCCAGTGTGAACTCTATGGTGTTGGTTGAGGTTAGACCCATATCTGAAGGACTTCCCACAATCAGTATATTGATACAACTTTTCTCCAGTGTTAACTTTCTGAGAGTAATGGTTTGCTTAAATGACTTCTCACAATCACTGCAGTCATATGGCTTCTCTCCATTGTGAACTCTGTGGTGTTTAATGAGGGTAGATCTCTGACTGAAGGACTTCCAAAATCACTACACTCACATGGCTTTTCTCCAGTGTGAACTCTGTGGTGTTGAATGAGGTTACAGTTTTGAGCGAAGGACTTGCCACAATCACTACATTGACACAGCTTTTTGCCAGTGTGAACTTTTTGATGTTGAATGAGATTACAGCTTATGCTTAATGACTTACTGCTATCAGTACAGTCATATAGCTTTTTTTCAGTGTGGACTTTCTTTTGGGTAAAGAGGAGATTCTTGTGCCTAAATGATTTCCCACATTCACTAACCTCAAAGGATTTTTCGCCAGTGTGAACTCTATGGTGTTCAGTGAGAGAAGAACTTTGATAAAAGGGCTTTTGACAATCATCACACTCCCAAGACGTTTTTCCAGTGTGAACTCACCTATGCCGATTGAGGTTAATGATACATATAAAACCTCTCCCACATTTGTTATACTCATATTTCACTTCACTAGAGCAGACATCCTGGTGTTGAACAAATTTATGTGTGTGGCCTGCAGCATTTTTATGTTTGCCCCACTGGTGATTAGTAATTTTCCACTGAGAATTTCTGTGAAAACTCACTACCACCGCGAGGCTTTCTGTGCTAAGAGATGCCTGGGGCTGCAACAGCCCTGAGATGGCTGAGAAGTCTTTCCCAGGCTCACTAGTGGTTGAAGGCACTCCTGAGATGTAGAAGGTGCACCTGCTCACAAACATGGCCCTGTCCATAGCTTCTTTCCAGGACTTGTCTCCACTGACATCCCTCTGTTGCTGGTGATGGTTTACATAGAAACAGAACCTCTAACACATGTGTAACTAGAGAAGGCTTTCTGTTCAAAGTATGCTGCTTGTGACTCAGTCAGGTGCAGAATATCTTTTAAAACTGAGAAACACCGCTTACAGAGATGGGTCGTCTGGGCTGGTGGAGCTGTCTTAAAAGCCATGAATTTTGCTTCCACTTGTACAGATACACTCTCATCAGAACAGGCCTCTTCATCATACATTTTATGCCAACATCCTGAAACAGAAATATGGGGAGGAAATAAATGTTGACCAGTGACACGGGGATGTTCCATTACAAAAGTGTGTTGTACATATTACCTTGGCTTCATGCAAGTGGCTGAAAATAAAAGATTTGCAGGAAGGATTTATAGGATGCTGCTATGAAGTTCTGGGCTACTGAAGATCAAGAACAAGGTAGACCTCAAATGAAATATGACACAAGCATGGCAAGCACCACATGGAACAGAAAAGGGATCACCTGCTCATTCTTCTGCTATCAGCATTCAGCAGAGCTTGTCTGCTGGTGACAAGGGCAAGCTGTGCAAAATGTTGGGTACACCTTATTCCAAGTAAAATTTAAAAAATGAATAGCTTGTGTTTGAGGTCTACTTAAGCAAATATGCACACATCATAACACATGTGCAGGTCAATGTTGGAGAATACTGCAGAGAAAGCCTTGCAGGGGCCAGGTGATGCAAAAAAGCCAGAAGGTGAATGTAGCCAAAATCCAGGAAGTCACAGATGAAATGACAAGTCAGTAAAGTGTCATGTTTGGGAAAGAAAAGGTAAAAATGAGCTCTTACCAATGGCAGTTGCACCAAAACATTGTTGGAAATTAGCAGGTCCCTTGTATGATCTGAACATAGCCCTTATGTCATACTTTTCCCAGTTGCCACTCAACAGGGCCAGATCTCCTCTGAAATCATCCTGCTGTTCACCCTATAAAAAAAACCAGGGTTTTCCCTGCACTTTCTGCTGTACCAGTACATAAAACCTAAGTAATCCGAGTATTAATGAAATGCAACAGAGGTGAGCGGCCAGCACTGGCCCAGGGCAGCTCAGCATGCAATAGTATTTAGGAAAGAGAATATTACAAACAATGGAAGGAGAATATCACAATAACAGCCCATGGTTCATGTAAGTAAATACCATAACCAGGCTCAGGCAATCACCAATGACCCTTAGCTGGAGGGAGGGTGCAGAAGTGTAAGCCATGGATCTGGACATAGTCCAGTGATGGCGAACCTATGACACGCGTGTCAGAGGTGACACGCAAACTCATTTTTTTGGTTGATTTTTCTTTGTTAAATGGCATTTAAATATATAAAATAAATATCAAAAATATAAATATTTGTTTTACTATGGTTGCAAATATCAAAAAATTTCTGTGACACGGCACCAGAATTAAGTTAGGGTTTTTCAAAATGCTGACATGCCGAGCTCAAAAGGTTCGCCATCACTGATATAGTCACTCTCCCAGGAAGAGGAAGTTAAGGTGGGTCCCTTTAAACTGTCTGCAAGACTTCTACATACTTCCTGCACTCTCTGAGGCAATGGGTGTTAGGGGTATTTGATGAATCCATTGCTCAGGGCTCTCCACACAGCTCAGCATATGCATCCATAGCACATCTATATATATAAAAGCCAAAGCGACCATTATGACTGAATGACCAGAACTGGAATGACAGATCGACCAGTCACTATGATGCACACTGACCATCAGGGGGCAGATGCTCAATGCAGGAGCTGCCACCTGGTGGTCAGTGCACTCCCAGAGCCAAACTCCCCCAGCCCCTCCCCCTGGGCCAGCCAGCTAACCTTCTTGGGTACCTCACCCTGGCCAGCTGGCCCCCCAATAGGCCTCGATCGCTGGCCAAGCCGAGGAGCCCCACCCATGCACGAATTCATGCACTGGGCCTCTAGTATTCCAATAATGTGGGGAAAATTAACAGATCCAATGGTTTGACTGTGAAAGAGAGGAAGTTATGTCTGGAGAATAAAGGAAGAGGGACCATCACCTCAGGACACTAGAAAATGTGAAAATCTTACCTAAAAATGATACAAGTCCAAACATTTGCAGCATCACATTGCAGCATAGATGTCTCTGATCCTCATCAAGGAGCCCCCATTCCTTCTGAGAGAAGGCAATGGCCACGTTATCAAAATTCATATCCTGTTATAATGGGGACAGTTCAGCCCATGATCAGCATCTCTCCTATGATTTTCTGTTCATCATACTGCCCACCCTATACATCCATCCTTCCCCTCTACTACCTTTATCAGAGTAGGTACCACGCCTTAGTCCAATCAAAGTAACTCTCTCCTTATATGCCAACTGATACCACATCTACCCACAACAATAAAGTTTGATGATCAAATAAAAGGTATCTGAATCCTGGGCCTCACATGTAGGTCACACAGCCTCTTCTCAATACAGCTGAGGGAGAAATGTTGGCCATAAAGAGAGTGTGATTGATTTGACACTGGTCTTATCAGGCATTCCCCAAGTAGTGTCCCAGAAAAGTATGGGATCACACTTCACTCTTTGGAACTGAATCCTAGGATGCTGAGTCCATCACCTTTCACTAACAGTCACATAATTCTTCGAAACACACTCCTCTCACACAGCCTCTTTCCTAGAGTTACAATTTCAAAAATAACACCAATATGCCTTGTTGTGGCCAGGATTTTTACTAATCACCTTCTTTTCCAAAATTCTAACTCACCACTTTATAATGTATTCTCTCCTTCCCTATACCAGTAAGGATTTTCAAGCCCAGGAGACACTGATGTATGCTATCATGTTCCTAATGATCACTGTATCTGTAGCTGGACAAGTGGAATGAAAAGTTAACTAGAAGAGGACGTTCTGCCAACAAAAGGCAGGAGCCTGCAAGCAGGCCACGTCAGAACAAAGTCTTGCAAGCAAGACTTATTGTTCAGAGGCAGAATTTCCTTGAGGTGATAAATAGTCCATGAGGGCATGGAAAGCCAGGGAGGGTACACTGCTGCAGGTGGAAAGGGTCTTTGTATAACATAGGAAATTAATATTGTAATGTATAACTTAGCTCTGATGATCTCATAAGCATGCCTGTTAATCATTGTCACTTGCTGTACTCCATTGCTATTTGCTGTACTCCCCAAATAAAAGCCATGAGGGCTTTGGGGGCTTGGCTACTTGCCTGACTAGCGGGAGCCCTCTGCTTCTCTAAACTTAATCCTGCACGCCAAGCTCATCTCAGCGTCACCGTTCACAAAGAATATCAACAAATGGCACCCGAACAGAACAGGGACCCGAAGGTGAGTAATTGGGATCGGGCAGGACCGAAAGGGAGATGCCAGCGCAGAGTACGAGAAACTTTCGGCAATAGAAGCAGAGTCATGGGGAATAACCCGTCATTACAGAGTCAATATATCACTGTCTTGCGATCATTATTAAAGAGCTCAGCGGTAAAAGTGAAGGATGAGGCTTTTAAAAAATTGTTTAAGGCAGTCCAGCAGCACTGTTGTTGGTTTAACTCAGAAGGAAAACAGCAGTTAAATCTTAAGTTGTGGAAACAAGTTGGAAAGTCACTAAGGCGGGCTCATCAACAGGGAAATGCTATAGAGGCTGATGTGTGGGCTATTTTTAATGTAGTAACGTCAGCTTTACAGCCTTTTCAGTCTGATTCTGAAGATTATGAAGAAATTCCTTTGAGGTCGAGAAGTGCTGCACCGGGAGCTGGGTGTTTAAGTCCTGAGCCTCTCCCTCCTGAGAAATTGCTACCCCCTGAGCCACTCCCGGTTGCGGTCACAGAACCGAGGGAGTCAAGAAAGGGACAGAAAATTAGCTGTCAAAATAAATTAGAAGGTTATGAAAGAATAGCCTCAGCCAGCGATTCAGAGCTGGATGTTTCATTTTCCGCTGAGACGGATGGTGATATTTACACTCGCCTTAAGTTAAGGGAAAGAAAGAGAATAAAAGTCCTCAGGAGTTGGCTGCACCGCCGCCGAAAAGTGAAAGTAAAAGAGCACTAGCCATTAATCTGGTGTTAGTGGCTGAGCCTCCAACCCCCGCGCCTAAGGACACAAAGAGCTGCTAATGTTCAATACCCTCAAGGGTTAAATTTAAACAGATTATAAATTAATTAATTTATATATATTATTAGTTATAATATATTATATGCTATAGCTAAGGCAGTATTAGCCCCAGGGCAATATCTGCAATTTAAATCCTGGTGCTGGGAAGAAGCCAGGAGAGTGGCGATGATTAACGCCCAACAAAATCCACCTGGATCTAACTTTGACCAGTTAACAGGAACTGGGACACATAGTAGCTTACAGCAACAGGTGCTGTTAGGGAATGCAGTTATTGCACAGATTAAAGCTTGTTTCTTAAAGGCCTGGTCAAAAATGGAGGAGGCCGGCACCCCAGCCCAATCATTTTCTAAAGTTATACAAATGATACTAATATAATAATAATAATAATATTAAAATCTTATATAAATAATTAATAATAATAATAGTGCTAATTTTCTTGCTGATGCATTAAAAACTGCAATTCCCATCCTGTTAAATGCTATGGATGTGGGAAAGTGGGACATATAAAAAAGGATTGTAGGAAGGCAAAAGTCTCACAAGGGGAAGCCAAATGTGCTCCCAAGTTATGCCCTAAGTGTAAGAGAGGACAATACTGGGCTAGTGAATGCCGGTCTGTTAAAGATAAAGACGGCAACCCATTAACACCCGTGCAGTCGGGAAACTAGATTCGGGGCTCAGCTCGAGGCCTGGAGAAAAAGAATACGGGCAGAAAGAAGGGCCTAGCTCGAGGCCCCGAGAAAAAGAATATGAGCAGAAAGAAGGGCCTAGCTCAAGGCCCGGAGAAAAAGAATACGGGCAGAAAGAAGGGGTACAGAAAATATCCACCGGGGTTTATGGACCTTTACCCAAGGAAACAGTAGGATTGCTACTGGGAAGAAGTAGTCTATATAAAGGCTAGAAAAAAAAAATGGCACAGTTATTATTACTTCCCTATAAACAAACAGGGCATACAGCGCCAGTTAAGCAAACTGGGAGATTTGGTAGCATGGGAAAAAAGGTTTTTTAGCATACAGTCTTAGGAGGCCAAAGACCTCAATTTTCACAGTAATGTTCCCGGAGGGAATAAAAATTATCAGCCTGGTAGATTCTGGGGCTGATGTAACTATAATTTCTACTTTGCACAGGCCTCAATCTTGGCCGGTACACAAGGTGAATACAACCTCTACAGGTTGTAAACCTCACCGAAATTTTACAAAGCTCTAATGTACTTGAATGCCAGGGACCTGAAGGACAAAAGGGCCAAATACAGCCATATGTCGCCTCCATTGCACTATCTTTGTGGGGAAGAGATCTTTTACAACAATGGGGGGCTACAATTACTATACCTTCTTTACAGAAAGGCCATAGACAAATGATTTTTCAAGCTGGTGCTGGCACCAATGTTCAGGATCAAAATTTATAAAGGGGGCCACTACAAAGAGCTTCGCCCTACCATTAAAATGGAAAACAACTAAACCAGTATGGGTAGAGCAGTGGCCCCTAACAAGAGAGAAGTTAGAAGCTCTTCAAATCATTATTAAAGAACAGCTACAACTAGGGCATATAGAAACTAGCTCTAGTCCATGGAATTCCCCTGTCTTTGTTATAAAGAAAAAATCAGGTAAATAGAGGATGCTTACTGATTTAAGACGGACTAATAAGATTATTGAGACTATAGAACTTTTACAACCTGGAATTACAAATCCAGCATTGAAGCCTTTGCTATAATGAGCAAATTAAAACTAATAATGGCTCAGCATATTTATCAGGTAAGTGTCAACATTTTTTTCAACAGTTTGATATTAAACATATTACAGGAATTCCTGGAAACAGTACAGGTCAAGCAATTATTGAACGGCAGAACACCGTTGCCTTGCACCCGAAACACCCCTCCACCTACTTGGGGACAGGTGAAGCGCCTATGCCAGGAAGGGGAACGTCTTGTGGCTGCCCATGGAAGGCCCTGTAACTAATGACTCTAATTGGATACCTGGACTTTTTGAAGATCGTGGGCCTATGAAACCAGAAGAAGGAGGAACAAAAATGAACAACTATTCAACAGGAGTTGCCGGAATGCCTGTGTGTCTGGGACTGGGTGATCATTATCTGCAATTGGGTTTTAAAGCCTGGTTGAGTGTGGCTAAAAACACCACTAATCCTTGAAAGGACCAATCCAATGGAATCAAACTACCGGGGAAATATCTTGTTTTAATTGTACCTTATTAACTTGTGTAAATAACTCTGTATCTTTTAATCACAGTGGAGAGAGCTTGTATCTATTGCAAGCCAGAATTGCTATAACAGCGACAGCTGCAGCAGCTGGGGTAGCATTACAGCGATCAGTCCAAACTGCTACTTTTGTTCAAGACTGGCATAAAGATTACCTGGACTTTTTGAAGATCGTGGGCCTATGAAACCAGAAGAAGGAGGAACAAAAATGAACAACTATTCAACAGGAGTTGCCGGAATGCCTGTGTGTCTGGGACTGGGTGATCATTATCTGCAATTGGGTTTTAAAGCCTGGTTGAGTGTGGCTAAAAACACCACTAATCCTTGAAAGGACCAATCCAATGGAATCAAACTACCGGGGAAATATCTTGTTTTAATTGTACCTTATTAACTTGTGTAAATAACTCTGTATCTTTTAATCACAGTAGAGAGAGTTTTATCTATTGCGAGCCAAAACAGGAATATGGTTACATGTACAGATAGATCGACGATGGCAGGAAAGTTCTCTAGCTAGAGCTCTTCAAGCCATTGCAGAAGAAATATTAAAGGAATCCTCAACGGCATATTGATAGTAAAATCAATGAACAATTAGCCGATCTTGAACAATCAGTAGTTTTATTAGGGGACCAAATAGGTCCCTTAATAAAACTCTGTCATGATTATAAGGGGACCAAATAGGTCCCCTAATAAATCTCTGTCATGATTCAACCTGCAACAAAACTAAAAAGGGGGAAATTGTAGCTGGACAAGTGGAATGAAAAGTTAACTAGAAGAGGACGTTCTGCCAACAAAAGGCAGGAGCCTGCAAGCAGGCCACGTCAGAACAAAGTCTTGCACGCAAGATTTATTGTTCAGAGGCAGAATTTCCTTGAGGTGATAAATAGTCCACGAGGGCATGGAAAGCCAGGGAGGGTACACTGCTGCAGGTGGAAAGGGTCTTTGTATAACATAGGAAATTAATATTGTAATGTATAACTTAGCTCTGATGATCTCATAAGCATGCCTGTTAATCATTGTCACTTGCTGTACTCCATTGTTATTTGCTGTACTCCCCAAATAAAAGCCATGAGGGCTTTGGGGGCTTGGCTACTTGCCTGACTAGCGGTAGCCCTCTGCTTCTCTAAACTTAATCCTGCACGCCAAGCTCATCTCAGC
>NW_005358249.1:147655-151221 GCF_000412655.1 Myotis brandtii
TAGATCAGTGGTTCTCAACCTTGGCTGCACATTAGAATCACCTGGGAATCTTTTTTAAAATCCTGATTTCTGGGCCTCATCCTCTGGAAATTCTGTTTCTTTGTTATGGGGTGGGGCCACAACATTAGTAACAAAGAAACAGAATTTCCAGAGGATGAGGCCCAGAAATCAGGATTTTAAAAAGATTCCCAGGTGATTCTAATGTGCAGCCAAGGTTGAGAACCACTGCTCTAACCTATGCCCAGTGAGTCTTACAGATGACCAAGGCAACTGAGGTACCTGCCCTTGACTGGAATCAAACCTAGGACCCTTCAGTTTGCAGACTGATGTTCTATCCACTGAGCCAAACTGGCCAGGGCCCTGCTGCTGGTTTTTAAAAATTGACATAAGTACCTGAACCCAGGAAGCAGGGTAAGGGGCATTCCCGGGGATGGTGGGATGGGTGGGGAAGAAGGAAATTCGGGGTGTCAGTGCCTTCAATGGCAGAGGAGCACGGGCCACACGCAGTGAGCACAGGCTTCAGGCAGAACCTCCCGCAGGGTTCACCTGGCCCCAGCGCGGGCATCTCACCTATGAACTTGGCTGAGGAGGTGGTGGAAAGGTTGAGTGCGTTGGGACACCTTCTCAGGGGCTGCGGCATGAAGTCATTTCTGCCCAGAGAGGAGGCAGCCGCGATTCTGTAACACACACAGTAGGAAGATGTGTCGGCTGAAGCCAAATAGCCTCCCACACACGCTGGCTCTGCCTTGAGGAGCCTACACACTGAGGGGTGTGACTTTTACATCCTGACTCTGGAGTAGCCCAAAGTGCTAGAGGTGACACCCCGAGTTGTTGCTGTTCAACCAGGTGTTGGAAGAGCATCTATTGCGAAGTTGGTCTTGGCAGTGGGCAGTCGTCACCTGGGAGTTAAGCTCCAGCAGGATCCTGCCAGTGGGAAGGGCTTACCTTCTTTGTGATTAACAGGATCCTGTCCGTGGGAGGGGCTTAGGTCATGTGGGAGGAGCTTAGCTCATAAGGGAAGGGCATAATGCCTGTGTGACCAGCAGGACCCTGTCAGCGGGAGGGGCTTAACTCCTGAGTGACCAGCAGGATCCTGTCAGTGGGAGGGGCTTTCATTTTCTGTCTCTTTTTCTCCCGGAAACAGAGACAGAAAATGAAATGCTGCCCCCGTGAGCTCCCAGTGACCACCTGACTACAGAGGGGACACCTTGCTGACCAGACACCACTTTTCCCTTTGTTAGAAGGGCATTGATATAAGCCAAAACCCTTGCACATTTATTCATTATCCTAGGCCTGTATAAGACAATTTTCTGTTATCCAACCCCAGCCAAACAATAGGGTAGGTTTTTTGGTTCACCCCTCACTTTAATGCACAGGGTTACCATGCATACTACATTGGATATCACTCATTTTCAAAAAAGTCTAGAGCAGGCAGGCTGGCGTGGCTCAGCAGTTGAGCATCGACATATGAACCAGGCAGTCAGGGTTCAATTCCCCTTCAGGGCACATGCCCAGGTTACAGGCTCGATCCCCAGTGGGGGCGTGCAGGAGGCAGCCAGTCCAAGATTCCACTCATCATTGATATTTCTCTCTCTCTCCCTCCCTTCCTTTCTGAAATCAATAACAATATATTAAAAAAAAAAGAATGGGACAATGGGATGGGGGAGTTGGAGAATCAGAAAGCCAGAGGGAGTGGTTCCCACTGGTTCTGATCCCACATCGGAAAGGGTGGGGGCGGGAGGCTCTTACCGCATCCTCAGCTTCCTCTGCAGTGGCTGCAGGATGTTGACCGACTGCTGGTGATACTCTAGAGCCGCCTGGATAAACAGCGCCAACTGGCCAACTTGCTCTACCTGCAGGGAAGGGGACGTTATCCCTGGCGGCCAGAGCCCGTGGGAGCCGGAGGCGGGACACGAGCCCAGGGACAAGGCCTTGCAGGGAAGCCGCATCAGCCTCGGCTCATTTAATATCACAAGGAGCAGGTGATCATCACGCAGGTCCAGGTGCATAGAGCTAGTGATGCCGGCCGCACATGTGCACATTGAGTTCTGATTATAAATGTGCTTTAACTCAATCAAACGCCGATCAGCCCACGGAGAGGATATTCTCGGGAGATTTTCTTTTATGCTATAAAGTTCATCAATCTGAGAGCATCAGCCTGGGGACCAAAGGGTCCCGGGTTCGATTCTGGTCAAGGGCACGTGCCTTGGTTGCAGGCTCCTCCCCGGCCGGGCCCAGGTTGGTGCTCCTGCAAGAGGCAACCAATTGACGTTTCTCTCACATGGATGTTTCTCTCTGTCTCTCCCTCTCTCTTTCACTCTCTCTAAAAATCAATGGGAAATATTCTTGGGCGAGGATTAACCAAAAATGAGCAAATAAATAAAATAATGTTTCTTTAAAAAAATTAAGGTTCATCATCCATCTGAAAGAGAGATCAAGCTTTTTCTATGACAAGGGAAACCAACACTGAGCGAATGAATGGTTCCCTTACTAAAGTGTCTCTTTGTGTCCTTTCTACTTAAGTCCAGTCAGGAGACTAAGTACATCCTGCTCTTCTCAGACAAGAGGGACCTAGTGCAGCACCCCCTGTAGGTTCTTGCCACTATGACAGCCTTCCCTAAGACAAACAGCTGAAAGGAATAAACTCTAAAGATGGTGGCATCTCTCTTTCCCACCATCCAGACATTTGTGGAAGCTGTGACCAAACATCAATGGACACACAAAAAAATCACATCAGCCCAGCCGGCATGGCTCAGTGGTTGAGCATTGACCTAAGAACCAGGAGGTCAGGGTCCAATTCCCAGTCAAGGCACATGCTTGGGGTTCGGGCTTGCTCCCCAGTATGGGGCGTGCAGGAGGCAGCCGATCCTTGATTCTCTCTCATCATTGATGTTTCTCTCCTTCTCCCTTCCTCTCTGAAATCACTAAA
Source organism: Myotis brandtii (assembly GCF_000412655.1). Classification (NCBI taxonomy): domain Eukaryota; kingdom Metazoa; phylum Chordata; class Mammalia; order Chiroptera; family Vespertilionidae; genus Myotis; species Myotis brandtii. The sequence goes on from NW_005358249.1 coordinate 150,585, forward strand.
AATATAAATATATTTTAAAAAATCAAAAGGTTAAAAAAAAATCAAAAGGCCATGTGCCCCAAGGAAGCCCTGGAAATGCATCATTTGGGGAGAGGAGTCTCTAGCAGGCCTGCCAGCTGCCCAGGTTTCCCACCTTTCCGAGGTGCTGCCATGGAAAAGAGTGGCTCACTGAGCTCATTTCTGGGGGCCACAGAGGCAAGTTCACTGGCTGGAGATGCTGGGGGCCTCCAGCACAATCCCACACTCCAAATCCAAATAAAGACACAAAACAAGATAAAACTCCACCCCCTTCCCCAGCTCCCCAGAGCCTCTGCATCACTTCCTTAGTCCTCTCACTCTTTGGCTGTGGGCAAAGCCGGCCCTGTGACTCACCCTGCAACACCCACTACAGACACGTCTGCCTCAGAGATCCAAAGTGGCTCCATTTGTGCCCTGGCCAGTTTGGCTCAGTGGATAGAGCGTCAGCTTGTGGACTGAAGCGTCCCGGGTTTGATTCTGGTCAAGGGCACATGCCTGGGTTGCTGCCTCGATCCCCTATGGGTGTGCAGGAGACAGCTGATCAATGATTTCCTCTCATCACTGATGTTTCTCTCTCTCTCTCCCTTTCCTTTTCTGTCTGAAATCAATAGAAATATGT